>NC_090191.1:3328777-3668777 GCF_024679245.1 Pseudorasbora parva
CTTTGTAAGTGAGTCTTTATTTTACATGTTAGCAAAGAGTGTTCAGAAAAATGAAAAATTAATTAATGTAAATGTGTCATTGAGTGATGATAATAAATGCCAATGTATCTCCACAATACTTAATACTTTTAAACATTGTATTCTTCTTAATTGTATTATAAATGAAAACGAAACAATTGTAATTAAACTAAAAGAAACCTTTTATTGTCATATATTCCCTCTTAAATGCAGTAATTCCTAAACATATCTTAGCTTTGCTTATTTCACTACAGTAACTGGTTTTTCCAAGTTATCTATGCTAAGCATGCCACAATGTCTTGGTAGATTATAAACCCTACCTAATAAGCATTTTTATTGCTGTGTTTTGTTCTCTACACAGGCTACAGTGCTGTAATCTCACTGCTCAGTCCTGTGAAAGGTTGTCTTCAGTTTTACAATCCTCAAACTCTGTCCTGAGAGAGCTGGACTTGAGTAACAATGAACTGCAGGATTCTGGAGTGAAGCTTCTTTCTGATGGACTGAAGAGTCCAAACTGCCAGCTGAAGATATTGAGGTTTGAGTTAAAATACTTTATTTTATTTTTTCCAAGAAATGTATTATTAAAAAAATGCCCTGCTAAGATTTATTCTATATTCAATTACATTGTTTTTCTTCTTTAGATTTCCCACATGTAAGCTCACTGCTCAGTGTTGTGAGAGTTTGTCTTCAGCTCTACAATCCTCAAACTCTGTCCTGAGAGAGCTGGACCTGAGTAACAATGACCTGCAGGATTCTGGAGTAAAGCTTCTCTCTGAGGGACTGAAGAGTCCAAACTGTCAGCTGGAGATACTGAAGTAAATAGTTTTTCATAAAATAATTTGAGCTAAAAAATGTTTGTGAATACTGATGTTGCATTTCCAAGTACATTTATTTAGGAATTTGAGGAATTCTTTTTGTTTGCTTTATGTGAGGTAGGATGAAGAATTTCTACATCAAATGGACTGTTTCTTGAGTACTTCAAGGACTTAATTGACACAACACTCAAGTAGTGTTACATAGATATCATATTGTTGTACATAGCTAAGCCCAGTGTAGCGCTTACATCCAACTCTTTTTTTTTGTCCATTTGGGGCAGCCAGCTTTTGGTGTCCAGTTACAATGTAGAAATACTTTGTTCATGTTCTTAAATAGATTTCCACTTTTCTAAAGTATAAATGTTAATACATTACTACATTTAAAAAAAGTAAATAATTAATCTGGTTGTACTCCATTTTTATTCTGATGCATTTCCATAGATGCCTTTGTTACTGAAAAAAACACGGCACAGATCACTGTATGAAAGCCAACCTAATGTCATGTGTGCTGCTACTGTATATCTTTGTAGACTGTCTGGCTGTATGGTGACAGAGAAAGGATGTAGTTATGTGTCTTCGGCTCTGAGTTCAAACCCCTCACACCTGAGAGAGCTGGATCTGAACTACAATGACCCAGGAGATTCAGGAGTCAAGCTACTCTCTGAAAAACTGGACAAACTCGAGTAAGTTAAGCACGAAGAAAGAGAGAGAGTGTGTGTGAGTGATTGAGTGTGAGTGTGTTAACTAATTGTATAGGATGTTCCAAATGTAAGACATTGTGTTTCTTTTATAGTGTGGATCATGGAGGAAAATTCCGGATTATAGAAGGATTACACAAATGTAAGTACACACACACACACACACACACACACATATACACTTTAGTAATTGATGTTGTGTTATAAATGTCCCTTGTGTTCAGATGCCTGTGATCTCACACCAAATCCAAACATTTACTCACGCTTGTTTCACTATACTGGTATATTGTAATAAAAGTATTGGATCCATCAGCGATCCAGCTCGAAGAAAATGCGAATTGTGCACCATAAGTCGTTTTTTTTTAAACATTTGCTAACTGCTAACAATTATATCACGTAACGTTTAGTGTGGACGGATATTAACGATTTTGACTTATGCCTGATCAAAGCTTATTAGTTTCTGTCATTAGAATCATGGTATCAACTAGATGACCAATACCAGCTTTGCTATTGCCTGATAATAATCAGTACAGTATTGTGATTTAAGCACAGTGTTACAAATTGTTATCTAACTCAAATGCTTTTCATGAAGTGGTCCAAACTCAAATGCATGATCGAGACACTAACTAAACACACTGCGCAGTGTGCACAAGTAGCACTTTTTTGTTCCAAATTTGCCGTTTCCCTGGTCTAAAGTCTAGTACTGCCACCTTGTGTTGACATTGTGGAACTGCACAATTTGTAAAGTATGTGTGGTGGGCCACATATATAAAAGAAACTGCGGGCTGTTTAAAATTCATCCCTGGGCCGGACTATGGACACTCCTAATCTAACCCCAACCCAACCCCTAACACACACGACAGAAACGTGCAAATGTAAAGATTTAAATAACATATTTTAAGTAGTGCTGTAAATCGCTAAAAAAAAAAGAATTAATCCCACATTTTTTCTATAATTAATCGCAATTAATACTGTTGTAATTTCACAGTTGCTCTCCAAATGAATGTAGAAATAACTTAAAGACAGTATGTTTGAAATATTTATTGTAATGGCAATTTGTTAAAATGAAGACCAGTTTCACTGATACTAATACTGCTACTGATGTTAATGATAGACATTTAACATTAAAATATAATTGAACGCAATCATTTTCAACATTTATTAAGCTTAAATAATAACTTAAAATCTTCACATGAACATGTTGTACCCCTGAAAAGGGGAGAAGAAGAATTTACAAAAAACTCACACTCGCTGTTTCTCCACTGCTAGCTTTATGTAGAATCAATTTTGTAACAATTAACATTAAAGTTTTTTTTCAAACCTCATTGTCATATTTCTTGACATATATTCAACACTTTGTACCATACACATTTAATTAAGTGAATACATGTCTGTAAATAGGCTATTCGAATACCATAAAGCTAATCAGGTATAAAACAATACAATAAAACATTTTTAAGGCATTTTACAGTTTCCTAAGAATCAATTATTTTAAATCTTTCACTTTTTAGACATAGATGCATATTAACTATATGGAAAATCAGCCATAAGCATGTAAATGTACCATTTCAACTAGTTATTTTATCTGAAAATGC
Organism: Pseudorasbora parva; assembly: GCF_024679245.1. Classification (NCBI taxonomy): domain Eukaryota; kingdom Metazoa; phylum Chordata; class Actinopteri; order Cypriniformes; family Gobionidae; genus Pseudorasbora; species Pseudorasbora parva. The sequence goes on from NC_090191.1 coordinate 3,331,904, forward strand.
ATCTGAAATTCTCAATTCGTTTTTCACACTCAATATATTCACCTTTGTTCAGCACATCAACAAATTAGACATTAAATTCACAGATATAACCAAAATATTGAACATATTCGAGACTCGTACCATAACATAGGCCTAACGCCATTATCAGCGCGCTCAAAATGGATTCCTGAGCTCGTACATCTCTAAATTAACCGTTTTAACATTTCCAAACACATAATCAATATAATACTCGCATCTGGATACTCTTAAACATATTATAAACATCACTTCAATGTATTTTGACTAATCATTATAATTTATACCTGAAAAGGGGAGAAGAAGAATTAACAAAACTCACACTTGCTGTTTCTCCACTGCAAGCTTTATGTAGAATTGAGGAATCCTGCGAGTTCTCCCTCTAGTGTTAGCGCAGACCAGAGCAATCGATCGTCCAACTTATCATACCAACGAACTGATAACAGATAACTAAGAATGACCATAAAATACATATTAACATTTTATAAACTTCTTTACATATTCAAAATAGCAAATATATATATAGAAATATGCATATATAGTACAGCATAACAGACTTATGCATTTTTTAAATGCACATGTTCATTTTCAATCTGTCACAAACACATTATAATAAAATATTATACAGTTAGACATTACTTGTCTAACAAGTATGAAATATAGGCTTAAAGAAACTGAATAGTTATCAAACACTTTACAGTCTTAACTGGATACATTATAAATTAAATATAGATTGATGCTTACTAAAGCTAAAAAAAATTCTGTTACCTTTCTCCGCTGATTAACATTAATGACAAACTGTAAATAAGTTCATGAAAGTTATTTAACTCAATTAAGACCCTTCTTACGAGAATACTTGATAAAATGGGCATATATTTTGCCACAATTCTGTGTCATTGTTTGTTCAATCACGAAACTTGCAAGAAAAACAAGAAAAGCAAGAAAACTTGATACTGGTGCACATCTCTCTGTGTGCATAAGTCGTGTGTGTGTGTTTCAATCACAAAGACAAGACATTCTAGGACGCGTTTAATTGGTACTTGAATGGTTACAATGCTTTTTTTGTTGATTAAAAACATTTTTGTTTATAAGAGTGTGATCATAAAAAAAACGATGCTGTGTTAAATATTTAATGCGTTAAACTGTAAAAATAATCGTGAGTCTTTGAAAATGTCCCCCAAGTCGGTTGTCTTAATATTTCCCTATAAAAGTGAGGACATTTGGCCCTTATAAATATAGCCAAACCTGTACACACACAAATTCACAGCTTTAGTAATTAATGTTGTGTTATAAATGTCTCTCTCCTTGTGTTCAGATGCCTGTGATCTCACAATGGATCCAAACACAGCAAACACTCGTCTTATTCTGTCTGATAAGAACAGAAAGGTGACATCTGTGAAAAAATCCCAGTCATATCCTAATCATCCAGAGAGATTTGATGGATGTCGTCAGGTTCTGTGTAAAGAGAGTCTGTCTGGACGCTGTTACTGGGAGGCTAAACTGAGTGGAGCTGCTGATATATCAGTGGCATATAAAGAAATCAGCAGGAAAGGAAAGAAGGAAAACTGTTGGTTTGGATTCAATGAAAACTCCTGGAGTCTGAACTGCTCTGATGACGGATTCACTTTCTGCCACGATAGTAAGGAAACTGAAATACGCGTCCCTTTAGGTTCCTCAAATAGATTTGGAGTGTATGTGGATGTGTCGGCCGGCATTCTGTCCTTCTACAGCGTCTCTGGCACACACACACTAACACACTTACACACATTCACCACCAAATTCACTGGGTCTCTCTATGCTGGATTTGAGGTTCCTGATGGTTCCTCAGTTTCTCTGTGTGAGATTAAAAAGCTGTAATCGACAACAGAGACATCACACACCTTACTGAAGAAGAAAAAAAAACACTTTATATACTGTTGTTCTGTCGGTTCCCAGAATGCTTCACGTCTGCATGAGCTCTGACTGGGTTTGTGTCCATTTACTTTCAGTGACTGTAGTTATGTGAAGCGTGTTTGGTGTTTTAGTTAAAGAATTGTGTATAATATCATCTGCACTGTTTTGTGTTAATCGGTAATGAGTTGTCTAGTCTCATAAGTGTAGTTCAACTTGATGGCAAGTTCATGCTAGGAATGAAAAAAATTAATCAATAGCATTTTTAAATGAGTCGCTTTAAAGTGAATGTTGGGTTATTTTATAATGTAGGTTCAGTTTTAATAAACATACGCAATAATGAAGAAAGGAGAGTGATAGTTAATTGTTTTAAAGCTCTCAAAAAAACAAGCACTATAAATCAATAAATAGACACAAATTTTATAAAAACATAATATTTAATGGCATTTAATTGTTTGTTTGATTAAAATGTTTGGAGTAGGTCTGTAATGTCCTACGTGGTGTAGATGTGTTTCTGTAACATTCATACTGATTTGATTCAATCTTTGAAGGTAAAAGAATGAAGGTATCTGCATGGGACAGTTATACTGATTGATTAATTTTATACTCGGAATCCACCATGGCAGTATAATGGACTTTTATATGTCCCATTTCCTCACTCTTTTTAGGGAACCGGATCAACAGTAATAATGTCAGCACTTTGACAACATCAAAAAAATCCAATGTTTTGTTTGGGATTTAGAACTGTGAGCTGTAAGGTCTTATATAGACAGGTGTGTGGCTTTCCTAATCAGATCCAATCAGTATAATCTAACACAGCTGGACTGAAAATAAGGTGTAAAACCATCACAAGGATGATCTGAAGAAATGGACTGCACAGCAAAGGGTCTGAATACTTAGGACCATGTGATATTTCAGTTTTTATTTTATTTTTAAAATGCAAAAATGTCAACAACAATTGCGTTTTTCTGTCAATATGGGGTGCTGGGTGTAAATTAATGAGAAAAAAAATGAACTTAAATGATTTTAGCAAATGGCTTTATATAATATAACTAATACATTTATAATACATACATTTAAGGGGGTCCGAATACTGTCTGTACCCACAGTACGTATCTAACACACACACACTCACCTAAAGGATTATTAGGAACACACACTAATACTGTGTTTGACCCCCTTTCGCCTTCAGAACTGCCTTAATTCTACGTGGCATTGATTCAACAAGGTGCTGAAAGCATTCTTTAGAAATGTTGGCCCATATTGATAGGACAGCATCTTGCAGTTGATGGAGATTTGTGGGATCCACATCCAGGGCACGAAGCTCCTGTTCCACCACATCCCAAAGATGCTCTATTGGGTTGAGATCTGGTGACTGTGGGGGCCATTTTAGGACAGTCAACTCATTGTCATGTTCAAGAAACCAATTTGAAATGATTCGAGCTTTGTGACATGGTGCATTATCCTGCTGGAAGTATAATCCTTCCGTACAATGACGGAAGGACCGATTCCAGACCTTGGGGGACCTGCGGAAGCAGTGGACTGAGTCTGGAGTAGAAACATCCAGAGCCGCCGTGCACAGGCGTGAGCAGGAAATGGGCTACAGGTGCCGCATTCCCCAGGTCAAGACACTTTTGGGCTACAGAGAAGCAGAACTGGACTGTTTTGGACTGTTGCTCAGTGGTCCAAAGTTTCAGATGAAAGCAAATTTTGCATGTCATTCTGAAATCAAGGTGCGAGAGTCTGGAGGAAGACTGGGGAGAAGGAAATGCCAAAATGCCTGAAGTCCAGTGTCAAGTAGTGATGGGCAGACCGAGGCTTCGTGAAGCACTGAAACAGTTGAAGCAAATGTGCCGAAGCTTCGAAACAACACCCGACACCCGTCTCCATGACGCCATCTAGTGGACACGTGCATGTACTGATCTGAAACCTTGACAGTGATCTACTGTTTGTAAAAACAAAACCGTTTTTAACATCTGTCTGACATTTACTTGGTTTTGTAACCTTTACCTATTTGATTTTTTAATGAAAAATTAAGATTAAAATTAAATATTAAAAGAAATAAATCCACAATGTGTCATTTGTTACATAACATTTTTATACAAAATATGAATTGCTCTGGTGTTGAAGGACTTAGTCGACTTTTTTTTTTCATATAATTTCTTTTTGAATAAATCCTCTCATAAGGGACACTTTTTGCTAGCATGCACAAATATTTTTTAAGCAAGTACATACAAATGAGGAAAATTTGCTGAAAATTAAGTTAAAGGATCATACATTCTGGGCCAATACAATATACAATACACACATCTCACTTTATGTGGTGTTTCCAAATGGAAATGCTCCCACACCAGATGTACGACATCTCTTATGTGGAGCCTCCATATCTATCTATATATCACCTGTGAATATCTTCTATATCTATGTTATTCTAAATATTCTATATCTATAATTCTAACGTAGCATATATGAATGCGTCACTAGTAGGGGTGTAACAATTCGTTTTAAAACGATTCAATTCGTATCACGATTTGAGGTTGTCGATACGATTTAAGGATGATATTGATTCATTCAGAACAATATAATCCGAAACGATTCAGTGACTTGAAATCGATTCAGTAACATTTTAGCCAGAAATTTAAATCAGTGTTTTATTTCAACCGAATCGAATCATTGTTAAAACGAATCGTTACACCCCTAGTCACTAGTCTTCTGTCACTGTCTTGACCTACCAGTCAATATATCTCTTTTAAATCTAGCCTAAATATAACTAACCAAAGCACACAATAAATCTCACTTATTTCACAAAATCTCTCTCCTCTGACAAAAACCCACGAGGTGAAGATGGATTGACTTGACTTTTAAACTGTGGGGAATGAGGTTCATTCAGATGTGTGACTGTGTGGTTTGTTCCCGCCCCCTTTTAATCAAAGCAGTCTCGACAGGCGCACCTGATGAAACACTTTCGGTGCTTCATTTAGCCGTGGTCACGTGGCATGGGTGTGTCGAATCACAGCTCGGAACAGCGTTTCGAAGCATCCGCGCTTCGGGATCTCGATACAGCGTCGAAACGTCAGGTTCGCATCAGCCATCCCTAGTGTCAAGTCCCCACAGTCAGTGATGGTCTGGGGTGCCATGTCAGCTGCTGGTGTTGGTCCACTGTGTTTTATCAAGGGCAGGGTCAATGCAGCTCGCTATCAGGAGATTTTGGAGCACTTCATGCTTCCATCTGCTGAAAAGCTTTATGGAGATTTGGTTTTTCAGCACGACCTGGCACCTGCTCACAGTGCCAAAACCACTGGTAAATGGTTTACTGACCATGGTATTACTGTGCTCAATTGGCCTGCCAACTCTCCTGACCTGAACCCCATAGAGAATCTGTGGGATATTGTGAAGAGAAAGTTGAGAGACGCGAGACCCAACACTCTGGATGAGCTTAAGGCCGCTATCGAAGCATCCTGGGCCTCCAGAACACCTCAGCAGTGCCTCAGGCTGATCGCCTCCATGCCACGCCGCACTGAAGCAGTCATTTCTGCAAAAGGATTCCCCACCAAGTGTTGAGTGCATAACTGAACATAATTATTTGAAGGTTGACTTTTTTGTATTAAAAAAACTTTTCTTTTATTGGTCGGATGAAATATGCAAATTTTTTGAGATTTGGGGTGTTAATGAGCTGTATGCCAAAATCATCAGTATTAAAACAATAAAAGACCTGAAATATTTCAGTTGGTGTGCAATGAACCTAAAATATATGAAAGCTTAATTTTTTATTATTACAGCATGGAAAATAAAATATGCTAATTTTTGGAGAAGGACCTGTATTTCTTGATATGACAACATAACAGTTAAACAACATGTAATGATTACATTGAACAAACACTCACGCTCAGCAAAGGAGAATAACAATATCCGTGCGACCAACAGCTGCACACTAAACAGACTTAAACACCAAAATAGGGATTTCTTTCAGAAAAATTGTGTTGTTTTGCACGGCAGTGTGCTCCATGATGCTTCTAGTTTTAGCTCTGAGTGCATGTTCTCTCTTTTGTTGTGCAAGAGTGGCCTCTACTGGCGGGTAGGAATGACTACAGGCCATTTTTGGCAGACTATCTCCTGCAGTCGTCCAGTGGCTTCAGTCAGATTGTGTCTCTTTCCTTTAAACAAACTCTCATGTTGTTCAAGGTGATTCTGACAGTAAGAGTTCAGACACACCAGACAGGACTTGACGGCTTTGTGTTTTCTTCCAGTACAGACGTCACACTGCACATCTCCAGCTCCAGCGTAACAGTCATCAGGAAGTTTAGTCTTCTTCGGTTTGTCCACCACTTCAGCCAGCATGGTGTTTTTAGCTAAAGCAAGTCTTGGACTGAAGGTCTGTCTGCACTGAGAATCAGAAAAAACGTGGTTATAGAAATACAAATAATAAGCGCGAGTCAAACATTTAAACAAGTTTAAACCCAGCCAACACACAACGTTGGCACAACGTGCTCAGCCTTCTAACAACGTTGACACAACATTGCCAAAAGGTTGCTATAACTACGTTGTGTGTTGAAGGTTGTTACAGTGTTGTCACAACGTTGACATTGAACCACCATCCAGGGCCATTGTTTAAGGTTGTGCCAAGGTATCTGGACAACCACTGGGCGACCTGTACTCGTCATCACTGTCCTGAAGCGCGAATTTCAGCCTTTTGAATTTCAACTGACAGTTGAACCGTCTCTCTCATTCGTCAACGAGTAGGCTAACGTTAATAACGTGATACGCGGATACGTGAGTATTGCGTTTAATTTACCTTAGCTGATAAGTAAATATTCCAACAAGCTACAATTTCAGTGTCTACATGACATTCATTTGTTCGTTCTACAAACTACAAAAAATAAATAAATAAACAGACAAATCATGTTATTATTCACAGAGTTGCGATTTTGTGTATTACAGTAGCCTACCATCAACGCAAACTCTTTTAACGTTCCCAGATTTACTCAGATCCTTACCGTTAAGAAAAGTGTTCAACATCTTCTGGTCAGGTAAACAACATTTTTTTTGTCTAACTTGCCTGGTTTCGGACTACCGCTGGTTTCTGGACTTGCATTTCTCCTTTGGATTTGTTGATGTTTCCTAGACATGATTCCGATTACCGACCTCATCACGCGGCTTTCGAATATGATTTTCTACCATCTACAGAACCCGGTTTCTTAAATGTTCTGTCCTGTCTTTGCTTTTTTTGTGTTTGATGTATTATACTTAAACTAAATATTTGTTTATTTTATTTATTTTTACAAAATGTATCTGTATGTATGGTCGCTTGCCACATGCTGTTGTATGACATTTTTACTCTTCAAAAGTGTGTTCCAGGTGTTGATTAAAATTCATTTACTGGTAGGCCCATAAATAATAGGTTAAACAATAGGCATATAAAAAGTATAATGTCTGAAGTTAAAAATGAACCACTAAATGGCGAATATCTATAAATAAGTTGTCAGAATGTTGTCTTAATGTTGCGCAACAACGGTGTTCCCACAGCCCGGTCGTGTCTTCCCGTGGAGATCCACTTTTGCGACACGACTGACGTGTGATGTTGTGAAGCTTCCCGTCATTTGGGCGTTAAAATCGGTTCAAATGCGGAATGCTATGCGGGCGCGTTAAAGTCGCTTGACGTCATCCATAGGAATAAAGTGGAGCGCGGCGCGACATAAGTGTTGTGCGGACTAGTAGAGCTCCACCTTTACAATTCTACGTTGTTACAATGTTGCGAGCACGTCGACATGCGACGTTGCCATAGTAGAAATGCAACGTGCCACAGACGTTGTCACAACTTAAATGTGTTTGCTAGGAAATTATATGGCTCAAAACTGAATCATGAATTCGCACACAAAATCATGTTTTCTGCTCTTATTTTCATTTTTTTGTATGCCCATCCTCTTTTCTCCTTTGCTCTTGTCTCCTTGTTTCTGCATTCTGCGCTTGCGATTCCAAAGGTTGCAGTTTGAGTTTCATGTAAATCAGGGGCGGGTCTTAGCATCACCATTGGTCCACTAGTTCTAGATTGACAGCTCATCCCGTAGCCAATCAATCGAAGAGGGAAGATGACGTGACAGAGACTCACGCCTCAGATCAGCCAGCCGCTGATGACTTGAGCGCAGAAGGCTGTTTTTACTGCGATTTCATATTAAATATCATTTAATACTTAATTACATCAAAAATGTTGTACTGAATACTTTTACTGAAGTAAAAGTAATTTAAGGTTTTACTTAAGTACAAGTACGAAAGTACTAAAAAAATTTATGTTATTAATTATTAAAAGGTAAGAAAACAACAACTTTTATTTATGAAATTTAGTGCAGCAAAAAGTATGACAAAGAAAAACACTGATAAAGTACATACTTAAAAATGTACTCGAGTTCATCAGTACCACTACTGTCCACATCTGTGTACTTTATATGGGGTTTTCATGCCAACAATGTTTATAAAATGATAAAATGCATTCAGTGGCACTCATATTTTCTCTTATTTTATGAGCCACATTGGCCGGTGATCAAAAAAGTTTGTTTAGACCCTTGACTGTGTCCACAGGGAATGGCCACATGATCCTTCAGGAAAATCCTCCACATAAACTCATCCTGATCCACTGAAATTCTGCACATATTACTGCGTGAATACAGAGACACAAACACACAACAGCTCAACTTCACTCCAGTTTCTGTTTTCCTGAAATGTGATTCCTGGTTCTGTGTTTTAGTGACGTGTCCAAAAGTCTGATTATAAAGTCACAGATCATAAAGTGTCCACTAGATGTCAGTCTCAGACGGACACTCAAAGAATAAGTTTAAGAATATAAGTAATCAGGACAATAACTAAAGATCACATCTATGCAGTGCTGTAAGAAATGCTGTTCCATGGTTTAATCTATATGAGAAAAGCTATTGATCAACATTCAAACAGTTCTTGATTAGAAATGTCCTCAGTATGACGGTGTCCTCAGATGAACATTACCTTGTGTGTGTGTTTCAGATTTATACATTATGTCATGTTGTGTCTGGTGTAACAGTAATCAGTATTTAGATAAATATACATATTGAGAAATGTTTCATTGTTGATGTGTGTATCTTTTTGTTCATTGTTATCATTTTAATGAATATTGTGTAAAGTAAAATATTAATCCTTAAACAGGCAAAAGTGGATGTAAAATGATTAGCAAAAAAATATATATGCAAAATATACCATATGTTTGACATATACGTTTTCTAAAGTTGAGGCATTGGCATTTCTAGTATTTTTTCCGCTAGAGCTTGCGCTGAACTGTCTTGTCTTTTACCTCAGCGGTGGACAACTCCAGCCTTAGAGGTCAAGTGTCCTGCAGGGTTTAACTCCATCTCTAAGCAATCCTATAATGTCAATTTCAAAAAGTGTTTTCTTAGCGTGAAATGGGATGGACAGATGGATACCGACAGACATATAGTGGCTTGAATTTGATGGCCAGCCCTATTTGTTTGAACCACGAGGGACCTCAAAGCTTTCGATACCCCTACATCCTGCTTCATATATCGCATCAGGGATATTCTTTAGGCTTCAGAAGGCCTTTATTAAACCCCCAGAGCCGTGTGGAGCAGTTATATGATGGATAGATGCACTTTTATAATGGATAGATGCACTTTTATGATGGAAGGATGCACTTTTATGATGGACAGATGCACTTTTATGATGGACAGATGCACTTTTATGATGGATAGATGCACTTTTATGATGGATAGATGCACTTATATGATGGACAAATGCACTTTTATGATGGACAAATGCACTTTTATGATGGACAGATGCACTTTTATGATGGAAGGATGCACTTTTATGATGGACAGATGCACTTTTATGATGGACAGATGCACTTTTATGATGGATAGATGCACTTATATGATGGACAGATGCACTTTTATGATGGATAGATGCACTTATATGATGGACAGATGCACTTTTATGATGGATAGATGCACTTTTATGATGGACAGATGCACTTTTATGATGGACAGATGCACTTTTATGATGGATAGATGCACTTATATGATGGACAGATGCACTTTTATGATGGACAGATGCACTTTTATAATGGATAGATGCACTTTTATGATGGACAGATGCACTTTTATGATGGAAGGATGCACTTTTATGATGGAAGGATGCACTTTTATGATGGACGGATGCACTTTTATGATGGACAGATGCACTTTTATGATGGACAGATGCACTTTTATGATGGATAGATGCACTTATATGATGGACAGATGCACTTTTATGATGGACAGATGCACTTTTATGATGGATAGATGCACTTATATGATGGACAGATGCACTTTTATGATGGACAGATGCACTTTTATAATGGATAGATGCACTTTTATGATGGAAGGATGCACTTTTATGATGGACAGATGCACTTTTATGATGGAAGGATGCACTTTTATGATGGACAGATGCACTTTTATAATGGATAGATGCACTTTTATGATGGACAGATGCACTTTTATGATGGACAGATGCACTTTTATGATGGAAGGATGCACTTATATGATGGACAGATGCACTTTTATGATGGACAGATGCACTTTTATGATGGACAGATGCACTTTTATGATGGACAGATGCACTTTTATGATGGAAGGATGCACTTATATGATGGACAGATGCACTTTTATGATGGACAGATGCACTTTTATAATGGATAGATGCACTTTTATTATGGACAGATGCACTTTTATGACGGATAGATGCACTTTTATGATGGATAGATGCACTTTTATGATGGACAGATGCACTTTTATGATGGACAGATGCACTTTTATGATGGAAGGATGCACTTTTATGATGGAAGGATGCACTTTTATGATGGACAGATGCACTTTTATGATGGACAGATGCACTTTTATGATGGACAGATGCACTTTTATGATGGACAGATGCACTTTTATGATGGATAGATGCACTTTTATGATGGACAGATGCACTTTTATGATGGATAGATGCACTTATATGATGGACAGATGCACTTTTATGATGGACAGATGCACTTTTATGATGGACAGATGCACTTTTATGATGGACAGATGCACTTTTATAATGGATAGATGCACTTTTATGATGGACAGATGCACTTTTATAATGGATAGATGCACTTTTATGATGGACAGATGCACTTTTATGATGGACAGATGCACTTTTATGATGGACAGATGCACTTTTATGATGGACAGATGCACTTTTATGATGGACAGATGCACTTTTATGATGGACAGATGCACATTTATGATGGACAGATGCACTTATATGATGGATATATGCACTTTTATGATGGACAGATGCACTTATATGATGGATATATGCACTTTTATGATGGACAGATGCACTTTTATGATGGACAGATGCACTTTTATGATGGACAGATGCACTTTTATGATGGATATATGCACTTTTATGATGGACAGATGCACTTTTATGATGGACAGATGCACTTTTATGATGGACAGATGCACTTTTATGATGGACAGATGCACTTTTATGATGGATATATGCACTTTTATGATGGACAGATGCACTTTTATGATGGAAGGATGCACTTTTATGATGGAAGGATGCACTTTTATGATGGAAGGATGCACTTTTATGATGGAAGGATGCACTTTTATGATGGATAGATGCACTTTTATGATGGATAGATGCACTTATATGATGGACAGATGCACTTTTATGATGGACAGATGCACTTTTATGATGGATAGATGCACTTATATGATGGACAGATGCACTTTTATAATGGATAGATGCACTTTTATGATGGACAGATGCACTTTTATAATGGATAAATGCACTTTTATGATGGACAGATGCACTTTTATGATGGACAGATGCACTTTTATGATGGAAGGATGCACTTTTATGATGGACAGATGCACTTTTATGATGGACAGATGCACTTTTATAATGGATAAATGCACTTTTATGATGGACAGATGCACTTTTATGATGGACAGATGCACTTTTATGATGGACAGATGCACTTTTATGATGGAAGGATGCACTTTTATGATGGACAGATGCACTTTTATGATGGACAGATGCACTTTTATGATGGATATATGCACTTTTATGATGGACAGATGCACTTTTATGATGGACAGATGCACTTTTATGATGGACAGATGCACTTATATGATGGATATATGCACTTTTATGATGGACAGATGCACTTATATGATGGACAGATGCACTTTTATGATGGACAGATGCACTTTTATGATGGACAGATGCACTTTTATGATGGAAGGATGCACTTATATGATGGACAGATGCACTTTTATGATGGACAGATGCACTTTTATAATGGATAGATGCACTTTTATTATGGACAGATGCACTTTTATGACGGATAGATGCACTTTTATGATGGATAGATGCACTTTTATGATGGACAGATGCACTTTTATGATGGACAGATGCACTTTTATGATGGACAGATGCACTTTTATGATGGAAGGATGCACTTTTATGATGGAAGGATGCACTTATATGATGGACAGATGCACTTTTATGATGGACAGATGCACTTTTATGATGGACAGATGCACTTTTATGATGGAAGGATGCACTTTTATGATGGACAGATGCACTTTTATGATGGACAGATGCACTTTTATGATGGACAAATGCACTTTTATGATGGACAGATGCACTTTTATGATGGAAGGATGCACTTTTATGATGGACAGATGCACTTTTATGATGGACAGATGCACTTTTATGATGGATAGATGCACTTATATGATGGACAGATGCACTTTTATGATGGATAGATGCACTTATATGATGGACAGATGCACTTTTATGATGGATAGATGCACTTTTATGATGGACAGATGCACTTTTATGATGGACAGATGCACTTTTATGATGGATAGATGCACTTATATGATGGACAGATGCACTTTTATGATGGACAGATGCACTTTTATGATGGATAGATGCACTTTTATGATGGACAGATGCACTTTTATGATGGATAGATGCACTTTTATGATGGATAGATGCACTTTTATGATGGACAGATGCACTTTTATGATGGACAGATGCACTTTTATGATGGACAGATGCACTTTTATGATGGACAGATGCACTTTTATGATGGAAGGATGCACTTTTATGATGGAAGGATGCACTTTTATGATGGACAGATGCACTTTTATGATGGACAGATGCACTTTTATGATGGATAGATGCACTTATATGATGGACAGATGCACTTTTATGATGGACAGATGCACTTTTATGATGGATAGATGCACTTATATGATGGACAGATGCACTTTTATGATGGACAGATGCACTTTTATAATGGATAGATGCACTTTTATGATGGAAGGATGCACTTTTATGATGGACAGATGCACTTTTATGATGGAAGGATGCACTTTTATGATGGACAGATGCACTTTTATAATGGATAGATGCACTTTTATGATGGACAGATGCACTTTTATGATGGACAGATGCACTTTTATGATGGACAGATGCACTTTTATGATGGAAGGATGCACTTATATGATGGACAGATGCACTTTTATGATGGACAGATGCACTTTTATAATGGATAGATGCACTTTTATTATGGACAGATGCACTTTTATGACGGATAGATGCACTTTTATGATGGATAGATGCACTTTTATGATGGACAGATGCACTTTTATGATGGACAGATGCACTTTTATGATGGAAGGATGCACTTTTATGATGGAAGGATGCACTTTTATGATGGACAGATGCACTTTTATGATGGACAGATGCACTTTTATGATGGACAGATGCACTTTTATGATGGATAGATGCACTTTTATGATGGACAGATGCACTTTTATGATGGATAGATGCACTTATATGATGGACAGATGCACTTTTATGATGGACAGATGCACTTTTATGATGGATAGATGCACTTTTATGATGGACAGATGCACTTTTATGATGGATAGATGCACTTATATGATGGACAGATGCACTTTTATGATGGACAGATGCACTTTTATGATGGACAGATGCACTTTTATGATGGACAGATGCACTTTTATGATGGATAGATGCACTTTTATGATGGACAGATGCACTTTTATAATGGATAGATGCACTTTTATGATGGACAGATGCACTTTTATGATGGACAGATGCACTTTTATGATGGAAAGATGCACTTTTATGATGGACAGATGCACTTTTATGATGGACAGATGCACTTTTATGATGGATATATGCACTTTTATGATGGACAGATGCACTTTTATGATGGACAGATGCACTTTTATGATGGACAGATGCACTTATATGATGGATATATGCACTTTTATGATGGACAGATGCACTTTTATGATGGAAGGATGCACTTTTATGATGGAAGGATGCACTTTTATGATGGACAGATGCACTTTTATGATGGACAGATGCACTTTTATGATGGACAGATGCACTTTTATGATGGAAGGATGCACTTTTATGATGGAAGGATGCACTTTTATGATGGACAGATGCACTTTTATGATGGATAGATGCACTTTTATGATGGACAGATGCACTTTTATGATGGATAGATGCACTTTTATGATGGATAGATGCACTTATATGATGGACAGATGCACTTTTATGATGGACAGATGCACTTTTATGATGGACAGATGCACTTTTATGATGGACAGATGCACTTTTATAATGGATAGATGCACTTTTATGATGGACAGATGCACTTTTATGATGGAAGGATGCACTTTTATGATGGACAGATGCACTTTTATGATGGACAGATGCACTTTTATGATGGATATATGCACTTTTATGATGGACAGATGCACTTTTATGATGGACGGATGCACTTTTATGATGGACAGATGCACTTTTATAATGGATAGATGCACTTTTATGATGGAAGGATGCACTTTTATGATGGACAGATGCACTTTTATGATGGATAGATGCACTTTTATGATGGATAGATGCACTTATATGATGGACAGATGCACTTTTATGATGGACAGATGCACTTTTATGATGGATAGATGCACTTATATGATGGACAGATGCACTTTTATAATGGATAGATGCACTTTTATGATGGACAGATGCACTTTTATAATGGATAGATGCACTTTTATGATGGACAGATGCACTTTTATGATGGATAGATGCACTTATATGATGGACAGATGCACTTTTATAATGGATAGATGCACTTTTATGATGGACAGATGCACTTTTATAATGGATAGATGCACTTTTATGATGGACAGATGCACTTTTATGATGGACAGATGCACTTTTATGATGGACAGATGCACTTTTATGATGGACAGATGCACTTTTATGATGGACAGATGCACTTTTATGATGGATATATGCACTTTTATGATGGACAGATGCACTTTTATGATGGACAGATGCACTTTTATGATGGACAGATGCACTTATATGATGGATATATGCACTTTTATGATGGACAGATGCACTTATATGATGGATATATGCACTTTTATGATGGACAGATGCACTTTTATGATGGACAGATGCACTTTTATGATGGATATATGCACTTTTATGATGGACAGATGCACTTTTATGATGGACAGATGCACTTTTATGATGGACAGATGCACTTTTATGATGGACAGATGCACTTTTATGATGGATATATGCACTTTTATGATGGACAGATGCACTTTTATGATGGACGGATGCACTTTTATGATGGACAGATGCACTTTTATAATGGATAGATGCACTTTTATGATGGAAGGATGCACTTTTATGATGGACAGATGCACTTTTATGATGGATAGATGCACTTTTATGATGGACAGATGCACTTTTATGATGGACAGATGCACTTTTATGATGGACAGATGCACTTTTATGATGGACAGATGCACTTTTATGATGGATAGATGCACTTTTATGATGGACAGATGCACTTTTATGCTGGATAGATGCACTTATATGATGGACAGATGAACTTTTATGATGGACAGATGCACTTTTATGATGGACAGATGCACTTTTATGATGATAGATGCACTTTTATGATGGACAAATGCACTTTTATGATGGATAGATGCACGTATATGATGGACAGATGCACTTTTATGATGGACAGATGCACTTTTATGATGGACAGATGCACTTTTATGATGAACGGATGCACTTTTATGATGGACAAATGCACTTATATGATGGACAGATGCACTTTTATAATGGATAGATGCACTTTTATGATGGATAGATGCACTTATATGATGGACAAATGCACTTTTATGATGGACAAATGCACTTTTATGATGGACAGATGCACTTTTATGATGGAAGGATGCACTTATATGATGGACAGATGCACTTTTATGATGGACAGATGCACTTTTATGATGGACAGATGCACTTTTATGATGGACAGATGCACTTTTATAGTGGATAGATGCACTTTTATGATGGACAGATGCACTTTTATGATGGACAGATGCACTTTTATGATGGACAGATGCACTTTTATGATGGACAGATGCACTTTTATGATGGACAGATGCACTTTTATAGTGGATAGATGCACTTTTATGATGGACAGATGCACTTTTATGATGGACAGATGCACTTTTATGATGGACAGATGCACTTTTATGATGGACAGATGCACTTTTATGATGGATAGATGCACTTTTATGATGGACAGATGCACTTTTATGCTGGATAGATGCACTTATATGATGGACAGATGAACTTTTATGATGGACAGATGCACTTTTATGATGGACAGATGCACTTTTATGATGATAGATGCACTTTTATGATGGACAAATGCACTTTTATGATGGATAGATGCACGTATATGATGGACAGATGCACTTTTATGATGGACAGATGCACTTTTATGATGGACAGATGCACTTTTATGATGAACGGATGCACTTTTATGATGGACAAATGCACTTATATGATGGACAGATGCACTTTTATAATGGATAGATGCACTTTTATGATGGATAGATGCACTTATATGATGGACAAATGCACTTTTATGATGGACAAATGCACTTTTATGATGGACAGATGCACTTTTATGATGGAAGGATGCACTTATATGATGGACAGATGCACTTTTATGATGGACAGATGCACTTTTATGATGGATAGATGCACTTTTATGATGGATAGATGCACTTATATGATGGACAAATGCACTTTTATGATGGACAAATGCACTTTTATGATGGACAGATGCACTTTTATGATGGAAGGATGCACTTTTATGATGGACAGATGCACTTTTATGATGGACAGATGCACTTTTATGATGGATAGATGCACTTATATGATGGACAGATGCACTTTTATGATGGATAGATGCACTTATATGATGGACAGAAGCACTTTTATGATGGATAGATGCACTTTTATGATGGACAGATGCACTTTTATGATGGACAGATGCACTTTTATAATGGACAGATGCACTTTTATTATGGACAGATGCACTTTTATGATGGACAGATGCACTTTTATGATGGACAGATGCACTTATATGATGGATATATGCACTTTTATGATGGACAGATGCACTTATATGATGGACAGATGCACTTTTATGACGGATAGATGCACTTTTATGATGGATAGATGCACTTTTATGATGGACAGATGCACTTTTATGATGGACAGATGCACTTTTATGATAAACAGATGCACTTTTATGATGGACAGATGCACTTTTATGATGGATATATGCACTTTTATGATGGACGGATGCACTTTTATGATGGACGGATGCACTTTTATGATGGACAGATGCACTTTTATGATGGACAGATGCACTTTTATGATGGACAGATGCACTTTTATGATGGACAGATGCACTTTTATGATGGACAGATGCACTTTTATGCTGGATAGATGCACTTATATGATGGACAGATGAACTTTTATGATGGACAGATGCACTTTTATGATGGACAGATGCACTTTTATGATGATAGATGCACTTTTATGATGGACAAATGCACTTTTATGATGGATAGATGCACGTATATGATGGACAGATGCACTTTTATGATGGACAGATGCACTTTTATAATGGATAGATGCACTTTTATGATGGAAGGATGCACTTTTATGATGGACAGATGCACTTTTATGATGGAAGGATGCACTTTTATGATGGACAGATGCACTTTTATAATGGATAGATGCACTTTTATGATGGACAGATGCACTTTTATGATGGACAGATGCACTTTTATGATGGACAGATGCACTTTTATGATGGATAGATGCACTTTTATGATCGACAGATGCACTTTTATGATGGATAGATGCACTTATATGATGGACAGATGCACTTTTATGATGGACAGATGCACTTTTATGATGGACAGATGCACTTTTATGATGGACAGATGCACTTTTATAATGGATAGATGCACTTTTATGATGGACAGATGCACTTTTATGATGGAAGGATGCACTTTTATGATGGAAGGATGCCCTTTTATGATGGACAGAGGCACTTTTATGATGGATAGATGCACTTTTATGATGGATAGATGCACTTATATGATGGACAGATGCACTTTTATGATGGATAGATGCACTTTTATGATGGATAGATGCACTTATATGATGGACAGATGCACTTTTATGATGGACAGATGCACTTTTATGATGGATAGATGCACTTTTATGATGATAGATGCACTTTTATGATGGACAAATGCACTTTTATGATGGATAGATGCACGTATATGATGGACAGATGCACTTTTATGATGGACAGATGCACTTTTATAATGGATAGATGCACTTTTATGATGGAAGGATGCACTTTTATGATGGACAGATGCACTTTTATGATGGAAGGATGCACTTTTATGATGGACAGATGCACTTTTATAATGGATAGATGCACTTTTATGATGGACAGATGCACTTTTATGATGGACAGATGCACTTTTATGATGGACAGATGCACTTTTATGATGGATAGATGCACTTTTATGATGGATAGATGCTCTTTTATGATGGACAGATGCACTTTTATGATGGACAGATGCACTTTTATGATGGACAGATGCACTTTTATGATGGACAGATGCACTTTTATAATGGATAGATGCACTTTTATGATGGACAGATGCACTTTTATGATGGAAGGATGCACTTTTATGATGGAAGGATGCCCTTTTATGATGGACAGAGGCACTTTTATGATGGATAGATGCACTTTTATGATGGATAGATGCACTTATATGATGGACAGATGCACTTTTATGATGGATAGATGCACTTTTATGATGGATAGATGCACTTATATGATGGACAGATGCACTTTTATGATGGACAGATGCACTTTTATGATGGATAGATGCACTTATATGATGGACAGATGCACTTTTATAATGGATAGATGCACTTTTATGATGGACAGATGCACTTTTATAATGGATAGATGCACTTTTATGATGGACAGATGCACTTTTATAATGGAAGGATGCACTTTTATAATGGATAGATGCACT
Source organism: Pseudorasbora parva (assembly GCF_024679245.1). Taxonomy (NCBI): domain Eukaryota; kingdom Metazoa; phylum Chordata; class Actinopteri; order Cypriniformes; family Gobionidae; genus Pseudorasbora; species Pseudorasbora parva. The sequence goes on from NC_090191.1 coordinate 3,351,391, forward strand.
TTTATGATGGACAGATGCACTTTTATGATGGAAGGATGCACTTTTATGATGGAAGGATGCACTTTTATGATGGACAGATGCACTTTTATGATGGATAGATGCACTTTTATGATGGACAGATGCACTTTTATGATGGATAGATGCACTTTTATGATGGACAGATGCACTTTTATGATGGAAGGATGCACTTTTATGATGGAAGGATGCCCTTTTATGATGGACAGAGGCACTTTTATGATGGATAGATGCACTTTTATGATGGATAGATGCACTTATATGATGGACAGATGCACTTTTATGATGGATAGATGCACTTTTATGATGGATAGATGCACTTATATGATGGACAGATGCACTTTTATGATGGACAGATGCACTTTTATGATGGATAGATGCACTTATATGATGGACAGATGCACTTTTATAATGGATAGATGCACTTTTATGATGGACAGATGCACTTTTATAATGGATAGATGCACTTTTATGATGGACAGATGCACTTTTATAATGGAAGGATGCACTTTTATAATGGATAGATGCACTTTTATGATGGACAGATGCACTTTTATGATGGAAGGATGCACTTTTATGATGGAAGGATGCACTTTTATGATGGACAGATGCACTTTTATGATGGATAGATGCACTTTTATGATGGACAGATGCACTTTTATGATGGATAGATGCACTTATATGATGGACAGATGCACTTTTATGATGGACAGATGCACTTTTATGATGGATAGATGCACTTATATGATGGACAGATGCACTTATATGATGGACAGATGCACTTTTATAATGGATAGATGCACTTTTATGATGGATAGATGCACTTATATGATGGACAAATGCACTTTTATGATGGACAGATGCACTTTTATGATGGATAGATGCACTTATATGATGGACAAATGCACTTTTATGATGGACAGATGCACTTTTATGATGGAAGGATGCACTTTTATGATGGACAGATGCACTTTTATGATGGACAGATGCACTTTTATGATGGACAGATGCACTTTTATGATGGACAGATGCACTTTTATGATGGAAGGATGCACTTTTATGATGGACAGATGCACTTTTATGATGGACAGATGCACTTTTATGATGGATATATGCACTTTTATGATGGACAGATGCACTTATATGATGGATATATGCACTTTTATGATGGACAGATGCACTTATATGATGGACAGATGCACTTTTATGATGGACAGATGCACTTTTATGATGGACAGATGCACTTTTATGATGGAAGGATGCACTTATATGATGGACAGATGCACTTTTATGATGGACAGATGCACTTTTATAATGGACAGATGCACTTTTATTATGGACAGATGCACTTTTATGATGGATATATGCACTTTTATGATGGACAGATGCACTTATATGATGGATATATGCACTTTTATGATGGACAGATGCACTTATATGATGGACAGATGCACTTTTATGACGGATAGATGCACTTTTATGATGGACAGATGCACTTTTATGATGGATATATGCACTTTTATGATGGACAGATGCACTTATATGATGGATATATGCACTTTTATGATGGACAGATGCACTTATATGATGGACAGATGCACTTTTATGACGGATAGATGCACTTTTATGATGGATAGATGCACTTTTATGATGGACAGATGCACTTTTATGATGGACAGATGCACTTTTATGATGGACAGATGCACTTTTATGATGGACAGATGCACTTTTATGATGGATATATGCACTTTTATGATGGACGGATGCACTTTTATGATGGACGGATGCACTTTTATGATGGACAGATGCACTTTTATGATGGACAGATGCACTTTTATGATGGACAGATGCACTTTTATGATGGACAGATGCACTTTTATGATGGATAGATGCACTTTTATGATGGACAGATGCACTTTTATGATGGATAGATGCACTTATATGATGGACAGATGCACTTTTATGATGGATAGATGCACTTTTATGATGGACAGATGCACTTTTATGATGGACAGATGCACTTTTATGATGGATAGATGCACTTATATGATGGACAGATGCACTTTTATGATGGACAGATGCACTTTTATAATGGATAGATGCACTTTTATGATGGAAGGATGCACTTTTATGATGGATAGATGCACTTTTATGATGGAAGGATGCACTTTTATGATGGAAGGATGCACTTTTATGATGGACGGATGCACTTTTATGATGGACGGATGCACTTTTATGATGGACAGATGCACTTTTATGATGGACAGATGCACTTTTATGATGGAAGGATGCACTTTTATGATGGACAGATGCACTTTTATAATGGATAGATGCACTTTTATGATGGACAGATGCACTTTTATGATGGACAGATGCACTTTTATGATGGACAGATGCACTTTTATGATGGACAGATGCACTTTTATGATGGAAGGATGCACTTTTATGATGGACAGATGCACTTTTATGATGGACAGATGCACTTTTATGATGGATATATGCACTTTTATGATGGACAGATGCACTTATATGATGGATATATGCACTTTTATGATGGACAGATGCACTTATATGATGGACAGATGCACTTTTATGATGGACAGATGCACTTTTATGATGGACAGATGCACTTTTATGATGGAAGGATGCACTTATATGATGGACAGATGCACTTTTATGATGGACAGATGCACTTTTATAATGGACAGATGCACTTTTATTATGGACAGATGCACTTTTATGATGGATATATGCACTTTTATGATGGACAGATGCACTTATATGATGGATATATGCACTTTTATGATGGACAGATGCACTTATATGATGGACAGATGCACTTTTATGACGGATAGATGCACTTTTATGATGGATAGATGCACTTTTATGATGGACAGATGCACTTTTATGATGGACAGATGCGCTTTTATGATGGACAGATGCACTTTTATGATGGACAGATGCACTTTTATGATGGATATATGCACTTTTATGATGGACGGATGCACTTTTATGATGGACAGATGCACTTTTATGATGGACAGATGCACTTTTATGATGGACAGATGCACTTTTATGATGGACAGATGCACTTTTATGATGGACAGATGCACTTTTATGATGGATAGATGCACTTTTATGATGGACAGATGCACTTTTATGCTGGATAGATGCACTTATATGATGGACAGATGAACTTTTATGATGGACAGATGCACTTTTATGATGGACAGATGCACTTTTATGATGATAGATGCACTTTTATGATGGACAAATGCACTTTTATGATGGATAGATGCACGTATATGATGGACAGATGCACTTTTATGATGGACAGATGCACTTTTATAATGGATAGATGCACTTTTATGATGGAAGGATGCACTTTTATGATGGGCAGATGCACTTTTATGATGGAAGGATGCACTTTTATGATGGACAGATGCACTTTTATAATGGATAGATGCACTTTTATGATGGACAGATGCACTTTTATGATGGACAGATGCACTTTTATGATGGATAGATGCACTTTTATGATCGACAGATGCACTTTTATGATGGATAGATGCACTTATATGATGGACAGATGCACTTTTATGATGGATAGATGCTCTTTTATGATGGACAGATGCACTTTTATGATGGACAGATGCACTTTTATGATGGACAGATGCACTTTTATGATGGACAGATGCACTTTTATGATGGACAGATGCACTTTTATAATGGATAGATGCACTTTTATGATGGACAGATGCACTTTTATGATGGAAGGATGCACTTTTATGATGGAAGGATGCCCTTTTATGATGGACAGAGGCACTTTTATGATGGATAGATGCACTTTTATGATGGATAGATGCACTTATATGATGGACAGATGCACTTTTATGATGGATAGATGCACTTTTATGATGGATAGATGCACTTATATGATGGACAGATGCACTTTTATGATGGACAGATGCACTTTTATGATGGATAGATGCACTTATATGATGGACAGATGCACTTTTATAATGGATAGATGCACTTTTATGATGGACAGATGCACTTTTATAATGGATAGATGCACTTTTATGATGGACAGATGCACTTTTATAATGGAAGGATGCACTTTTATAATGGATAGATGCACTTTTATGATGGACAGATGCACTTTTATGATGGAAGGATGCACTTTTATGATGGAAGGATGCACTTTTATGATGGACAGATGCACTTTTATGATGGATAGATGCACTTATATGATGGACAGATGCACTTATATGATGGACAGATGCACTTTTATAATGGATAGATGCACTTTTATGATGGATAGATGCACTTATATGATGGACAAATGCACTTTTATGATGGACAGATGCACTTTTATGATGGATAGATGCACTTATATGATGGACAAATGCACTTTTATGATGGACAGATGCACTTTTATGATGGAAGGATGCACTTATATGATGGACAGATGCACTTATATGATGGACAGATGCACTTTTATGATGGATAGATGCACTTTTATGATGGACAGATGCACTTTTATGATGGACAGATGCACTTTTATGATGGACAGATGCACTTTTATGATGGATATATGCACTTTTATGATGGACAGATGCACTTTTATGATGGACAGATGCACTTTTATGATGGACAGATGCACTTTTATGATGGACAGATGCACTTTTATGATGGAAGGATGCACTTATATGATGGACAGATGCACTTTTATGATGGACAGATGCACTTTTATAATGGACAGATGCACTTTTATGATGGACAGATGCACTTTTATGATGGAAGGATGCACTTTTATGATGGAAGGATGCACTTATATGATGGACAGATGCACTTTTATGATGGACAGATGCACTTTTATGATGGAAGGATGCACTTTTATGATGGACAGATGCACTATTATGATGGACAGATGCACTTATATGATGGACAGATGCACTTTTATGATGGATAGATGCACTTTTATGATGGATAGATGCACTTATATGATGGACAGATGCACTTTTATGATGGACAGATGCACTTTTATGATGGATAGATGCACTTTTATGATGGACAGATGCACTTTTATAATGGATAGATGCACTTTTATGATGGACAGATGCACTTTTATGATGGACAGATGCACTTTTATGATGGACAGATGCACTTTTATAATGGATAGATGCACTTTTATGATGGACAGATGCACTTTTATGATGGATAGATGCTCTTTTATGATGGATAGATGCACTTTTATGATGGACAGATGCACTTTTATGATGGACAGATGCACTTTTATAATGGATAGATGCTCTTTTATGATGGACAGATGCACTTTTATGATGGACAGATGCACTTTTATGATGGACAGATGCACTTTTATGATGGACAGATGCACTTTTATGATGGACAGATGCACTTTTATAATGGATAGATGCACTTTTATGATGGACAGATGCACTTTTATGATGGAAGGATGCACTTTTATGATGGAAGGATGCCCTTTTATGATGGACAGAGGCACTTTTATGATGGATAGATGCACTTTTATGATGGATAGATGCACTTATATGATGGACAGATGCACTTTTATGATGGATAGATGCACTTTTATGATGGATAGATGCACTTATATGATGGACAGATGCACTTTTATGATGGACAGATGCACTTTTATGATGGATAGATGCACTTATATGATGGACAGATGCACTTTTATAATGGATAGATGCACTTTTATGATGGACAGATGCACTTTTATAATGGAAGGATGCACTTTTATGATGGAAGGATGCACTTTTATGATGGACAGATGCACTTTTATGATGGACAGATGCACTTATATGATGGATATATGCACTTTTATGATGGACAGATGCACTTTTATGATGGATATATGCACTTTTATGATGGACAGATGCACTTTTATGATGGACAGATGCACTTTTATGATGGACAGATGCACTTTTATGATGGACAGATGCACTTATATGATGGACAGATGCACTTTTATGATGGACAGATGCACTTTTATGATGGACAGATGCACTTATATGATGGACAGATGCACTTTTATGATGGACAGATGCACTTTTATGATGGACAGATGCACTTTTATGATGGACAGATGCACTTTTATGATGGATATATGCACTTTTATGATGGACGGATGCACTTTTATGATGGACGGATGCACTTTTATGATGGACAGATGCACTTATATGATGGACAGATGCACTTTTATGATGGAAGGATGCACTTTTATGATGGACAGATGCACTTTTATGATGGACAGATGCACTTTTATGATGGAAGGATGCACTTTTATGATGGACAGATGCACTTTTATGATGGATAGATGCACTTTTATGATGGACAGATGCACTTTTATGATGGACAGATGCACTTTTATGATGGACAGATGCACTTTTATGATGGACAGATGCACTTTTATGATGGACAGATGCACTTTTATGATGGACAGATGCACTTTTATGATGGACAAATGCACTTTTATGATGGACAGATGCACTTTTATGATGGAAGGATGCACTTATATGATGGACAGATGCACTTATATGATGGACAAATGCACTTTTATGATGGACAAATGCACTTTTATGATGGACAGATGCACTTTTATGATGGAAGGATGCACTTATATGATGGACAGATGCACTTTTATGATGGACAGATGCACTTTTATGATGGATAGATGCACTTATATGATGGACAGATGCACTTTTATAATGGATAGATGCACTTTTATGATGGACAGATGCACTTTTATAATGGATAGATGCACTTTTATGATGGACAGATGCACTTTTATGATGGAAGGATGCACTTTTATGATGGAAGGATGCACTTTTATGATGGACAGATGCACTTTTATGATGGATAGATGCACTTTTATGATGGACAGATGCACTTTTATGATGGACAGATGCACTTTTATGATGGATAGATGCTCTTTTATGATGGATAGATGCACTTTTATGATGGACAGATGCACTTTTATGATGAACAGATGCACTTTTATGATGGACAGATGCACTTTTATGATGGATAGATGCTCTTTTATGATGGATAGATGCACTTTTATGATGGACAGATGCACTTTTATGATGGATAGATGCACTTTTATGATGGACAGATGCACTTTTATGATGGACAAATGCACTTTTATGATGGACAGATGCACTTTTATGATGGACAGATGCACTTTTATGATGAACAGATGCACTTTTATGATGGACAGATGCACTTTTATGATGGACAGATGCACTTTTATGATGGATAGATGCACTTTTATGATGGACAGATGCACTTTTATGATGGACAAATGCACTTATATGATGGACAGATGCACTTTTATAATGGATAGATGCACTTTTATGATGGACAGATGCACTTTTATGATGGACAAATGCACTTTTATGATGGACAGATGCACTTTTATGACGGATAGATGCACTTTTATGATGGACAGATGCACTTTTATAATGGATAGATGCACTTTTATGATGGACAGATGCACTTTTATAATGGATAGATGCACTTTTATGATGGACAGATGCACTTTTATGATGGAAGGATGCACTTTTATGATGGAAGGATGCACTTTTATGATGGACAGATGCACTTTTATGATGGATAGATGCACTTTTATGATGGACAGATGCACTTTTATGATGGACAGATGCACTTTTATGATGGATAGATGCTCTTTTATGATGGATAGATGCACTTTTATGATGGACAGATGCACTTTTATGATGAACAGATGCACTTTTATGATGGACAGATGCACTTTTATGATGGATAGATGCTCTTTTATGATGGATAGATGCACTTTTATGATGGACAGATGCACTTTTATGATGGATAGATGCACTTTTATGATGGACAGATGCACTTTTATGATGGACAAATGCACTTTTATGATGGACAGATGCACTTTTATGATGGACAGATGCACTTTTATGATGAACAGATGCACTTTTATGATGGACAGATGCACTTTTATGATGGACAAATGCACTTTTATGATGGATAGATGCACTTTTATGATGGACAGATGCACTTTTATGATGGACAGATGCACTTTTATGATGGACAAATGCACTTTTATGATGGACAGATGCACTTTTATGATGGACAGATGCACTTTTATGATGGACAGATGCACTTTTATGATGGACAGATGCACTTTTATGATGGACAGATGCACTTTTATGATGAAAGATGCACTTTTATGAAGAACAGATGCACTTATATGATGGATAGATGCACTTTTATGATGGATAGATGCACTTTTATGATGGACAGATGCACTTTTATGATGGATAGATGCACTTATATGATGGATAGATGCACTTTTATGATGGACAGATGCACTTTTATGATGGATAGATGCACTTTTATGAAGAACAGATGCACTTATATGATGGATAGATGCACTTTTATGATGGATAGATGCACTTTTATGATGGACAGATGCACTTTTATGATGGATAGATGCACTTATATGATGGATAGATGCACTTTTATGATGGATAGATGCACTTTTATGATGAACAGATGCACTTTTATGATGGATAGATGCACTTTTATGATGGACAGATGCACTTTTGATGGACAGATGCACTTTTATGATGGACAGATGCACTTTTATGATGGATAGATGCACTTTTATGAAGAACAGATGCACTTATATGATGGATAGATGCATTTTTATGATGGATAGATTCTCTTTTATGATGGATAGATGCACTTTTATGATGATAGATGCACTTTTATGATGGACAGATGCACTTTTATGATGGATAGATGCACTTTTATGATGGATAGATGCACTTATATGATGGACAGATGCACTTATATGATGGACAGATGCACTTTTATGATGGATAGATGCACTTATATGATGGATAGATGCACTTTTATGATGGATAGATGCACTTTTATGATGGATAGATGCACTTTTATGATGGACAGATGCACTTTTATGATGGATAGATGCACTTATATGATGGATAGATGCACTTTTATGATGGATAGATGCTCTTTTATGATGGATAGATGCACTTTTATGATGAACAGATGCACTTTTATGATGGACAGATGCACTTTTATGATGGATAGATGCACTTTTATGATGGACAGATGCACTTTTGATGGACAGATGCACTTTTATGATGGACAGATGCACTTTTATGATGGATAGATGCACTTTTATGAAGAACAGATGCACTTATATGATGGATAGATGCATTTTTATGATGGATAGATTCTCTTTTATGATGGATAGATGCACTTTTATGATGATAGATGCACTTTTATGATGGACAGATGCACTTTTATGATGGATAGATGCACTTTTATGATGATAGATGCACTTTTATGATGGACAGATGCACTTTTATGATGGATAGATGCACTTTTATGAAGAACAGATGCACTTATATGATGATAGATGCTCTTTTATAATGGATAGATGCACTTATATGATGGACAGATGCACTTATATGATGGACAGATGCACTTTTATGATGGACAAATGCACTTTTATGATGGATAGATGCACTTTTATGATTGATGGATGCACTTATGATGATAGATGGATGCACTTTTATGATGGACTAAACTGTCATAAATCTTGAAAGAGGCAGAACATTTTTTAATACACTGTTAACCCTAATGTTGTCTTTACTTAAACAAATCAAGTAATCTTGACATAATAGTACTAGTTTAGTCCAAAAACTCAAAAATATAAGTTAGTATAACTTATTAACCTACAAAATATATTGTTGAATGAACTCAATTTCATTGAATGAACTCAAAATCCTAATTAATTAAAAAAACTCACTCTGTTCTTGCTTTGATGTGATTGGCCATGCCAGGAGTTTTGCCTGGCAACAAGAACTAATGAACTGATTGGAGCACATTTACAAAAGGCGGTCCTTTTCTGTTGCTGGTTCAAATTAAGATGGAGACTTTCATTGTGTGCAATCTTAAAATCGGTAGGTAAAAATTTGTAAGTTACTAAACATAATAATATGTGAGCTAACTTATAACTAACAAGACTGACTTTACTTCTGTTTTAATGGAAGTCACCATGATGGAGATCAGTGTTTGCTTTAGTTGGGCTCTTGACCCTTGACTGTATAATATTATAATATAATGTTTCTCTGGCTGTTTTGTGTTTGTGAGACACATTTGGGAAGAAACACAAAGTCAAGAGAAAATATCATCAAGTGATGTTATTTAATCATTGATGATGATAACATCACGTATTGGCAGAATCCCTGATCTCATGCAGTGTAATGCTTTGGTTGTCAAAGCAGTTATTAATAGTTTTAAAATATTAATGAAAATTTCCATGAGATTCTTTACTCTTGTGGTAATTGAACAATTTATGATTTTATTTTTTGTGCACAAAATGTTTAAATCTACGGCATTAGTTAGACATGCACAGACATCAAGAATCCGTGTACGAATCTCTACAATGGTGACAATTACATTTTTTTTTTATTCGATAAACAGATCAACTCTGAACATAAAACAAGCTACAAAAACATCAGAACAAAAGAGCAAAAGTAAAAGCAAATAGTAAGAATCAAAGAAAATGTGTCAATTCAGATGTATAAATTATTCATGCTGCAATGCATGCTGAAGTTTTGATTGGTTGTACCCAGGATGGTGTACTGAGATTCTGGTGTACCTAGTTTGGTGAACTTAACAATTTAAGTACAGCACAGTAAACGTGAGCACCTAGTTAAGTGAACTTAAATATACAAGTTTTGGGAGACTCCATTACTCAATTGAATTGAGGGAACGAGTTTACTCAAATCAATTGAGTTCGATCAACTTATTAGGGTTTTCAGTGTATAACTGGATGTATTTGTCTGAAAGAAGAATGTCATGTACACCTAGGATGACTTGAGGTTGAGTAAATCATGGGTTAATTTTCCTTTTTGGTTGAAGGGTGAACTATCCGTTTAAACAGCCTCCCGATCGGTCACATTCTCTGTATAGTTTATTCCTGGCTGCTGTAGCTGTGTTTGGATTCCTTTACTCCATCCGGTCGTCATCAGCGGAAAACCCCCGGTCTACCATTGCATTGGGGTTAATATAATTTATTCATCATGCTGTAAGATCATATGAAGTCTTTATTTTCTAATGCATAAAAAGCATTACAGTAATTATTTTAATGATTTAAAATAATTAAAATAAAAGTTCCTGTCAGTGTTACTGGAGACTTTTTATGCACGTATGTATAATTGTTGCCTACCCTTGATGTGTGGTAATCCATTGTTAGGGTCAGACAGTATTTTATCTAACCGTCTTATTTTGTATTATGATATACTGTGATTTGACATTTGAACATGCCTTTTTATTCATATTTTATAAGGTTAGCTCATAAATATTTGCCTAAAAGTCATGTAAATGTATTGGCAGAAATGTGTACGAACCCTGTGGATTCTTTGTGCGTGCGTTATGTGAATATAACTTGGATAAAGACCAACCGACATATGCTACTGGACATTGCACATGCATGTTCGTCATGTTTATATAGTTTTCTTTTGCAGTAAATACAAGGCTTTGTAAGAATGAATAAACTGTCAACTCACCTTTCACTTTCACATTCCTGTTCTTGGTAATAGGAGACCTAATAAGGTCATATACTATGAACAGGCTGTTTCAACATCTACTGGAGTTCCCCCAACAGCATGCATGTTTGAGGTCTCAACAACACGATTCATTTATTCGTTTAGATAACCCGGGTGGGGTGGGTTATCCTTCCATTCAGTGCACCACAGCTGGCTCTTTGCCCTCAGAGGACAACCATGCCTGCTAATGCACTCCCACATTGCTCATTTTTTAAAAATTGTAATACATTTTATTTATTAAATAAATAAAAATGTATTTACTGAATTAAATCATTTGTATTACTATAAAACAATCATCGATAAAACAAAAATAAAAGATACATATGACTGTTTATGATTTCATACAGCTATATCTATAACAAAAAAACAAGTCTTGACATCATATCCGGGAGATAAGTCAGTAAATTCGAGTAAAATCACAGGCTTTGCTTATCCCGTGCGAATGTGCCACGCAAAACTCAGATGTGGGGAGTAATTTCTAAATCACAGAGGTCCCTAGATAATACTTTTCCTGTGCTAATAGTGCTTAAGACAATAGAGTTCAGTATTTATCTGCCCACAATCACAGACGAGCAAACAGCTATTCTCAATGCACATTTTACACAAGAGGAGGTGGTGAGGGCGATAAAGCGGGGCGACCATTTGATCAATAACTGCTGCTTGTGGGAGAACTTGTGACCCAGATCATTGGAACTGGAATTGGGCTGGATTTCATTAGTTAAAATGAATGTATTTCCTAGGTTGCTTTACTCCGATGACCCCAGTAGTTTTCACCAAAAGGGTCCTGAAAAATTTAAATGGATAGTTGAGCTCTTTCGTTTGGAACAAGAGTCAACCAAGGCTAAATATTAGGGGTGTAACAATTCTTTCAACAACGATTCGATTCGTATCAAGATTTGAGGTTGTCGATACGATTTAAGGACGATATTGGTTCATTTAGAACGATATGATCCAAAACGATTCAGCGACTTGAAATCGATTCAGTAACTTTTTAGCCCAAAATTTAAAACAGTGTGACTGATTTATTTCAGCCGAATCGAATCGTTGTTAAAACGAATCGTTACACCCCTTGTTTCTACAGATGAAATCACTAGAGGAGACATTTCTGTGGCTTGTTTCTGAAGATGTCAAGGACATTTACCCATCCCTGAGTTTAGCTGCAGCCCTAACAGCACCTGTCCAGACTGTGGATGAGAGAGGCTTTTCTCATCCCTGAAATTGGTATTTAAACTTGTTAAAATTGTGCTGATTTAAGTGTTGAATATTTGTGAGAGATCTGTGTAATGTATATCTTTACAGGTGAAAACAGGTCTGAGGAACAGGCTGAAGGACCAGTATTTGGATGTTTGCTGCAAGGTGGCTGTGGATGGGCCCCATCAGGATACGATTGACTACAGAGACCTTGTTAAAAGATTCTACAGTGTTAATAAAGAGAGACGAGTTAAATGCTCATCTCCGGGCTGTGATATTTGTAAATAGACAAATTGTGATGTTTTACATTTCAGTTCCACATTTTTTTCTTCTATATTTTGGTAATGGTGGTGTTTACATGTAAAATAAGTTGTAATCACTTTCTTTTACCATCTTTCCTGACAGTGATTTACCCCCCCCCCCCCATTTATGAATAAATAGGATAAACAAAAAAAATGTATCTTTGTATTCATTTTAAATGTATTGTATCACAGATCACGTGGGTACTGCGGTACTTTTTACTGTGTGTGGATGACCATGTCTGTCAAAAAAGCAATACAGGTGTGGAACAACATGAACACTTCAGTCGTGTGGAGTTGCAAATAGCGCCCCATCGGAGAGGGTCTTTAGTGTGGGTGGTGGTATTAATGTCACCTGTAACCGAGCCATAGTTATCAACCCTCCCGTTTTTACGGGTTTCTCACGTATTTTAGCACTTTCCCCGCCATCTTCCCGCTTTAGTATTTTCCCGTGGAATATCCTGTATTTCTGATTGTGTTAACAGAACACGCAACTATATGTTGCACTTGTTGCTAGACCACCGCATCTGGTGATAGTGTATGTGAATATTAAAATCCAAAAAGACTATTTAGACTACGAATCCTGAGTGTCCTGCATGTGTGTGTGTGTGAATAAATGGTGTGACCCGCAGTTTACCTCAAACGCACAGTCCTACATAGAATTGCGCGACAATCACTCGTTTCCATCTCACACGAGGACATACACGCGTGTCCGTCATCTCCAGAGCCGCTCTGAGAGTCACTTCACGAGCATTTTACCGTTTAATTTGAGAAAAACCACCGTCATGTCATATACACAAAGAAACTCAAAGGTATTCACGGCAACCCGTCAAAATAAAAGTTTGGTTTTACTTGAGAGATATATCACTGCTGTACAAATACTAACACACTAATGTTTAAATTATTATTTAAATTAGTTTTGTTGTTTATTAACTCAATCCAAATACAGTATAAATAATTTGGATGTTTAACAATATTTGTTGCACACTGCACAGTGACTTTTCAGTTAGATACATTTTTGATGCACTTTACTTAAATATAATAAATATATATGTACAGTTCAGTTCGCAATTATTTTGTTTCAAATGGGGGGGGGGGGGGGGGGGGGAGAATCGTATCGAATCCTAAATCGAGTTTATTAAAAAAAATCTCTTAGAGATATTTTTTTTTTTTTAGAAAAAAACAACAACAAAAAACACCCAGCCCTAATTGGGGCCCAAACGGGCAGAACCGCTATGGGCCCCGCATAGGCTAACCCACTGAGGGCCCGTGAGGGTTTTCTGTGGGCAAGCCCAACTGGGGCCCCAAAGGGTTTGCCCTTGCCCACACTGTCCCACAGAAAACCCTCACTTACCCACAGTGAGCCCACACTGGCATCATTGCTGAGCTGCAGCTGATAGTGTCGTGGTTTTTATGTTCATCCATTGTACACAGCAGAAATCCTCATGGACTTTATCATGTGTTTGTGGCCAATGTGCTTATGTGTTGGCTACAAACAAATACAACAAAAAAAGTACACAACTCAAAATGTGTATTTCCACACACACACAAAGTATAATATCCCCAAATAAACAATGGTAGTGGCTCTATGTTTTCTGGATAAAGAACAAAATGGAAAAATTGTCAAAGATGCATTCCCATACGCCACACACACTTGTTAGACAAAAACTAAATGCATTTAAAACTCTCCACATTACTTTAACATTCTTTGTTTTACGATATTAATTCTCCTCTTAAGAAAAAAATATTTTTGTCAAGTACACAAACAGCCCACAGCTCTTAAACAACTTACTTTGAGTGAACAGAAGCATTTTAAAACAAATATTAAAATAAATGACGCAGTTTATTGTGTTGGCCCGCACTAGAAACCTCACGCAGATGATAAATCACGTACAGTCACGTCTCTGATGAAATTTATCAAAAGAGAAAGAATTACTTATCACTTTTTTCTAGATATGACAACGTAAACAAAGGAACAGTCAACCAACATGTAATGATTACATTGAACAAACACTCACACTCAGCAAAGGAGAATAACAATATCCGTGCGACCAACAGCTGCACACTAAACAGACTTAAACACCAAAATACGGATTTCTTTCAGAAAAATTATGTTTTCCACCGCTCTTCACTCTCGGTGCTCCGTGATTAGCTCTTGAGTGCATGTTCTCTCTTTTGTTGCGCAACAGCACTACCTTTACGCAAGAGTGGCCTCTACTGGCGGGTAGGAATGACTACAGGCCATTTTTGGCAGACTATCTCCTGCAGTCGTCCAGTGGCTTCAGTCAGATTGTGTCTCTTTCCTTTAAACAAACTCTCATGTTGTTCAAGGTGATTCTGACAGTAAGAGTTCAGACACACCAGACAGGACTTGACGGCTTTGTGTTTTCTTCCAGTACAGACGTCACACTGCACATCTCCAGCTCCAGCGTAACAGTCATCAGGAAGTTTAGTCTTCTTCAGTTTCTTCACCACTTCAGCCAGAATGTTTTTTTTTAGTCAAAGCAGGTTAGCTGGATTTGATTGTTGACGATTTGGCTTTATCTCAGATTGTTTGGTTCTTCGAAGCTCATCCTGGTCTTGCTGTCATAGCAACAGGTCCGTCAGCTTAAACCTGCTCGGAAGCTTATTTCATGTAAACAGGATTAGATCGCATCTTGAGGTGATACTTAAAATCTGTCCCAGCCACTACTACTTTATTACAAGAGTTCATTACTGAACCAGGGGCAATAATAATTTAAAATAATAATAAATATAAAAGTTTATTTGAAAATATTTTAATGTTGTGTGAAATTTGTGTTTAATACTATAGACAGTCACTTGATTGAGAGATTTATTTGTGAATTGGGATGAAATGATTACTTTATAGATGTATTGGAGGTTTACTCACATTGTGCAGTTAATATATATATATATATATTTTTTTTTTTTTTCCAGAAAAAACTATGTAAAATACAGCAAAGAAAATATATTAATACACATATACAACACAAATAAAATATAAAATAAAATAAATAAAAAACAACAATGAAACAAAAAAATGCCTGAGTATACAAACTTTGATAAATTAATTAAAAAAAATTATATTCTTTAAGAATATTACAAGTACAGTATTTCTTGCTTTTGTATTCATAATATTCTTTAAAATGGCGCAATAGTCCTTATTAGAAGTGAGGGCATTGGTTTGGGGAGACTAAGGGCTGGTCTGTAATTGTCCAAAACACATAGGTTGAATTTGTAGAGGGGATAAGGTAGGATTAGAAGGCTCTTGGATCAGAGCAACTTTTGGAAATGAGAGTGATGTTGGCAAATCAGAATTCACTGATGGGAATGCGATGCCGTGCCAGGATTATCCGGTCATGACTTCCGGGTCTGGCCGGGTTTGCTGGTTCGGAGTAGGTTCACAGAAGAATCTTGCATTTCGGGTAGGGGGTGAGGAATGGATAGGTCTAAGTTTTTATTCTGTAAGAGGGATAGGGTAAGATTAGAGTGCGCTTGGAAGGATTGGAGGAAGGTTGGATATCTGTATGCACTGATGGGAATGCGATGCTGGGCCAGGATTATCCAGTCATGTCCTTTGGGTCTGGCTGGGTTCGCTGGTTCGGAGCAGGTTCATAGAAGAACCTTGCATTTCGTTTAGGACTGATGGGTTTCTAATTTTCATTCAGTGGGTAGGATAGGAGTAGAGTGCGCTTAGATTTAGGGCACATTGTGGAAGGTTGGGATGGAAGTGTAGAGGAATATTGAAAATCAGAAATTCACTGATGGGAATGTAATGCCGGGCCAGGATTATCCGGTCAGGGCCTTCGGGGCCGGCCGGATTCGCTGGTCCGGAGTAGGTTCACAGAAGAACCTTGCATTTCGGGTAGGGGATGAGGAGGGGATAGGTTTTAGTTTGCATTCTGTAAGAAGGATGAGATAGGATTGGGGTGCACTTGGATGGCAGCACAGTTGGAGAGATTGGAGGAAGGTTGGTGATCAGAATTTACTGAGAGGAAAGCGATGCCGTGCCAGGATTATCGTGTCATGACTTTCGGGTCGGGGCGGGTTCTCTGGTTCGGACTAGGTTCATTCAATGGCCTCGCATTTCGGATTAAGTTGAGAGGTTAGGCTGTAATTTTGTAAAGATTTGTTCTGGTGAGGAGTTGGTGAGGTGGTTATATAGATTCCTGAAGGCCTTCCATCAAGCTCAGAAGATTGAAGGGATGCTTCGACATGGGGAGGCCCTGCGGACAGCTAGGGCAGAATTGGCTGGGATTTTGAGAGACAGATGGGAGGAGGCTTGGCAGGTGGCCATTAGATGGGCCTACCGGAACCTGCGAACAATTGAGGCAGGGACAGTAAGATGGGCTACAGCAGAGATTACTACCCTAGTGGCAACGGTTGAGAAGGGCCCGGAAGAGGTCCGGGGGAGGCAGAAAAGCCCAGAGTCAGCTGGGAGATGGAGACTTACGCCATGGGTAGGGGGAATGATCTCCACAGGGGAGAGTAGCTTTGGGGCCTCCTGGAATGGGGAGGAGCCCTCGGACATTCAGGACCTAGGTAGGAAGGGATCTGTTATTAATCTAGCAACAGGGTTTGAGCTGACAGAGGCACAGTTCAGCCTGCTGGACAAGGGATTGTCCTTTATTCCCTCACATTTGGTGGATCCAAGTGATAGAGAGATACAATGTTGGCTGATTTGGGCCAGTTACATGCCAGAGTGCAAAGGGCAGTGTATTTTGACCCGGAGCTAGATGCAGGACAGGGGCGGCCATTTTCGGCACTTTCTGGCTGGATCCCGCCTCCCCAGAAATTGCCGGGGGAAGTATGGGATTTTTTTGAGAAGAATGTAAAGGATGTGCAGGAGATATCAGTGGGGGCAGGGTCTCCCCCACATAATTTGAGTAGGGAGGAGATTCAGGCACTACAAGAATTGTGCAGGAGGACGAACATAGTCATAAAGCCAGTAGATAAGGGCAGCGTGGTGGTGATTATGGATAGAGGGCAGTATGTACAGGAAGGATTGAAGCAATTGAAGGATGAGGGGTTCTACACTAAATTGGAGGCTCCCATTTTTCTAGAGTCGGTTCCCCGTATCCAGCGGGTGTTGGATTCTTTGGTGAAAGGGGGTTTCATCAATAATAGACAAAGGGAGTATTTGGCGGGGGAATCTAAGCCGAAGGGAAGGCGATTTTATCTGTTGCCCATAGTTCATAAGCCAAGGGAGAAATGGTCCACTCCATGCATGCCCCCTGGATGCCCGATTGTCTCAGATTGCGGAAGTGAGAGCTATAGGATAGCGGAATTCATAGATTTCTATTAGAATCCATTATCCGGGAAGCATCCCAGCTACATCCGAGATGCGTATGATTTTTTAGAGAAGGTAAGGGACTTGAAGGTGCCAGCAGAGGATAGGCTTTTTTCTCTGGATGTGGAAAGCCTGTACACGAATATTGAGGTCCTGTTAGGGCTGAAGGCAGTACGGGAATGGTTGGGAAGGTATCCAGATGGATCCAGGCCTGATGAGGCCATCATGGAGCTCTTGGAGTTAAGTTTGGCCAGGAATGATTTTGAATTCGAGGGTGAGTATTATCTACAAATCAAAGGGACAGCAATGGGGAAGAGATTTGCACCGGCGTATGCAAACATATATATGGCGCAATGGGAGGAAACGGTTTTTCCCAAGTGTGAGAAGGCCCCTTTGATTTACCTTAGATTTCTGGATGATGTGTGGGGAGTGTGGCAGCATAGTCGTGAGGATTTTGAAGCCACACATTCAGAGGTATTGTGTTGTCACAGCTCCTGAGATTGAAGAGGATCTGTTCGCAGGAGGACAGTTTTCAAGAGGCAAAGGGAATTTTGTTTAGGGCCCTCCGAGAGAGGGGGTACTCAAGGTCCAGGTTAAGGGCAGTGTACAAAGAACATTGTAGATCTCAGGAGAATCCTGGGTCAGGGCACTCCCAAGGAGAGGAGGTCCTGGTGCCGGCGATTTTTACCTTCTCGCCAGGTTCAGTGGAACTGGTGAGGAAGATTAAGAGAAATTTCAGGGAAACCCTAGGGGGTGTTTCAGGGGGAGCAGGTATAAACCTGCGTTCAGCCTATAGGAGAAACAGGAACTTGAGAGACCTGTTGGTCCATAGTCTACTCCCCAGGGGTGGAACAGAAGTGAGGCCAATTAGGAGGCCACTTATGATTAAGGTTTGGGGTAAGCGGAAGGTTTTTTTTCTCCCCAAAATTTCATGGGATACCAAGAATTTTATCTATGTGATTAAATGCGCCGAGTGTGGGAAGCAGTATGTGGGACAAACAAAGAACTCGATTAGGATGAGGTGGTACCAGCATCGGTACACTATTAGAAAAGGAGTGGCCACCGGCAAGAGGACATGGTTGGTTAGTCATTTTGTGAGACACGGACTGCAGAGCCTACGGTTATGGGGCTTAGAGCATAATCCGAGGTGGACATTGAGGCAGAGGTTGCACAAGGAATATGTATGGATGGAGAGGTTAGGGACTAGAGTACCTAATGGCCTAAATGAGAGGAGGGAGGTAGGAGGGGTGTAGGTTGGATGGGTGGGATAATGAAAAATGACAAGTGCATAACAAAATAACAGAAATAACAAACAGAAAATAAAAACCGAAAAAAGAATAAAGAAACAACGAAAAGGAAAGCTAGAAAATAAGCAATTGGATGCAAAATTAAGATAAAAAAATAGGGGACTATGATGATGGGACAAATATGGGACGGTTGTCCTGTGAAGTATCCGGAGTTCTGAGTTCCTGGCGTCTAAGGCACAAAATGTGAATGAAAAATTGGGTGTTGACCTAGATAGGTGATCCTTCAATTCCAAAGAATTAATGAAAGTTTGGTGTGTCCTATTCAGGCTAGGATCGTTGAATTTCTAAAAAACTTAAGGGAGACGAGTGAGGAATAACGAATTAAAAAAGAGGGTAGGTGCCAGGAGCAGGTTCCGAAAAAATAGGGGCTACTGCAGATGAGATGACGGGCCCTAGAGTAAGGTCGGGTCGATGTCCCAGGGATCAGAACTTGGAAATATCTATAACTGCAGGGTTTTTTGGCATGCCAAAGGGTGAAAAACCTTTGATTGCCTGAGTTTCGATAAGGGTTCACTTGAGAGCCTTGTAAAAGGAAGTGTCCTGGAATAGTCAAATATCGACAAACCTGTCAGGTACGGCCTAGTAAAACAAGGGGTTTGGAGCTCCATAAATACCGATAGGACTTCGGTTAAAAAGTCGATAAACGTTTCGGTTAAGGCAGGGTTGCTAACTCTCACGCATTCGGCGTGACACACACGCTTTCAGGCTCCGTGTCACACTCTCACTCCACCCAACTCAATCTCACGGCAAATTGCCAAACCTGCTTTTGATATTAAACAAAGCTAAGCATAACATTTTTTTATCTGTTTTAATGTGAAATTCAAACAATAAATAGCGTTTTGGCGCTAATGTGGCACAATGTTAAAGCCAGAGTCGTTGAAAAGAGAAGATGCGGCATGATCTCATCTTCCGGCGGCGCACGCTGGTCACGTGGCTCATAGAGCGTTCAATACTTCTAGCGCTATGTCAATGCATTTGAATGGCTTAAGTGAATACACAAGGTTTCACTAGGCCTATACAGATGTTTGCAGCAAGTTTTGGTAAACAGTACAGCATAGTTAGTGTGCATTGATTATTAAGTCAGACATATTTACAGGATCGTTTTATTATGGAGAGTGATAGAGATGCAACATTGTAACCATGTATTTAGCCCTCAGGTATTCCTTACTAATTAGTCACGCTCAGCCTACTCATTGATGGTCAAATGTGACCATACACCATAACTATTTTTCAATTAAATAAATGTTCTATATTTTAGTTCAGTAATATTTATTGAATATTTTGAGGAGATCTTTTGGTACTAAATACTATTTGTGCAATAGTTATTGTCAATAAATGACCACTTAAAATATTTTTCTTCTAATATTTGTATTAATTATATTACAATTAGTGTAGTAATTAAGGTTAAAATAGAGAATTCCAATTCAAAGAGGAAAATTACAGTCATTTTGTGGCTAAAAATAAAAAATAAAATGTTTACTTGTAATGCCATTAACCAGTAGGTGCCTTATGGCTCTTTAATAAATATACATGTATCTAGTCTAGCTCAAAAAAGTATTGCAGTCTTTGCATTCTAATAAATATTTCGATATGATGATAAAACTCTAGATTTCTTTAAATGTGAAATTTTAAAACTTTAATAACTTGCACCCTAATATTTTTAATGAATAATGATACTTATATAAGCATTCACAAGTGAATTTTAATGAATGTCACATATTTTGACCCAAGAAACGTGTAAAATAGTGCTACGACCAACATATTTTTCCTTATTATATACTACATATAAGTATACTATATATCTAGATAGAATTCCTCCTCTTATTCCGAGAAGGATTGTTGGGGCCTGGCCTTGGTCCCGGGGGAGGTTTCCTTGGTTTAAGTCGGTAGAAGGTTGTTCTCTGACAAAGGGCCCCAGATGGTAGACGTTTCTCGCGGGCCTTTTTCCGGGCAGCTTGGAAACCTTGGGGTGTTAACGAAGGGCTGCTTGGGGAAGGCAGTAAGTATACAGCCCCCCTGGGTCCACTTGGACAGCACGCAGGGAAGGTGGCCTGGGAGAAAGAAGTTCTGCAAGAAGAGAATTTGGGAAGTTTGGAAATGGCAACAGGATCAATGACCATAAGCTCAGCGTGCCCCCATTTCCTAGATCTTCTGCACTGCCTGTTCCAGACTGCCTGGATATATACTGACTTCAGGGCTCCTTCATCTGTGTGTTCCAGAATAAGGACCTTCTCTGTGCTTCAGGAGTTCAATGTTCAAGTCCTTTCATCCCACTGCTCCGCAAGCGGATGTTGTTGTATATTGTTATCTAGTAAAGTCAAGACACCTTTATTTATATAGTGCTTTTTACAAAATAGGTTGTTTCAAAGCAGCTTTACAGTTTTCTGTTATCATTGGCAAGGAACCCAAGCACCGAATAGAGAAAAACCTTGGGAGAAGCCAGGCTCAGTTGCTGAGTTCTGCCCTGGTCTACGAACAAACAGTGTGTGATTATTTTTCAGGCAACATTACAGGTCAGAAGTCAGATTTGATCGGAAACCTCGGATCGGAGTCATCACGCCAGAGATGGTCTTGCTCCAGCAGTTGGAGTTTGTTTATTAAGCGAGCAGGGCAACCACCCAGTAGTGCATCACAATAATCTAGCCTTGAGCTCATGAACACATGTACTAACTGTTCAGCATTTGGCCTTGAAATTGTCATAGTTTAGATATATTTTTAAAATGGCAGAATACAGAATTTACAGATGCTAGAAACATGTCTAAAATTAAAAGATGTGTATCAAAGAGTACACCCTGGTTTCTCACTGACGACGAGGACTTGACATTTCTAGTCATCCAGTTTTTTATCAGCTTTGCATTCTGTTAATCTTGTGAATGGGTAAGTTTCATTGTGCTGTGAAGAAATATAAATTATCTACTCTAATTTGCAATGAGATTTTACAAAACTGATGTCATTTAATAATCTCTCAAATTATTTGTTGAGTCCCGAATAAGGTTTAGCTTATTGCCACCAGAGGACCTACTGTTTATCTTTCCATAAGATAACTTGTAACTCCCATGGTAACATCTACTCAGTCTCTTGCATTCATCAATCTTTGGGCACTTTATCCATGAGTTGTTGGTTAATCTTCTCTGAAGGATCTGCTGGGACTTTTCTTCCTCATCTTTCTCTCTGTTAGATTCATGGTACAGGTTAAAAATGGTATGGGGTGGAGGAGATCCCAGATCTCAGGGCTAATTTGGTTCTTCAAACGAATTTGCGGATTGGATTAATATATCTGGATTAAGTTATCTGAGATCACTGCTCGTGCCTGTGTTCCCTGAAGAGGGCAGATGATCGATACTTGAAACCACGATCAGCAACTCAGCGATTGGCTGGCGTCAAGACAACGCAATGACATCATATAATTAAAAAAGCCACCTGGCAAAAAACTTGTCAAAGAAAAAAAGAAGAACCTTTATAAGGAAACAGACAAACGACCAAACCAACATAAAAGCTAGATAAATGAAATGTGCACTGTTTTGATGAACGTGATTTCTAATTATTTATATTCACGATTTTATAATATTTGTACACACTTTACATTTTTATTTTAATGTTGTAATTTCATTTTTAATTCAATTTGAAACATTTGTTATGTGAGAATATTAAAGTTTCTTAATAGTCAAGATCAAATTATCTGCATCTCTTGCACTGCATAATATCCGTCATCACTCACATTAATGCACGACAAAGATTAACTGCACATTTGGAATAATAGATGCATTCAATATAAAATATATATCTCTTTTCTATAATAATTGGTATGAAAACAACATTGTGTTAAACAACTTTTAAATTCAAACTGTATTTTATTATCTTATATTTTTTGGATAAATTTGGGTTTCCAGTTACACCAAAAGAGTGTGCTGTTGGATTTGGTGCCATACCTCAACAAGTTATACAGTTTGTAAGAGCGTGTGGAAGTGATTCTTCTGAGGCAGTATATGTTGAAGACAGCGTGTTTTTAGGAGACATTGACATTCTGAAGCACAGTTGTGCTAATAAACATATTAGGGATATTATAACAGGTGAAACAGCTACTCATAAAAGCTTATTGTGGAACGGTGTATTAGGAATATAAACTGGAATAAAGCTTGGTGTATTTGTGAAGCATACTGCAAAATTTGACATGGTATATATGGGCGGCAGTGGCTCAGTGGTTCATGTAGGTTGTCTACAAACCGAAAGGTTGGTGGTTCGATCCCCGGTTCCACCTGACCAAGTGTCGAGGTGTCCATGAGCAAGACACCTAACCCCAGCTGCTCCCGACGAGCTGGATGGAGCCTTACATGGCTGACACCGCCGTCGGTGTATGAATGGGTAAATGTGAGGCAAAAATGTAAAGCGCTTTGGATGGCCATAGGGTCTGTTAAAAGTGCTATATAAATGCAGTCCATTTACCATATCCAGCTAAACATGTATTAGAGAGGTTTAATTTAGATATTGATTATTCATGTGATTTGTGTTCAATAGAAAAAGATTCTATTATTCATCTCTTTTGTGATTGTATACACAACGATTTGGGTGGACATTGAAAATATCATTAGAAGGAAAACAAATGTTATATTTAAATTAAATAATTTTGATATATGTATACATTATTCCAATGAAAGTGATAATTTCACCTTTATTGTACAACTTATTATTTAAAGAAAATTTCATATACACAAGAAATGGTCAGGATCCAAGCCACATTTTATTCATTTTCTTCAGGAGACTAAGGACTATTGCACCAGTTTAAAGAATATTATGAATAAAAAAAAGCAAGAAAGACTTGTAATATTCTTAAAGAATATAATTTTTTTGATTAATTTATCAAGGTTTGTATACTCTGGCATTTTTTTGTTTCATTGTTCTTTTTTTATTTATTTTTATTATATTTTGTTGTATATGTGTATTAATATATTTTCTTTGCTGTATTTTACATTTTTTTTCTGGCAATAAAAAAACAAAAAACAAAGATTAACTGCACAATGTGAATAAACCTCCAATACATCTATAAAGTAATCATTTCATCCCAATTCACAAATACATTTCTCAATCAAGTGACTGTCTATAGTATTAAACACAAATTTCACACAACATTAAAATATTTTCAAATAAACTTTTATATTTATTATTATTTTAAATTATTATTGCCCCTGGTTCAGTAATGAACTCTTGTAATAAAGTAGCAGTGGCTGGGACAGATGTTAAGGATCACCTCAAGATGCGATCTCATCCTGTTTACATGAAATAATCTCCCGAGCAGGTTTAAGCTGACGGACCTGTTGCTATGACAGCAAGACCAGGAGAACCAAACAAGAACCAAACAATCCAAGATAAAGCCAAATCGTCAACAGTCAAATCCAGCTAACTGAGTTAGCGGCGTACGAAGAACGGGCCCCTGATCTCAGTTGAGCGCGATCTCTCAAAGCTCCGTTATGAAGCACAATGAGTCTTTCATAATGTCTACACTTTATTATAATCTGAGGATTTGCCCGCATGCAGAATTCAGCACTGAGCAAAAACTCAGATGCCTTGAGCGGTGAGTGGATTCTATCATAGAAGCATCTGATTGGCCAACATCTGATTTGCAACAAAACAGGTTATAAACAGAAACTCTGCCTATGCTTGTGCTGTAAAGCGTTTTTATTTTCTTTCAGTTGTTATTGTTGCTTGTGCAATAGATGAATAATTTTAGATATTTGTATTTTGCGGGAGTCCCACAAATAGATTTATTCTCCTGCAAAACACCCACACACAGTACCTCAGATTGTTTGCATGCCTAGATCCGGCCCCGGCCAACTGATTTAGCTATAGTGTGTTAGCTGTAGCAGGGGTTTTCAAACTATGATGCCAAGGACCCCCATATATGATGAACCTTTATGGGGACCCCTTTCTTTAAATCCATCTATATATTTTCATGTATGAAAATACATTTAAACTGTTATAAATACATCAGTTTCCAAACTTAAATTGGCTATACGTAATGTTGCATGTATAAAACTGAAGAAGAACATTTTCATTGAAAAATTACTTGGATATGCAACTTTCACAATAAATGTATGCAAGCAGCTTATATACCGCGTTAAGAATACTGCTCTACAACTTCAGTGAGCGAGATAAAGGGGACTATAGTAAGAAAGCAAACATATACAGTGTATATTGCAAACAAGGAGAGAAACTGTTACACTGTAAAAAATTAAAATGGAAAAATGTTCTGGTAATTTTCTGCCAGTACATTATCCAGTAATTTTACGGAAATTTCCGTTAACCCTTAAAACACACTAATGCAATGTGTAATTCAAAATACAGGTAAAACACCTGTAAAAAAAATATGGAAAATTCCTTCATATTTATACAGTACATTGTGCCCTAGTTTTAGACTTTTTTACAGTATAGAAATTAGATTGTTAGTTTCAGTTAGATTTAGAGAGTTAGATTCACAAACAGTTAGATTGTTCGGTAGGAGAAAAATTGTGAAGGTCATCACAAGTACAATACTGAATTATATAATTTCTCTTTTTTTTTTTTTCTTATGGCTGATGATTTTTTTAAACATCACACCAGTCACTCCAACTACATCAACCTCAACATTGGTCCTACCTCCCACAGAAGCACAAACATTAAAAAACACAAACATTTTTATTTACTTATCTAATCTGCACCAAGAAAAACACTTTTAGTACATTTATCATGTAAAATCACCCTTAACATGCATTTTACTTCTATTCTCCAAGTCACATGTCCTATGCATATTTGAAACACTTGTTGGTGAGGTGTATTTTTTTCCCCTTCTCCTCCATATGTTTAATTGAATATGTATGACACATACTTTAAAATATGAATTGTTAGTGTACCTAAAAATGTTCAAGTTACCCGAATGTTTTGTTACTTCACCTTACTCTTTTGCTCTACTTGGTGTACTAATCTACATATTTTATGTAACAATTTGCTAAACTAATAAATGTAATTGTGACACTAACTTACTGCATTTTCATCTGAACTGCCAATGCTATAAACAAAAGTAGAAACAATCCCCTCCACTAACCGTTACATTCATACAAATTTCATAATACAGCCCTTATTTAAAGTTCTTGGATTCTGCTTACTGACTTGACCTCAAAACTGCAGAAAAAACACCAACGGGTAATTTCTTTACTAAATTCGTTCATTCTGCGGTTATAAACCATAATTTGACATGGCTTATAAAGTACACACTAGCAACAACTAAATCAACTGCCATAACCTTAATCGATCAGACACCAGTTTCCAACTGGCCAAGAACCACAAATTACACCAACAACATCTTCAGACACCGTCCAGGTCATCTCAAAACCACAAGGTGCAAGAAAACAAATCAACAAGCTGTGCCCTAAATGTCATCGACAAAGAGTTTGACTCAAAAGCTACATACCACCGCTGTTCATTGTGCAAAATTCTCAGAACAACCAAAAATTATCACCAAGTGCGGTGGAATCATTGAAGTATTGAAGGATGAGGAAGCTGTGACTCTCAGTGTCAAATTCAACAGCTACAAAGTTTATCAAATCCAAACTGGACTTGTCTGTGGTTGATGAGCGAGACATAGAAGAGATGTTGCTCTCAAACGATCCACTTCTCTTTATTTACACAAACACATTTCAAATAACTGATATCAGTGACATTCAGTCCCTGAAACGACACATTCCCTCTTCAGCCCTGAACACCAGATATCAACCTGTGTCTCCAGCTATGTCCCCCAAAAAAACTCCAGAAGTGGCTGCAACATCTAAAAGACAATCAGTCACCATGGTAATAGGCTCTACCTTTATCTAAAAAGTAAGCTAATGCTATCTCAGGCTGGGCTGTGTCGCTGTAACCACCTCTCAGCTCTGCTCTCGCTTTGCACTTTGAATACTGAGAGAGTACTTTGATTATGGTTGCACTTATTGTTTGCACTTAAGACGAAGAAAGAACTTATTGTTATTTATACTGTTTGTATTTGTGAGTTGAATGATGAAGTTCCTTCCTCCCCAAGTGCTAGCTCCCGTCAGGAGGCCACCGAGGCAGCCCTGTCTTTCCTCCGGAAGGAGGCGGAGGAGAACAGAAGGCCCACCCACACACACACACACACACACTATTTATTAAGTATATATTTTTGCACTGTGTTCTCTTTCAGTAATTTGTGCTTGGTTGAAGGAACCATTATATTTGTTCTATTACTGTCAGTTAAAGTCCAGTTCACACTGAACAAAGATGCCCACAAACGGCAACGGACAGTTTCCTCAGCGTCCGAACTGTCGTTGCGCTCCATTGTTTTCCTATCGTTGAAATTCACCGCACTCCCGTTATGTCACTTCTGTTTTTGGCATTTTTAGATGCGGAAGTAAAACTCTCACTAAAACGACTCCAGAATAAGCCTTAGTAGCACATTTCTAAGTGTGTTTTAAAGTATAAATCTAGTTCCTACACAACCGGAAACGGTGGTGCATTGGACGCGCTGTTCTGATGACGCAACTATGGCCGCCATTCTTGGTGTTCTTTTGGAAGAGTTTTCGGAGCCTGATGAAACCCTTCCACTGTAGACAAGTCTCTTTGCATCCTTTGAAGGCGGTGTAGACTGCGCACTTCGAAGGACGCAGTCTTCAAAGGATGCAGCTCTGAAATGGGACACAACTTTCGTTGCACTGCAGTGACGCATTCAGCATTTAAATGGGACCGTCGAAGGAGAATTGGGACAGCTCCAGAATTGGGACACCGCTCCCGCTCCAGTGGTCAGCACCAGCACCAGCGACCGGTATCTGCTAGTGGTGGAACGGGACAAGCTGCCCGTGGAATTCAAGCACAACACAACTCCTGAGGCAAGCCGTACTCGTTGTGAACGTCTCAGGTTATGTATGTAACCCTAGTTCCCTGAGGGAACGAGACGCTGCGTCGAAACGCTGTGAGAACGCCTCTGCGTTAATGCGTCGTGAAGCGCATGTAGAACCATTCCATCGGAAAAAAGATCGATCGTCGGCGTGATGACGTCATCGACCGGAAGCTATAAAACGTCCGTGAAAACAAACAGGAACTAACTTCTGATAAAGCCTGAAGTAAGTGATCACGGACACGCCGGGAGTATGGCAGAGCGACGCAGCGTCTCGTTCCCTCAGGGAACTAGGGTTACATACGTAACCTGAGACGTTCCCTTTCGGGGAACTCGAGCTGCGTCGAAACGCTGTGAGAACGCTTATACCCACATCGCCATAGGACCAAGTGTCTCGTATGTGTGAAGCCGAAGCGCACACGGTAACGAGAGTACCTGTGCCCCAACAGTAGATGCCAGGTCTAGTTCATAGAACCTGACAAAAGTAATGAAGACGACCAACCGGCCGCGTTACAGATGTCAAGGAGGGAAGCCCCCGACAACAGTGCTTTAGAAGCAGCCATACCCCTGGTAGAATGCGCCCGGGCAGCCAGTGGAGACGGCTGCCTGACCGCCTCATAAGCAAGTGAGATGGCCTCGACCACCCACTTGCTCATTCTCTGCTTAGATACTGGGGCCCCTTCTTAGGGGGCCCGAAACAGACAAACAGCTGATCAGTTTTCCTCCACAGGGCAGTTCTGTGGACATAAGTATCTAGTGCTCTAACAGGGCACAGCAGATTAATCTTTCCTGGTCTGACGTCGTGAAAGGAGGAGGACAGAATGCTTGAAGAGTAATGGGGCCCCGTGGGCTCGTAGGAACCTTGGGGACATAACCTGGCCTGGGATGTAGAAATGCTTTCACCATCCCCGGCGCAAACTCTAGACATGAGGGCCCTACAGACAGGGACTGAATATCTCTTCTTCTTTGAGAGATGAAATAGCCAAAAGTAATATAGTCCTGAGGTGAGGAACTTATCCGACACCTCCTCCAAGGGTTCAAACGGAGGCTCGGACAAGCCCCGCAAAACAATGGCTAAGTCCCATGCTGGGACCCTCGAGTGCATAACCGGCCTCAACCTTAAAGTGCCACGGAGGAAACGTGTAATCAGAGGGTGTCTTCCCAAGACACTCCACCCCAAGGGACGTGGAAGGCACCCAAGGCCACCACGTACACCTTTATTGTGGAGGGGGTCAACCCTGCCGAGAACCTTGCCTGCAGAAACTTCAGCACTGTACCAACCGGGCAGTTAACTGGGTCCCACTGGCGTTCTCTGCACCATGCTGAGAAAAGTTTCCCTTTCAGAGCGTACAGTTTCCTCGTGGATGGAGCTCTGGAGTGAAGGATGGTCTCTACGACCTCGGCCGAGAGACCTTCCTCTATGAGCCTAGCCCCCTCAGAGGCCAGGCCCACAGTTTCCACATCTCTGGGCGTGGGTGCAGGAATCTCCCGCCCGCCCAAGAGAGTAGATCCCTCCTGGTCGGAATCTCCATCGGAGAGCCTTCCAGGAAAGATATCAGGTCCGAAAACCATACTCGGGTCGGCCAGTACGGAGCCACTAGAAGTACCTGGGCCCCTTCCCGGCGTACCCTCTCCAGAACTCCTGGAAGCAAGACAATCGGGGGGAAGGCGTACAGAGGTAGCCTCGGCCACTCCTGTACCATGGCATCCAACCCCAGCGGGGCTGGATGGGTCAGAGAAAACCACTGCGGGCAGTGAGAACTCTCCGCCGAAGCAAATAGCTCCCATATACCTTCCATAGGAGCTCCACCACTCCTGGGTGGAGTCTCCATTCCCCGGGCCTCGGCCCCTGCCTCGACAGGCTGTCTGCTTCCTGATTCAGGACCCCCGGGATATATACTGCTCTGAATGACAGCAATTTCCCTTGGGCCCACAGGAGGATCCGATGTGCCAATTTGTCCAACGGACGGGACCTCAGACCCCCCTGGTGATTTATATAGGCGACCACCGATGTGTTGTCTGACCTGACTAGCACATGGTGGCCCCTGAGGTCAGGCAGGAACTGTTTCAATGCAAGAAACACTGCGAGCATCTCTAGCCGATTTACGTGCCAGTGCCGCTGATGTTCCTGCCATAGACCCTGGGATGAGCGACCACTCATGGTCGCCCCCCCAGCCCGTGAGAGAGGCATCTGTCGTTAGCGTTACGCGACGAACATGAGCCTCTAACACGGGACCCTGAGATAGAAACCCCGGGTTTTTCCACATGACCAGAGCACGTAGGCATCGCCGCGTGACTGTGATCGTGCGGAGCGGATTTCCCCTCGGGGAAAATCCCTTTGTTTTGAGCCACCACTGCAGTGGCCTCTTGTACAGTAGGCCAAAAGGTATCACGTTGGACGCTGCTGCCATGAGTCCTAACAGTTTCTGGAACTGTTTCACAGTGACGGCTCGGCCTAGCTTCTGTTCCTTGACGGCTGCCAGGACCGATGCTATGCGTGTTGGCGATAATTGCGCCCGCATAATTACCGAATCCCAGTTCACACCTAGAAAAGTGGTTCTCTGAGCCGGAGAAAGCACACTCTTCTTGGCGTTCAGCCTCAACCCCAGCTTCGACATGTGGGCGAGAACAGCATCTCGATGCTGAACCGCCATCTGTTCTGTATTCGCTAGAATCAGCCAGTCGTCGATATAGTTCAGTATGCGGATGCCCTGTAGACGCAGCGGCGCCAGAGCTGCATCCACACACTTGGTGAACGTGCGGGGTGACAGTGCTAGACCGAAGGGAAGTACACGATATTGGTATGCCTCTCCCCCGAAGGCAAACCTCAGGAACTTCCTGTGATGTGGAAGGATGGAGACATGAAAATACGCATCTTTAAGGTCTATGGTGACAAACCAATCCTCCGATTTGACCTGCGCTACAATCTGTCTGAGTGTAAGCATCTTGAATTTGAGCTTGGCCACCGAGCGATTCAATAGCCGCAGATCTAATATCGGGCGTAAGCCCCCATCCTTCTTCGGCACGATGAAGTAACGGCTGTAAAGCCAGACTCCCTGCTGGGAGGGGGAACCCTCTCTATAGCCCCTTTTTGCAGGAGTGTCTCTACTTCCTGTGCCATTACCAGAGCCTGCTCCGGGCCCACCTCTGTAGGTAGGACACCGCAGAAAGGAGGTGGCCGACTTCTGAACTGAATGGCGTACCCCTTTTCTATTATCTGCAGGACCCAATGAGATATATTTGATAGACGTTTCCACTCGTCTAGAAAATCTACTAAGGGAACCAGCCTCTCGAGGCTGGCCTCTGGTGTACCTTGAGCAACAAGCACAGTGCCCTGAAGCGGCGGACCGGCAGGGAACGACTGACTTGACTGCTCGGGAGCCCCCCGAAGGGGGAGCGGACCACCCTTGAGTGGCCCGCGGGGACCGTCTGCGCCCCGTCATTGCGGCGGGGTTGGCAGCGCGGCCCCCAGAGGGCGCTGCAGGACAACGGGTACCGTAGGCAGAGGTAAACACCGTTTCCCTTCGGAGGGGACTACCCTCAGCGTCCTTTTGTTTCTCCTGCCCTCCGAGGAGGGGGCGGACCACCCTCAGGTGGCCCGCGGAGACCGACTGCGCCCCGACATTGCGGCGGGGTTGGCAGCGCGTACCGTAGGCAGGGGTAAACACCGTTTCCCTACGGGGGGAACCACCCTCAGCGTCCGGGCGCTTCTAGCGTCAGGAACGCTTCGACGAGGCCTTCTTGGCGATCAGGACTGTCCTCAGATCAGCCCTGCCCCTCGAAGGCCTCGTCTGAGAGCGCCGCC
This sequence comes from Pseudorasbora parva, assembly GCF_024679245.1. Lineage (NCBI taxonomy): Eukaryota > Metazoa > Chordata > Actinopteri > Cypriniformes > Gobionidae > Pseudorasbora > Pseudorasbora parva. The sequence continues at coordinate 3,383,851 of NC_090191.1, forward strand.
CCTCGTCCCCGCGCTGAGGGGGAGTTCGGGTAGCGACGCTCTGTTTCTTGTTTTGCCCTGTGCGAGGCTCCCGTATTCGGCTTGGGCTGCTTGACCGCCGCAGCTTGCCATAGTGTGCAGGCATGCAGCCGCCTGACCCGCTGCCGAGTACGCTTTGCCCACCAACGCCGACTTTGTTTTTAGAGGTCTGGTGGGCAAAGAGGGGGCTTTAAGGGACGATGCCGAGGAAGGCGAGAGATGGCTCGCGAGCGTCTCTTCAACCTTTGGCATCGCCCCATACCCATACTGTTTCAGCCCAGCGATGTTACTATAGACCGAAGTCTGTGGGCTGAAAACACGGTATGATGCCGGTCTCTTCCGCGATCTTGCCACCTCAGTGTGCAAGTCGTGAAAAGAACGGCAAGCCCCGCCGCTGAGGCTCTGAAGCACGAGAAAGCAGGAATCTCTCGTCTAATTTACTTGCACGTTTTCTTCCTGCCTCGTATCTCTCGGTTGGCCAGTCGATGTTAAGCCTGGCCACCGCTCGCGTCAGAACCTCATCGCATGCAGGGGACTGAAGTGGCGAGTCTTCAGTCTCGATGCTTTCAACGTCCACCTCCTCAGAGCTGGACAGATGAAGCACCGGCGACTCTCTCGGGGGGGAAGAAACCGCCATGCGTGCTTCCATGCCCCGAGAAGAGCCGCTGGATGGTGCAGGTGAGGGCAGAGATAAGGCAGCGCCCGTCTCTAACCCCTCTGCAACATCCAATTGTGATCCCCACGACTGCAGCCTCCGCTCCGCCTCGGCGGCAGCGGGACCAGAGCCGCGGGGAACACGAGCCGAGGCACCCTCCTCAAAGAGTGCCCGGCGGGAGCGCAGCGTTCTCAGTGGCATACGCTCACAGTGCTCGCAAGCAGCCCCCTCGAGGGCTGCCTGGGCATGCTGCGCTCCCAAGCAGGCTACACAAAGAGAGTGTGTATCCCCACTCATGATGTAACGTGGGCAGGGATGAACACAACTCTTAAAACTGCTTTCACTCGCCATAATTCTCTATCTATTTTATTTTCTCTTTGTTTTGCTAATATATATGAAATATTTAACAAAAAGGGTGGAAAAACTCTTCAATAGACAGACAAAAACACCAAATAGACAGACAGGTTCACACAGATCGCTTGCTGAAGGCTCAGAAGCTAGTTCCTGTTTGTTTTCACGGACGTTTTATAGCTTCCGGTCGATGACGTCATCACGCCGACGATCGATCTTTTTTCCGATGGAATGGTTCTACAGGCGCTTCACGACGCATTAACGCAGAGGCGTTCTCACAGCGTTTCGACGCAGCTCGAGTTCCCCGAAAGGGAACGTGCTTATTTTTGTTTTCAAGGATGACTGGCAGGCAGGCAGTGAGTCACTGGGCAAATTTAACTTTCATTTGTAATCAAATTCTGCCTTTTCAGTTTGCATTGGTTTTTAATGGATTGTTGTAGTATCTTTTTAAAAGGTCGTCGTCGCTCCTCCTCAAGTTATTTTAGTCGGTGTGCGATCTCATTGAACGTTATTGTAAACCATTTAAATGTTTGTTCTGCACACACAGTCAGTGCGCTAGTTTAATGATCCATAAGAGAATGCACTTACACAAGACAAATTGGGGTTTTGACAAATTTTCCGATCCAAACTGAACAAATTTAACTTCCATCACATGCAAATATTTTATTATTATTTAATATGATATACATAATTTCTTAACAGTGTAAGAGCACTTCCACACATAGTTTTACCAATTTATACCTATATTGCAATTATCATAGATTTGTGGATTAAGTCAATTAATTGATTGTCATGAGGCCAAAACACACAGCTTACATTACTATCAAGTCAGCTTTATTTATATAGCGCTTTTACAATTACGATTGTTTCAAAGCAGCTTCAGTGTTAAACAGGATAATATTGCAACAGAATTAGATTTGGCTGTACAGTCGTACTGGAGAAAACAGTGATGTTATCAGCTTACTTTAATTTATCATATAGCAACAATGTTGGCAGATCAGTATTATAGTTTATACAATTAATTAAAACCTAATAAATTAATTTTATTTGGATATTTAGTTGAATAACGTGCATCATAATTTTAGTGTCCCCAACTGAGCAAGCCAAGCCAAAGGCGACAGTGGCAAGGAACCAAAACTCCATCGGGGCATGATGGAGAAAAATAAACCTTGGGAGAAACCAGACTCAGTCGGGGTGCCAGTTCTCCTCTGGCCTAAACATACTATATTTACTATACTTTATTTAGTAGAGCAATAAAAGACTAAAACCTTGTCTTAGGAGCAAATAAAAAATCTGAAAATAAGGATTTATGACGGAAATATTTAATATTACCTTCTACAAAAAAGAGTTAGGATGAAAAACTCCCAGAAACATGTTTTTGATTAGTCTTGGCGATGACATTATGGTTTAAATGGGACAAAATGTTAATAACAGTCATAGATATTCCAGAAAATTCTGAAAATGAGGATCTATGACTGAAATATTTTATACCATCCTTCTATAAAACGTATGGAAATATTTATTTATAGCCTGTTTCCAGGGACGGTATCGTTTTGCGAATGTGAATGACCAAGAGCTCTTTTAAAGAAAAGTCTCTTCTAATGTCCACATTTAGTGAATGGGTTCAGAAAAGACAAAGAATCTTTTGTGGATCCTCTGAGCCATACGGTGCTCAAATATGAAGACAGATGTGGCTTTATATGATAATGAAGAAATACATATTTGTCGAGACTACTATCAGCCACAGAATAAGTTAAGTTTTTTTCCTCTTTCACAGTTGACTTGAAACATGCAGTGCTCACGTAAATCAATCATCGCCTTATGAACTTTAATCACCACATTATGCGATATCTTGATTCCCATTCTTCCGTTCCCCAAACTTAAGACCTTTAAATATATTTTGGACTTTTTATGGCCTTAAATTTGATGAACAGAGTTTAAAACTTTCTTAAACTTCAACAATGAGCAGGGAACCCAATTTCAAGTTAAAGTTGAATAAAGTTCAATATTATATCTTTTGTTATTTCCTTGAGTTCATGTCAAACAAACACTGATCCTTCAGAAACCCTGCTAAGATTTGCTGCTCAAGAAACCCTTCTCCTCATCACAGCTGAAAACGGCTGGGCTGCTTAGTGAAGTGGAGAACCGTCATACAGCGGCTGTTTTCAGGATTCACTGATGAACAATATTATATATGCTGAAAAATATCCATTTCTTTTCTTTTTGTTTGAGGCTGAGGTCAAACTATTCTTTATGTAGATTGTTAGCTGGACAAAAACTCACGAGCAAATGGGTGAGAGACTCAAAATGTTTTTTATCAAAGGTTTCCCCATAATGAGCCCAACATAACATAATAAAACTGATTTTAAAAAAAACCAACACAACAAACAGCCCAGAAGAGACTGGAGCTGAAAGGAGGAAACATTATATTACCATACCGCAGAGAGGGAAACGAGAGAGATAGAGAGAGATCTGAGCGAGCGGCAGACAGACACTGATTCACCACAAGAGCTTTTCAAAGCTTCTGTTCTCCAGTGCAGCTGTGATCAATGAGTCTTCCAGCGTTCTGATTGGAGGAGGAGGACGAGTGGGAGGAGCCGAGAGTAATCAGGCCTTGAGTGATTGATCAGCTCCTTCACTGCATCTCTGGTCCGTGCTGCGTTCCAGTTGGTTTTTATCATGCCCTTCACTGGCGGAAACTTTGCAATGGACTGAACTGGAACGCCCTGAGCCCTTGATCACTTGGAATCCACTATTGAGTTGATATATTATTTTTTTTTTTTCCTTTACGAAATTGTTTAATGCATCATTCTATATGTATATGGATGTTTTTGGGTTGTTTTAAATGTTTTTTACATATCATAGAGTTGTTTGAGGTGGGGTAAATTAAACGCGATATGTGGTGACGTCACAATCACGTTGCATTGTGGTATATGAAGTTGCCTGAAGTGTACATATGAAGTAGACATGCTCACTCGGTCAAAATCGAGGGAGCAAGGCTCTGTCCATATAAATTTCCCTTGTCCACTTCACGAAGTGGAACGCACTTCAAAATGGCGTCGAAATTCCCTCAAGGGGAAGTGCTTAGGGAAGTTTGCAAGTGCGTGTGTTAAAGTGGAGTGGAACGCAGCACCTGTCCCAAATGGCACACTTCATGTGCACTTTCGGTCTTGTGAACTTACAATGGCCGTCGGGGTGTCCAATTCGTCATTTCAGCTTAAAGAAGGGTGCTCATGAGCGCCCCCTTTGCGGTTGCTATGCGCCCTCGATGCGCACTTCAGCTGAGCCCGCAAGTTTTCGAGCTATGCAGAGGACATCTACCCGGCAGTCAAAGCGGCATTACGTCGTGAAAGTGTGGACTCGGAGGAAGACCGTGAGGGTTTAGGATGCCATTTGGGACAGGGCCTATCTGGTTAAAGTCGGTGAAACAGGGAAGTTTCGTAGGCTATGTTTAGACTGCTCGATAAAATCCAATTTTTTTGCATATCCAGACTTTATCCAGATGTTTTTTTGAAAGTCTGGACAGTGAAAAACACAAAATCAGTTGTATTTAACAATAGCCAACAGTCTCCTTCACCATAGCCGTTTTGCTTTTGGGTGAATATACAGCACCGTGAGCAACATCTGAGGGAATTCACCAGGAAAATAAGAAAGCAGTTCAATATCGTGGCCACACAAGCTCTATAAAAGCCCTTGTTTTCATCAGACCAATAAAAGAAAAGTGTTTTTAATACAAAGAAAAAAAATCAACCTTCACATAATTATGTTCAGTTATGCACTCAATACTTGGTCAGGAATCCTTTTGCAGAAATCATCAGTATTAAAACAATAAAAGACCTGAAATATTTCAGTTGGTTTGCAATGAATCTAAAATATATGAAAGTTTAATTTTTATCATTACATTATGGAAAATAATGAACTTTATCACAATATGCTAATTTTTGAGAAGGACCTGTATATATATATATATATATATATAAATTTAGAGAGAGAGAGAGAGAGAGAGAGAGAGATGATTCTTCTCATTTTTTATTTGAGCCACAGCCACATTTTTCTTGGCAATTTCTCAGCCACGGCACAACCGCTCTTAAACTTGACTCGCATAATCACGTACGGACACAGGTGAGGAAATTTCTTCCAACACTTTAGGGGAGTCAGCGCACGATATGACTGAACACCAGATCGATGGGACTAAAGCCTAATGATTCCTGTAAACCCCTCATCCCAGTCTGCTCACAACATGGTCTTAAGAGTCTGCTGAAAACGTTCCGGCGTACCTTTGGACTCCGGATGGTAGGCGCTCGATAACTGATGTTTCAGCCCGAACTCCTCTTCTCCTGTGAGAAGAGGTCAAATCAGACTCTTGATCTGTCAGTTATTTCCTAACCAAATTTAAAAGAAGAGATTGTTAGGACTCAAAGTAGTAGATCGAAACCACTTCTACAGAAAGTACAAAATCAGCCATTACCGCTCCTTGATTCAACCACAGAAAATATTCAACCATTCAACACTGCTTTAATCTATAAGATAATAATGAGGGTAATACAATCAAACAGTTTTTACTGACCACACATGCTAATGACAATTAAATAGATTAGCTACGTAGCGTAGCTTTCCCATCGAGGCAGGTTTTTCCCACAGAGAAGAGGGCATGTGATGAGCTTTGCCTGCAGTCTTTTAGTTTCTATTGTTTTATGACTTTTAAAAAAGGCATTAATTCTCATTCTACAACTGTGTGTTCTTTCATTCTGAGTGGAAAATATATGAGTTTATTTATCATAATTATCATATGTGTAGATATATCATTAGTGTAGCTGTAGGCTATTTCAGTCCATTCCTTTGGTTACGTGCCAATCGTAGTAAATGTGAGGGAACGTCTAAATAAAATCAATGTCTATGCCACATAACTTGCCTGGATCCCCTGAATGAAGGATGAAGCTGTGACTGAAGAGATTTTTAGTTCATTAGATGTTCATCTGAGGAGAATAACACACTGTAGATCATTCTAGTCAAGAACTGTTATAAAACAAGGCAAATAACTTTTCCTATATAGTTTAAAACACTTACATAGATGTGATCATTAGGATGCAGTTTCACTGAAGTTATTAATGGTGTTGTCCTGATTCTCTGTCACTTATTCTTTGAGTGTCTGTCTGAGACTGACCTCTAGTGGACACTTTATGATCTGTGACTTTATGATCAGACTTTTGTACACGTCACTCCAACACAGAACCAGGAAGCAGGAATCACATTTCAGGAAAACAGAAACTGGAGTGAAGTTGAGCTGTTGTGTGTTTGTGTCTTTGTATTCATGCAGTAAAATGGCAGAAGCCAGAATTTCAGTGGATCAGGATGAGTTCCTGTGTCCAGTGTGTCTGGATCTCCTGAAGGATCCAGTGACAACTTCCTGTGGACACAGTTACTGTAAGATCTGTATTACGGGCTGCTGGGATCAGGAGGATCAGATGAGAGTCTACAGCTGCCCTCAGTGCAGACAGACCTTCAGTCCAAGACCTGCTTTAGCTAAAAACACCATGCTGGCTGAAGTGGTGGACAAACTGAAGAAGACTAAACTTCCTGATGACTGTTACGCTGGAGCTGGAGATGTGCAGTGTGACGTCTGTACTGGAAGAAAACACAAAGCCGTCAAGTCCTGTCTGGTGTGTCTGGAGTCTTTCTGTCAAACTCATTTTGACCGTCATGAGGACTATCACTCCCGTAAGCCACATAAAGTGACTGAAGCCACTGGACGACTGCAGGAGATGATCTGCCAGAAACACGACAAGCTCCTTGAGGTTTTCTGCCGCACTGATCAGACGTGTATATGTGTGCTGTGCATGATGGATGAACATAAAAACCACGACACTGTATCAGCTGCAGCTCAGAGGACAGAGAAACAGGTATGAACTTTAAACCACACACTGATGAAATAATGCTGACACTGTTTATAGGGACCTTCTAAAACACCAAATGTGGCTTAATGTATTAAGAGAGTGTTATTATCAGACTAAACTCAGTAAACGTTTTATATTTGACAAAAAAAATGTGCAACAATGTTAAAACAGTTGTGTTGTGCAGCGACAGATTAAATCGCTTAACGTGAAAAATGCTTAATGTATAAGACACTGTTATAAACAGACCAAACTAAGGAAATATCATATTAATAAAGTATTCCATGTAAAACAAAATCAGATGAGCCCAGAATATGAACACAATGCTTATATTTTATTACTTTATATTTTATATAAAACTTATTTTTGCAACAATGTTGAGACATTTCTGTTGTGAAGTGACAGGTTAGTAGCAAAGAAATAAAACAAAACAAAGGAGAGATTTGAGACCGAGACATATCAGGGAAAATGAAGAGGTGGAAAAGGGAAGTGAAGGTGCAGTTTAATAGAGCCTTTTATTCTGATGTATTAAAATCTTATTAAAACCTTTAATTATTCTGCATGGCCTGAGCCTAAGGATCTAAACCTTTTTTATGTGATGTTTCTGCTGTCATCGGTTTGTCTTTAGCACCAGCTGAAGGAGACGCAGAGGTCGTTCCAGCAGAGGATCCAGCAGAGAGAGAAAGATCTTCAGCAGCTGAGAGAGGCTGTGGAGGCTCATAAGGTGAGTCTGGAGAAGAAGAGCAGTTTGAGAAGTCTCAGTCAGGACTCACTGAAGCCACTGTGTGATTGTGATGTGTGTCCTAACAGCGCTCGGCACAGACAGCAGTGGAGGACAGTGAGAGGATCTTCACTGAGCTCATCCGCTCCATTGAGAGAAGCCGCTCTGAGGCCACACAGCGGATCAGAGATCAGGAAAAGACTGCAGTGAGTCGAGCTGAAGGACGACTGGAGCGACTGGAGCAGGAGATCAATGATCTGAGGAGGAGAGACGCTGAGCTGGAGCAGCTTTCACACACACAGGATCACATCCATTTCCTGCAGGTAACAGAGATCTAGAAGAACGAGAGACTCACAGAGAAACATTTCATGAGAGCAGAATGAGCCGTTTACACACATTGGCCCTCATTTATCAATCTTGCGTAGAAACGGGCGTATATGTGGGCGTAAGATTATGCTTACACTCCTCTCACCGCCTGATTTATGAAGCTGTGCGCACCTCTGCAATCCAGGTGTACGCAATACTTGCCCCTGATAAATGCCGTGGCTGAAAATGATTGTCATTAGAATAACACACCCCTCTATGAAGTGCCACTCAGTGACAGCAGAGGGCGCTGATGAACTGCAGAATGCAGTGCTTACCCCGGAAACCCCGGAAACAAAAGCAACTGCGCTAGTTAAGGAGTTTTTAGAACAGCCATTCGTTTTTGTAATCTCAATGTTGTTCATCACTAGCCTGACAAGCCTGACCCACATCAAGATGTTTGGTCTGGAAACTCACCATTGACAGCTCAATCCGAGGGGCGGGATAAACGGTTGTCTTTCAAACTCCCTCTGCACGTGATAGGATAGCGCTACACCAACCAGAGCAACGAAGGTTAAGCAGAGCTCGCTGATAGATTAAACACTCGCCGTATCCGGTCGGCTAAACTCCGAACACATCGTGCCTTTTTAAGAATGACTTCAGTGCCGTTCTTTGTTCTTTTCTCAGAGAAAAGCTCAACTCCAAGTCTTCCAGAGTCGCGGTCAAAGCTGATTTGAAAGACCGCTGTTCGTCAGTTTCTGTGTTTACTAGAAGCACGCAAACGCAACTCGGCCGTCGTCATTATGGCCCCGCCCGCCGACTCTATACACGATGTGATTGGCCCGGCAAGAGTTAGGGGAATACAGCTCAGAAGGGTATTGAGAGTTGCTAGACGACACTCGCAGGCAGATTAGATTTGCTGCCGCTTGGGTGCGTCTACATTTCTAGGCTAGTTCATCACAGCCTCAGCAATTAATACTTAAAGACTTAATAGGCTATTTATTTTCAAACTTAAACAATATGTTTTAATTTGGACTACAACATGCCCTAATGATTAGAATTTTTTGGGTTATTTGTCCAAAAGACATACGACTTCATTAGTTAACATGTTAATTCATTATTACCAAACTGACAATGAAAAATACTTATAAAGAATTAATTATTCTAAGTAATGTTAATTTCTTAGTTGCTGTTTGATAACAAAATAACTTTTTTAATGGACCTAAGATAAACTAACAATGATCAGTATTTCTTAACTAACATTACCAAAAACATTATACTTTCTGTACCAAATGTAGCTATTGCTCAATCTGAGTTAATGCATTAAATAATGAGACCTTATATTAATTTGTTACCTGTTGTTCTTTATAGCCTAATTCTTTTGCACTTTAATCTGTTTGAAAATTGTACTTTTACAGCTATGGAAAAAATTAAGAGACCACTTAACATTGATTTCTCTTAATTTTTTCCAGAGCTGTATATATTTCTGGTGCATTTTATTATTGTATTTAAACATTCAGTTATTTTCGTTATTACAAAAATAGTTCTTAAAGCTGTTACGCTATGACAACACTTTTTTTGCAACTTATTTCAATATCGTGATAATATCGTATACCGTTATGAAAGCTTCAGCAATTAACCGCAACATGAAAAATTAATATCGGCACATGCCTAGTGGAGTACAATTCATTCACATTAATAATTGGATGACAATTTGTAAGATTCTTCTTTTATTATTATTATGATTTTTATTATTAAAGGTGGGGTAAGTGCTATCTGGTAACCGTTGTTGGTATTTCAAATCACCAAACCAAACACGCCCCTACCCCTAAAAGTGTCTCGCCCCTATTGTGAAAGCGCCGCCCCACACATACGTAAACCCAGAGGCAACGACTATGGCAGAATCTCTGTATATCTAATCCAGGTTGACTATTCAATGAAAAAGTCATCCCTTCTATCACAAAAACACAAACCGTTCTTGTGAACAACTCGATTGTACACGAGCAAGACAGTCCAATTAACGAACATATTACAATTATGACCAGATTAGTTACAGCAATCACAAAAACACACACAAACCGTTCTCATGAACAACTCGATAGTACACAAGCACACGGTCCAGCTAACGACATATTACAATTATGACAAGATTAGAGTCATAGCGATCATAAAATCACAAACTGTTCTCATGAACAACTTTATTGCATGAGCCGACAGTCCAGCTAACGACATATTACAATTATGACTGGATAAGGGTTATATAGATCATGAAAAGAGTAAGCAAACATATATTATGAGTATAGTGTCTTACTTGTCGGAGACATTGTGTGAGCTGATGCTTGAAGCACAGTGAGGAGATTTAGATGCTCCATACGGTGTGGAAATGAACGGGTCTTTATCATTGCTGTAGTGAGACACAATACGATCGCAATTGGACTAACAAGTGAACATGACACACGAGCATAGTCAAGCAGCAAATATTAGGCTAGTTCTCGGCTAATGTCCGTCCTGTGTGACTCGTGTGTTTTGAATAATGACGTGCACAGAGCGAGAGCGAGCGCTCTTCTCACCATCAATAGTAGACACGCCCCTTACCTGCTGATTGGCTACAAGTTTGTTATTCCACTCGGCCTGTGTCCTTTTTCTAAAACGGTTTTGAAATAAGACTTACCCCACCTTTAATGACGCTTATTGTTATTTAGAAGAAGAAGAATGTAATTTTTATTAGGTTGTCAGTCTGAATTATTTAGTCCCAGTCCGTGCGCAGCTGCCGGGCCTAACCCTGAACCGTCAGGTTAAGCGCACAGGCTCGCAGCTGGAGGAATACAGGCCTACAAATCAAACGCTTTGGTATAGTCACACAAATTAAACTAAAAGTCCATGTTGCACAAAAATAAACACTGAATTTTATAATTACTATGTTGTTTTATTTATACAGTGGGTCATAATATAGCATATCTTTGTCAGTGCGTTTTGTGGTGTTAGGAATTGTTCAAACGTGCGGACACCACCTCCTGAGCTGGCGTAGGATTTGAGCATGCCGTACGCCAACGTACATATTGATAAATCTCAAAGTCACCGTGGGTTTGGGTGTAGGCTGGAAATTTGGTGTACGCACTTTTGATAAATGAGGGCCAATGTGTTTAATTAAAGATCAATGGACCATACTTAGAATAATATGAGAAATGCTGAAATATTTCCTTTAATAATCCAACTGTAGCCTATTATTTGTTCAATACTTTATTAAAAGTTAAATTAGCCAAAATCCAAGCCTATTAAATTATTATTTAGTAATTCTACAAACCGATTCCAAAAAATTTGGAACGCTGTACAAATTGTGAATAAAAACAGAATGCATTGATGTGAATTTCAATATTTTTTTCAGAATACAACATAGATGACATATCAAATGTTTAAACAGAGAAAAATGATAATTTTAAGGGAAAAATAAGTTGATTTTAAATTTCATGGCATCAACACATCTCAAAAAAGTTGGGACAAGGCCATGTTTACTTGTTTTTATAACAGTCTGCAAACGTCTGGGGAGAAGACAAGTTGCTCAAGTTTAGGAATATGAATGTTGTCCCATTCTTGTCTAATACAGGCTTCTAGTTGCTCAACTGTCTTAGGTCTTCTTTGTCACTTCTTCCTCTTTATGATGCGCCAAATGTTTTCTGTGGGTGAAAGATACAGTGTATGTCTCTGAGCACCTTGGCCTGATGGACCTGAAGGATGGCCATAGCATGCAGAGCAGACTCGGCCTGGCCCGCAGCCTTATAGGCCTTGCCCACCATTGTGGATGAGAACCTACAGGCCTTGGACGGGTGCTTTGGGTTGCCATGGCGATGCACTCTGGAGACACAGCTGCATTGCAACAGAGCGCTCGACGGGGGGAACCCCAGTGGACCCTTTCACCACGCCGCTACCGAGAGCAGTGAAGGCGGAAGCGGCTGCCGAGTGTTCGCGAAAAGAAATCAGGGATGTCCATGACTTCAGCACCTCTTCATGCTCCTCTGGGAAGAAGGGCACTGGGGGCTGACGGGTGCGGTCGACACGGGCCGCCCCCAGATACCAATCGTCCAGACTCGAGCACTCAGGATATGGCGGAGGGTTCCACTCAACCCAGATGCTCTCGGCCGCCCGGGTTAGCATGGTTGTCAGCTCCGTTTCAGACTCTGGCAATGCTGACACTCCCGAGGTAGGCAGCACTGCGGAATCCTCATCTCCGGAGGAATCCAGTCCACTTTGTGACGCGGCGATCGACATGAAACGAAATGCTGGGCCCAGGACAGGAAACACCAGCACCCTCATCTGGTAACACTATGGCCCGAGGAATGTTCGTCAGGTTGGCCCACACCAAAGAGCACGTCAGACGGACTAACCTGCCGACCGGACCCAGGAACGGAGCCCAGGCGAGACATCTTTAAAAAGATGCGCCGCGTACAGCTCTTTTAGAGGAGTTTTACTCAAGCAGAGTGTGGAGACGTCCAGGAAGAACGCGCACACTTGCACAGACCACTGCACAGATTGACAGGAATGCAGAACTTGCTGGAATGCGCCGTATCACCAACACTCTGGGAAAACACTCGTCTTGCAGAGATATAAACGCTCAGGAAGGCAAGTAGAACTCGGCTCCGAAGCAGAAACATAAATGCGTGACTGAAATGCAACGCCGTTTATACCCACGCGGTGGGGCGGAGTTGCATTATGCAAATTCCTCAGACCCATGACATTTTCATGCCATTGGATAATTTTGATTGAGATCGAAGGCAGCTGGTCTCTAAGCGAAACCCCCGTTTCGTCAGTACTGATGTAATTTGGAGTGTACTGACTGAAAGGGAACTAATGCTATTATTCCTAATGAGACAGTTTTATGCAAAGGTTTTGGCACCCCTTATAATTATCAAAATTTCAGTTTATAATCTGCTGGGCTTTCGAAGCCACAACTTCATTTGGAATTAATGTATACCTTATGTAAGGGATAATGTACACCCAGCCGGTTGTTATCGCAGAATAAACCCCGACAGAGTGATCAGGACCCCGACGCGAAGTGGATTTATATATATATATATATATAAATGTGATAATATCTAGGTGAAATAGTCTCTATGTGCTGGGATTAATCTGACTTTGGTGACGTGAGACAGCTAGCAGATGGTCGGTTTAGCCAGTTATGGTTTATTTTTCTCCATCATGCCTTGATGGATTTTTGGTTCCTTGCCACTGTTGCCTTTGGCTTGGCTTGCTTACTAAAATTTCACAATTTTTTGTTATCTAAGTCTTCAACTAAATATCCAAATAAAATTAATTACTAAATTAACTGTATCAAATATATCACTGATCTGCCCACATTGTCGCTACGTGATATCTCCGCTTTCTCCAGAACGACTGTACAGCCAAATCAAATTTTGTTGCAATATTTTCCTGTTTAACACTGTGAAGCTGCTTTGAAACAATCGTAATTGTAACAGCGCTATAAAAATAAAGTTGACTTGACTTGACTTTGTTTTGAGCAGCAATGGGTTATGATGCGCAAAATATAGCCTCCCAAAAGCCTGCAGTTTTAATTTTTTTTTCTCCATTTTTTCCAGTTCTCCGGTGTTGCCTTTCACATACAGTAGTTATGGTGGCTTTAGTCCTTCCATAATGGGCTTGAATTTGATACTTCAGGGACCATGTAATAAGTTTGACTGAACGTTATGTAGGTCATTAACAACTGGATTTAGTCACCATGTTTACAGTATATCCTCGACTATTAGCTCCCTTACCTGGCAAGGCATCACACATATAATGCACGCAACAGACATGATATTATAAAGTCAAGCCTAGGTTCTCAGATATCCTTCTCATGTCACTGAATTCACCATTAATTATGATTAGTTTATGATGTTTTATATGGAATCATTGTAACACCTTTCCATCAAAACATAGGTGTAGACATCAAACGTTAAGTTCAGGAGATAAGATGAAAAACCAGACAGGCAAAATGGCCAGTACGAGGCGTATTGCAATAGTTCCATTTCTGAAAATGTTCAGGGTCCCAAACTGTACAAGTTCACCAAGTTTTATGTTTTTATGAAAACTTGGAACATCACCTCATATTTTGTACATATCACCTGGACTATATGCTAATATTGATCTTAAGTGTCAAACGCTAGAACTTTTAACTCTAATGTGATATAATGAATATGAGAAGGCTGAAGCTGAGGCTGTGAAAGTGCTGGATTGAGGAGCGTTACTAAAGATCAAATCTGACAGTAGTGCAGGTTATTGGCTGAAGTGTGGAGGTGATGAGCTTTGATTTCTGTTTCCTGTAGAGTTTCCAGTCTCTCTCAGCTCCTCCTGAATCTACAGACGTCAATGACAATCCCTTCAGTTCTCTCTCCTCTTTTGATGGAGTGACAGAATCTGTCCGTCAGCTGAAGGACAAACTGGAGGATTTCTGCAAAGAGGAGCTGAAGAAGATCTCTGACAGAGGTAAAGTCCTGGAGATTCATCTGCTCTCAGAAATCATCCTCCATCATCTCATATCATGTAGAAGATCATATTAGAAATGTCTTAGGAACGGATGCAGGGATCATTTTCTCTTGACATGATGATCACACTCTTCATGTCTGTTGATTTCCACAGTCACTTTCACCAACATTGTTCCCAGGACCAGAGACGACATCCTAAAATGTAAGTCACTGAGAAAACAAGCAGAAGAACTCACTGTGTGTGTTCATGTTCTTCCTGTAGAAGGAGAAAGAAAACATGACAGAAGAGCTTTAGAGTTGATAATGGGAATGATTTGCACAGGATATCTGGTAACACTGCTGATACAGTGTGTACGGAAATTATTCAGACTCCCTTACATTTTTCACTCTGCTATATTGCAGCCATTTGGTAATCATTTAAGTTCTTTTTTTCTCATTAATGTTCACACAGCAGTTGTTGACATTTTTGTTGATTTATTAAAAAAGAAAAACTGAAATATCACATGGTCCTAAGTATTCAGACCCTTTGCTCAGTATTTAGTAGAAGCACCCTTTTGATCTTATACAGCCATGAGTCTTTTTGGGGAAGATGCAAGAAGTTTTTCACACCTGGATTTGAGGATCCTCTGCCATTCCTCCTT
The DNA here is from genome assembly GCF_024679245.1 of Pseudorasbora parva. NCBI lineage: Eukaryota > Metazoa > Chordata > Actinopteri > Cypriniformes > Gobionidae > Pseudorasbora > Pseudorasbora parva. The sequence goes on from NC_090191.1 coordinate 3,398,907, forward strand.
GCAGATCCTCTCCAGTTCTGTCAGGTTGGATGGGAAACGTTGGTGGACAGCCATTTTCAGGTCTTTCAAGAGATGCTCAATTTGGTTTCAGTCAGGGCTCTGGCTGGGCCATTCAAGAACAGTCACAGAGTTGTTGTGAAGCCACTCCTTTGTTATTTTAGCTGTGTGCTTAGAGTCATTGTCTTGTTGAAAGATGAACCTTCGGCCCAGTCTGAGGCCTTGAGCACTCTGGAGAAGATTTTTGTCCAGGATATCTCTATACTAGGCCTCATTTATCTTTCCCTCGATTGCAACCAGTCGTCCTTTCCCTGCAGCTGAAAAACACCCCCACAGCATGATGCTGCCACCACCATGCTTCACTGTTGGGACTCTATTGTATAGGTGATGAGCAGTGCCTGGTTTTCTCCACACATACCGCTTAGAATTAAGGCCAAAATGTTCTATCTTGGTCTCATCAGACCAGAAAATCTTATTTCTCACCATCTTGGAGTCCTTCTGGTGTTTTTTTTTAGCAAGCTCCATGTGGGCTTTCATGTGTCTTGCACTGAGGAGAGGCTTTCGTCGGGACATTCTGCCATAAACCCCCGGATTGTTGAGGCCAATGTGCTCTTAGGAACCTTGAGTGCAGCAGAATTTTTTTTGTGTGTAACTTTGGCCAGATCTCATGATTCTCATTTGCTCTGACATGCACTGAGCTGTAAGGTCTTATATAGACAGGTGTGTGGCTTTCCCAATCAAGTCCAATCAGTATAATCAAACACAGCTGGACTCAAATGAAGGTGTAGAACCATCTCAAGGATGATCAGAAGAAATGGGCAGCACCCGAGTTAAATATATGAGTGTCACAGCAAAGGGTCTGAATGCTTAGGACCATGTGATATTTCAGTATCTTTTTTAATAAATCAGTCAACAATTCTGTGTTTTTCTGTCAATATGGGGTGCTGTGTGTACATTAATGAGAAAAAAATGAACTTAAATGATTTTAGCAAATGGCTGCAATATAACAAAGACTGAAACATTTAAGGGTGTCTGAATACTTTCCGTACCCACTGTATATTGAACATGAAGAGTTCAGCTACATTATAAGATCAGATTCATAATTCCTGATTCTGATGTTTTCTCTTCACCAGTTTCCCAAAAATTTACTTTAGATCCGAACACAGCGAATAAACGCCTCCGACTGTCTGAGGGGAACCAAGTGATTACTGGCACTGAAATAGAGCAGCTGTATCCTGATCATCCAGACAGATTTGATGGATATAATGCTCAGGTGTTGTGTGGAGAGTGTGTGTGTGGACGCTGCTACTGGGAGATTGAGTGGAGTGGTGATGATGTGTGTATATCAGTGTCATATAAGAGCATCAGGAGGAAGGGATGGGGTGATGAGTGTGAGTTTGGATGTAATGAACAGTCCTGGTGTTTGCTTTGCTCTTCCTCCAGTTACTCATTCACACACAATAACACACTCACTGAACTCCCTGTAAAGCCGATCAGAGGTATAATAGAGACATTTCTATTTTTAAAGCCCTTCAGCCGTAGAGTAGGAGTGTGTGTGGATCCCAGAGCAGGAACTCTGTCCTTCTACAGCGTCTCTGGAGACACAATGAGCCTCATCCACACACTCCAGACCACATTCACACACACACTCTATCCTGGGTTTACTGTTTATTATGGATCAACAGTGAAACTGTGTTGATGCACTGCAAAAAATGCTTTTCTTACTTAGAATTGTGTCTTGTTTCTAGTCCAGACATCTAAAAATTCTTAAAACAAGAAGTATTTACTAGACAAGCAAAAGTAATGGTCTTGGTTTGGGAAAAATAACTCAAAATTAAAAGAGTTTGTGCTTAAAATAAGAAAAATAATCTGTCAATGGGGTAAGGAAAATAATCTCAATTCAAACAGAAAATAATATTTTTTTTTTACCCCATTGGCAGATTATTGTGCTTATTTTAAGCAAAAACTCTTAATATTGAGTTATTTTTTGCCAAAACAAGAAAATAATTTTTACTTGTCTAGTAAATATTTCCTAATATAAGAATTTTTAGATATTTTGACTAGAAACAAGACAAAAATACTAAGAAAAGCATTGTTTGCAGTGTGAATGAGAATACACTGAAAAGAAATTCTACTTATAATGCGTTCATAATTACACTCATATCCGTAAAATAATCTTAATTTGCAGTGTTAATATTGTATGTTGTATAATGGGAAATATTGTTTTTATGGCTTCCAAGTTTCAACAAATAAATTAGCCTTAGCCTTAATGATTTATGACTTCTGTATATGCCTACTGATGATGATTTAATGCTTTTTAAATAAAACAGATAAAAATGATATATAAAATATATTGATATGTATAATTGAATGCAACCGACACAAAGTAGGAGACATAGGGACAAAAAAGTTGAGTTCCGTTTATATGAGCTCTAGACTCACTGATCACTATAACATTGTATTTCTGCTTGAACACAGGCTTGCAGTATAGATTCGGAGAGGAGGAGGGCCTTAGAGTAAAAAAGGGAACCACTACGGCTGTGTGGCTCTATAGTAAGAAAGTTAGTGCGTACTTGGGCTACGTTCAACTCCAAATTTGTATGCCCTTCACTCTCTAACTTCCCTTCATCTCGTGGGCTCGGATGTGCTTGGTTGCTTATGCTACACGAGTGGCCACTACTGGTGGAACTCACAAATAAGGTTTAAATGGAAAGCACTAAGCCCTTGATCAATTGGAAATCACTGTGGAGTCATTTATTATTCAAACCCTCTTTTCACTTATGGATCTGTTTTATGCACCATTCTATATGCTTATAAGTTGTTTGAGAAAATATATAAAATCCTATGAGCTAAAATTACACAAATGAAAAAACATCAATATTCTTTGACTGTGAACATAAGGTAGTTAGTTACAAGTATTATGGGATTAATTGTGAAAATAATTATTAGATCATACACTTACGTTAAGCACAATCTGCTGTGATGTCACAAAGTTGAATTGTGGTATATAAAGTTGCTTGAAGTGTACATCAAGAGTAGACTCGCTCCCTCTGTCGAAATCGAGGGGACGAGGGTTTGTCCACTTCATGAAGTGGAATGCACTAAAATGGTGGCAGGGATTAGCCCAGTACCTGCACGACTCATCATAGATATGAACAGAGAAAGAGCTCCAGCTACAATGTTCTTCCAAAAGACGCATGCTGTTCTGCTTATTAACTGCTAGAGCGCCAAAAGTTACAGACTGCAGCTTTTCACATGATGTGGATACAGTTTAAGGCCGTCTTTTATCATGGAACAGCACTGTAGTTTGAGATAAATAGTTGGATAATAATTAAGGAAATACTCTGATCAACATCACCATAATTGTTGAAGAAATATATATTTTTACAATAAATATTTTTGACAAAAAATATATATTTTTTGTCAATTATGTAGGGACCAGAAAATTGGCAAATTTCTTTTAACTTTCGTTTGAGCCACGGCCAAGTTTTTCTTAGCAATTTCTAAGGCACGGCACAATCGCTTTTGAACTTGACTCACATAATCACGTACGGACAGGGGTGAGGAAATTTCTTCCATTACCGAAATTTCTTCCTTTACGGAAGTCAGCACACAATATGACCGAACACCAGATCGATGGGACTAAAGCCTAATGATTTCTGTAAACCCCTCATCTCAGTCTCGACTGGTTTCAACACAGTACACTCACAACATGATCTTAAGAGTCTGCTGAAAACGTTCCGGCGTACCTTTGGACTCCGGATGGTAGGCGCTCGATAACTGATGTTTCAGCCTGAGCTCATGAAGAACCTGTGAGAAGAGGTCAAATCAGACTCTTGATCTGTATGTTATGACTTTAGGTCATCCAAATTTTGAACAAAAGTTAGTCATTTCTTTTACAACAGCTTTTGCTCTGATATTATTTACCATCTGGATTAATGGATGAGAGTTTTCCAGCAGAATCTATCCTGACTTTGAAACATTAGGGTTTTGTGTTTGAAGATAACTTCTCCCAACAGGTTGCGTTTTTGGGAGAAAGAGTTTGTCTTCATTGATATATTAATGCTTTTTGTACAAAAATCTTCTGATATATTGATGACATCATACGTGGGGGAGAGGACGCTGGCGTTGTCTGTTCGCCGCTTCTCCACCCACAAATCATGTTAATGTACTATTAGATTTAGATTTTATTTTATTTTCTTATGTTTGTGACTAGTCTAACAGTCAGAGCTACAATTGGGGCTGTTGCTGATTGCTGGCAGCCACTGAGAGGACTTTGTTCGTCGTTTCGCCGTTTTCCACCGCTTCTCTAGTGTTTATGTTTTAATTGCTGCGGTTGGTTCTGGTTTGGAGGACATTTGATGTTTCTCGCCGCGACTGCTCACTGGTGGTCTCCCTTGGGCTTAAGCTGCATGGTGGCTGAAGTTTGCACCGGGCTAGCGTCATCCGGGCCATCGTAATCGGCGTCCGGCATGATGTTGGGATGTTCCGCTTCTCGGCTGCGCCGCTGTTCCGTCCTGCATTGCGGCCGTGGAGCGGCTTGGACATCTGCGCCGGCCCCGGTGTGTCCACAGAAGTGCCCGGAAAAATTTTCTGCCTCCTGCATGGTGCTGCGGTGATCCCCATCGTTTGAATCGTCATGAAGACCCATCATCTGGTCTTCAGCTGTCGTGCCTCGGCGATGTCATCAGGACACTGCCGCTGGGAGAAAATTAAAACATGGAGTGGACAACAGTGTGCTGCGGAGCTAACAGAGACTTCCACCATCAGCTGTTTTCTGTTCACCATCAGCTCTGCTTCTGTCCACCATCAGCTGTTTTCTGTTCACCATCAGCTCTGTTTCTGTTCACCATCAGCTCTGTTTCTGTTCACCATCAGCTCTGTTTCTGTTCACCATCAGCTGTTTTCTGTTCACCATCAGCTCTGTTTCTGTTCACCATCAGCTCTGCTTCTGTTCACCATCAGCTCTGCTTCTGTTCACCATCAGCTCTGTTTCTGTTCACCATCAGTTCTGTTTTCTGTTCACCATCAACTCTGTTTCTGTTCACCATCAGCTCTTTCTGTTCTGTTTTCTGTGTTGGTTGATTGTTTGTAGTATTCTATATTTTTACTTGTTATTCATTTTTGTTGTTATAAGTGCATTATAAATAAAATCTATTATTATTATTATTATTATCTGCCAGTTTTAAAGGAAATTAAAAAAACATTTTTTAATTATTGTGGTGGCGCTCATGCCTTGTTAAGAAACACACCAATACATTTTTTTAAAGACTCCTGTGAATATTTTACATTTGACATCAGAACTGTCTCAGCACCCTGATCCTGAATTTACCAAATATTTGCTGTCTGGCCTCAAGCTGGTTTTGACCCAGGTCTCAAAGGCATTCCCTCACAAAATATGATTTGTGATAATCTCCCATCCTTTCGATACCCCAAGCTCTTGGTCGCTGGCCACCTGAAGCTTTCAAAAGCTACATTCAATCTTGGTTGACCGCTTCCACATCAAAAAGCACACCAAACCCTTATCAGCTAAACACTAACTCATTTGATTCCCGGGCTTACCCATTCGATCGCTGTGAGTATTGAACTCCTGTCGAATGGGTCGAGAGCCCTCCCAAGCGGTAACAGCTAAACGTCTTCTTGTCTGCATTAGCGGAGGCGTACCTGTCCGATCGCAGTGAATATTGAACTCCTGTCAGATGCCACAAGAAGCCCTCCCAATATAAAAGAACCAAATTGACCACCTCATCATCAGCAGGGACTGACCTTTCCGATAGCAGTGAGTATTGAACTCCCTTTGGACGCCGCAAAAGCCTTCCTAATCTAAAATAACGAACATCCACACCAACAGCGTGGATTACCTGTCCGATTGCAGTGAGTATTGAACTCCCGTCGGATGCCGCAAAAAGCCCTCCTAATATAAAATAACAAAATCGTCCACATCATCATCAGCGGAGACTTACCCGTCCGATTGCAGCGAATATTGAACTCCAGTTGGACGCCGCAAAAGCCTTCCCAATCTAAAATAACAAAATATCCACATCATCAGCAAAGCTTACCCGTCTGATCGCAGTGAGTACTGAACTCCGGTTGGATGCCGCAAAGCCTTCCCATTCTACAATAATAACTAGATGCACACATTATCAGTGGTTACCTACCCATCCGATTACAGTGAATATTGAACATCTATCGTATATAGAGCGAAAGCTCCCAATCCAGCAATCAACTGTCTCCTTGCAAAACACCACAACATCAGCCTCATCATTTATATATTTTGGGGGGGATAATTCCTGGCTGTTGTCTGAAGCTAATTTTTGCATTTATGGGGGGATACTCTTGTGTTTGGGCCAGTTACCGAGCTCAGAGCCCTCTCCCCGGACAGCACACCAAATACGTTTACCATTTAGTTTACTAACTATCTGTAACGGATCACTGAGAAAAGAAGCTGAGAGAGAATCCATTTGCATGCACACATTTAATTCCAGGACCCCTCAGAAGAGTACAGGGACATCAGAAACAGAACACAAACATGATCCATACCAGAGAACAGTAAACGCAGGTCAGAACATAACTTACAATTAACGACTAGCAAACCCTACATGAAAACCAAGACCATAAATACACAAAACATTGAGTAGATAGACTGCAGGTGTGTACGATGAAGGTAACCATAACAACTGATAAGACAAGGAGACAGAGAAACCAAACAGGAAAAGAACATAGAAACAATGAAAATAGAAAGCATTTCAACATAAATGTCCATACAAAACAAAAGACCCAGAGCTGGAATCGTGACATAAATTCCCTTAAATGGAATGGCTACCAGACATTCCTATAAGGTCCAGGAGGGAATTGGAGCTGAGGTAGACCCAGGGGCGGGATGGCGGGGTAGACCCAGGGCGGAACAGGAGGGATAGGAATGACAGACCAGGGAGGAATTTAGAGTTCGGGAGGCCAGTGCGGCGTGGGCAGAGCACAGCTCCTGGGGAGAGAGCAGGCAGAGAAAGATGCCTGGGCAGCGCGTCTGGGATGGCATCAATATCTGTGACGTCTCTGTGATTGAAACCACTGGAATAGGGACTGCCGTAGCAGAGACCACCGGGGCAGGGACCACTGGAGCAGAGACCACCCGAGCAGAGATCACCAGAGAAGGGACCACTGGAGCAGAGACCACCCGAGCAGTGACCACCGGAGCAGAGATCACCAGAGAAGGGACCACCGGGGCAGGGACCACCCGAGCAATGACCACCGGAGCAGAGATCACCAGAGAAGGGACCACTGGAGCAGAGACCACCCGAGCAGAGATCACCAGAGAAGGGACCACCGGGGCAGGGACCACAGCAGCAGGCACCGCAGCAGCAGAGACTACCGGGGCAGGGACCACTGGAACAGGGACCACCCGAACAGTGACCACCAGAGAAGGGACCACCGGCAGAAGGGACCACTGGAGCAGACACCACCAGAACAGAGACCACCGGAGCAGAGATCACCAGAGAAGGGACCACTGGAGTAGAGACATTTTAGATATTTCCAGAGATGCTCACAAGTCTCTGGGCTCGAGTCCAAGTCTCAAGTCTCTGGGCTCGAGACCAAGTCAAGTCTCTGGGCTTGAGTCCAAGTCAAGTCTCAAGTCTCTAGGCTTGAGTCCAAGTCAAGTCTATTTATTATAATAAGTCTCTTAAGTGTTGCATCACGTATGGCGACCCATCCAGGCTGTGTAGAACACTGCAAAGCTATAGGAATTCAAAGCATGTAATATGTTATTTTGACACCTATCTCTATTAACATACCGTATCAGCTTTGATTTTGTTATATAACTGTAAACAGGGTATTGCAACATGACAAAAACAAAAAGAATGCTTTACCTTTAAGATAATATCTGCATTTTGCCTTAGCATAAATGCACAGTAACCTATACAGTACAGACCAAAAATTTAGGTTCTGAAGAAAAAGGACTCCCTTGTCTGTCGCTGAATTATAATGATAATGCGGACCTGTGAGAGCACCAGCACCACAACATACTTGGAGGAGGTCCATATTCCATGAGTAGGAATAGAGCGTGGCCCCTTTAAGAGCTGCGCTGAACTGTGCCGCGATTCACGCGAACAGTGTGAGTAACACCGACTTGGGAGCGCTCTTGTTCAGAAAACTAACCTGCGTATTCATTTTAGCCGATTTAATGTATTTAGTTCAATAAAACACATGTAGTATAAGCAGTGATGGTGTTAATGATTTACCTCCAGCTTCAGTCCATCGCGCTCGGCAGGCAGAGAATGCGCTCAGTCAAAAACGCACTTTTCGATCTGGAGTCTAATAAAAGTTAAGTAGAAAATATGGTATCTTATGTAGGCTATAACTGCACTTTTCAGAGTAATGTTATTGTTAACCCTTTTCTTCCCCTATTAATGTTTGCTACTGCTGCATTACTAGCCTACGTCTATGGCTGATGTCAATTTCTCCAACTACTGGCCACAGATCAAACAGAAAATGTGCACTGCGTTAATAAAATTAGTGCCGTTAAAATGCGTTAATTTTGACTGCCCTACTAAAAATAAATATTGTTCACGAGTCCCGCAGCTCGAGTCCGAGTCGAGTCTGAAGTCTTTCGAGGACGAGTCTCAAGTCGAGTCTGAAGTAACTGTATGTGCGACTTAAGTCGCACTCGAGTCCGAGTCTCAAACTCGAGTCCCCATCTCTGGATATTACTATTTATAAAAACTAATACGGTTGTCTTCATGAATACAGATTGTAACACCATCCTGCATGCAAAGAGTGTTAATCCCAAAAATTTAATGGAAAGTAAAGAGGGATGGTGAGGTTAGATGTGAATATTGAGTGAATTCAATGAGAGTTGCAGTTCATATATGACTGGGTTTACTTGACGGAGGATGGTGATGGTATCATGTGATGGTGATATGTCTTTTGCAGCTTGATTTACCTTGTTGAGAGCTACACCTTATTCCCGGGTCGGTAGGTTGGCTTCGGACCGTTGGACGTTACACACTGCCGTTGAAGACGATGGTGTGCTTCGTCCCAGACTCTTGCTCTCCCTGATCCAGAAATCCACAGCTGGAATATCTGAAGGTTCCCCAGATCATAAGAACTGGTGACAGAGAACACACTGGAACGGGGTCAGGCCGGTGGATGACCAGTTGAGGGAGTTCTGGGCATACTCAGTCCAGGTGAGGAACTGAATCCAGGAGTTCTGGGCATACTCAGTCCAGGTGAGGAACTGAATCCAGGAGTTCTGGGCATACTCAGTCCAGGTGAGGAACTGAATCCAGGAGTTCTGGTGACCATGGCAAAAGGTTATAAGTAACTACATGTCAACCTAATCTAACCCTAACCCAACCAGTCTTCTAATACTCTACTAACACTATAATGAGAGCTAATAGATATGTAGTGCAATGTTACTCATAGTCAACAGAATCTGTTAAAGAGACCATCAAAATACAGGGAAACCCATTTATTCATATTCATATAAATGTTGTCCAACACACAAGAGCATTTAAGCATTAAAACATGTCTTGATATCAACACATTCATGAGGCACAACACAACAACCAACAAGTTGAAGGCCTACATGTGTCCACTATTTCACAGTTATCCGCCTGTAATATTTTACAACAAGTCCATTTCCAAACCCTAACTGTGAATTTAAAAGAAAAGATTTTTAGAACTTAAAACAGTAGACCAAAACCACTTCTACAGAAAGTACAAAATCAGCCATTACCTCTCATTGATTCAACCACAGAAAATATTCAACCATTCAACACTGCTTTAATCTATAAGATAATATTAAATGTGATACATTCAAATAGTTTTTACTTACCCCACATGCTAAAGACAATTAAATGGATTAGCTACATAGCATAGCTTTCCCACTGAGGCAGGTTTGTCCCACAGAGAAAAGGGCATGTGACAATCTTTGCCTGCAGTCTTTGTTTCTATTGTTTTATAACTTTTAAAAAAAGATATTAATTCTCATTGTAATCCTGTGTGTTCTTTCATTCTGAGTGGAGAATATAAGAGTTTATTTATCATAATTATCATATGTGTAGATATATAATTAGTGTAGCTGTAGGCTATTTCAGGCAATTAATTTGGTTACGTGCCAATCGTAGTAAATGTGAGGGAATTTCTAAATAAAAATGTCTAAGTCACATAATTTGCCTGGATCCCCTGAATTAAGGATGATGCTATGACTGAAGAGATTTTCAGTTCATTAGATGTTCATCTGAGGAGAATAACACACTGTAGATAATTCTAGTCAAGAACTGTTATAAAACAAGGGAAATAACTTTTCTTATATAGTTAATAACACTTACATAGATGTGATCATTAGGATGCAGTTTTACAGAAGTTATTAATGGTGTTGTCCTGATTCTCTGTAATATTTCTTTGTGTGTCTGTCTAAAACTGACCTCTAGTGGACACTTTATGATCAGACATTTGCACACGTCCCTCCAACAAAGAACCAGGAAGAAGGAATCACATTTTCAGGGAAACAGAAACTGAAGTGAAGTTGAACTTTTGTGTGTTTGTGTCTTTGTATTCATGCAGTAAAATGGCAGAAGCCAGAATTTCAGTGGATCAGGATGAGTTCCTGTGTCCAGTGTGTCTAGATCTCCTGAAGGATCCAGTGACGATCCACTGTGGACACAGTTACTGTAAGATCTGTATTACAGTCCACTGGGATCAGGAGGATCAGATGAGAGTCTACAGCTGCCCTCAGTGCAGACAGACCTTCAGTCCAAGACCTGCTTTAGCTAAAAACACCATGCTGGCTGAAGTGGTGGACAAACTGAAGAAGACTAAACTTCCTGATGACTGTTACGCTGGAGCTGGAGATGTGCAGTGTGACGTCTGTACTGGAAGAAAACACAAAGCCGTCAAGTCCTGTCTGGTGTGTCTGGAGTCTTTCTGTCAAACTCATTTTGACCGTCATGAGGACTATCACTCCCGTAAGCCACATAAAGTGACTGAAGCCACTGGACGACTGCAGGAGATGATCTGCCAGAAACACGACAAGCTCCTTGAGGTTTTCTGCCGCACTGATCAGACGTGTATATGTGTGCTGTGCATGATGGATGAACATAAAAACCACGACACTGTATCAGCTGCAGCTCAGAGGACAGAGAAACAGGTATGAACTTTAAACCACACACTGATGAAATAATGCTGACACTGTTTATAGGGACCTTCTAAAACGCCTAATGTGGCTGAATGTATTAAGAGTGTTATTATCAGACTAAACTCAGTAAACGTTTTATATTTGACAAAAAAAATGTGCAACAATGTTAAAACAGTTGTGTTGTGCAGCGACAGATTAAATCGCTTAACGTGAAAAATGCTTAATGTATAAGACACTGTTATAAACAGACCAAACTAAGGAAATATCATATTAATAAAGTATTCCATGTAAAACAAAATCAGATGAACCCAGAATATGAACACAATGCTTATATTTTATTACTTTATATTTTATATAAAACTTATTTTTGCAACAATGTTGAGACATTTCTGTTGTGAAGTGACAGGTTAGTAGCAAAGAAATAAAACAAAACAAAGGAGAGATTTGAGACCGAGACATATCAGGGAAAATGAAGAGGTGGAAAAGGGAAGTGAAGGTGCAGTTTAATAGAGCCTTTTATTCTGATGTATTAAAATCTTATTAAAACCTTTAATTATTCTGCATGGCCTGAGCCTAAGGATCTAAACCTTTTTTATGTGATGTTTCTGCTGTCATTGGTTTGTCTTTAGCACCAGCTGAAGGAGACACAGAGGTCGTTCCAGCAGAGGATCCAGCAGAGAGAGAAAGATCTTCAGCAGCTGAGAGAGGCTGTGGAGGCTCATAAGGTGAGTCTGGAGAAGAAGAGCAGTTTGAGAAGTCTCAGTCAGGACTCACTGAAGCCACTGTGTGATTGTGATGTGTGTCCTAACAGCGCTCGGCACAGACAGCAGTGGAGGACAGTGAGAGGATCTTCACTGAGCTCATCCGCTCCATTGAGAGAAGCCGCTCTGAGGCCACACAGCGGATCAGAGATCAGGAAAAGACTGCAGTGAGTCGAGCTGAAGGACGACTGGAGCGACTGGAGCAGGAGATCAATGATCTGAGGAGGAGAGACGCTGAGCTGGAGCAGCTTTCACACACACAGGATCACATCCATTTCCTGCAGGTAACAGAGATCTAGAAGAACAACAGACTCACAGAGAAACACCCGATGACTGAAGTCCTCACAAATTTTTCCTTCTGATTTCTTTAATCATTGTGAATTCAGTGAACAAGTAATATTCACCAGATTTGCATCAGATGATTTTCAAATCTTAAAAAATAATTTTCGTAATTGTTTGCCTTTAATACATTTATGAATGTGACCATGAAGACCGAGTGAGGCTGTATAACATACAGGAACCACACAAAACATGACCTTTCAGAGCCACTGCTCAAAAGTTATAAATAATGGTCAGTTTACTCGTAGCCTTTGAACTGAAATCTACTAAAGTCTACAATGTGATCAGGGCCGTTTCCACAACTTACTTACTCAAATTTTACATAGCAACATTTATAAAGCAGTGATGACACAAATTATATAAATGTAGTTTCTTAATTTTGAACGATTCCCAACTGGCGTACATTAATTATTGTTCTGCTTTCATTGCAGTGGCACAAACATATTGGTTGTAAGAACAACGTTAATGTTCAGTAGTTCAGCAATGTTCATTAGCAGTGATAGTTTCACAACTTAAGAGTGCACAGGCTCCAAATCTAAACTTATTTATAGTAAACCAATTGTCCAGTTTGCTTTCTATTGAGACTTCAGTTGATAATTTCTCTCTCCTCATCACTAGCTGCCAGATCACTAATAAAAACCTGTTTCACTTCATTAAAAGTCTTTCAGTGTGCTTTTAAATAATGCCTCTAGATACAGTGCATCCGGAAAGTATTCACAGAGCTTCACTTTTTCCAAATTTTCTTATGTTACAGCTTTGTTCCAAAATGGATTAAACTAATTATTATTTTCCTCAATTTTACAAACAATACCCCATAATGACAACATAAAATAAAATAAATTGAAATATTTTCAAATTTGTAAAAAAAAATAAAAAAAAAAATGTACATGTACATAAGTATTCACAGCCTTTGCTCAATACTTTTTTGAAGCACCTTTGGCAGTCGCAAGTTTTTTTTAAATAATGATGCTACAAGCTTGGCACACCTATTTTGGGCAGTTTCTCCCATTCTTCTTTGGAGGACCTCTCAAGCTCCATCAGGTTGGATGGGGAGCTTCAGTGCACAGCCATTTTCAGATCTCTCCAGACTGGAGAGATCTCCTGGCAACTCAAGGGCATTCACATTCATGTCCCATAGCCACTCCTTTGTTATCTTGGCTGTGTGCTTAGGGTCATTGTCCTGTTGGAAGGTGAATTTACCACAGGTGGACTCAGTCTCAAGGATGATCAGTTGAAACAGGAGCACCTGAGCTCAGTTTTCAGTGTCATAGCAAAGGCTGTGAATACTTGTGTACGTGATTTTTGTTTTTTATTTTTTAATACATTTGCAAAGATTTCAAACTTCTTTCATGTTGTCATTATGGGGTATTGTTTGTAGAATTTAGGAAAAAATATGATTTTAATCCATTTTGGAATAAGGCTGAAAAACATAAAATGTGGGAAAAAGGGAAGCGCTGTGAATACTTTCTGGATGTGTCACGGAATGACTTAAGGACAGCAGGTGTGAGGACTCAAGTGCAGTAAGTAAGGTGATTTATTTTAAAAAATAAAACAAACTCAAAACAAAACCCACGAGGGAAAAAAACCATAATAAGAATAACAAAATACAAAACTGGAACAAACCAACAGAGATCACAAGGAACAACGATCCGACAAAGACTGACAAACACAAGGAGCTTATAAAGGGTAGAAATGAAGAGGGAACAGATGGGAGAAATCAAACACTAATCATAAAACAAGGGGGAGGGATCAGGCAATGACAGAAGCACACGCTCAACATAAAACCCACATGTGCAGACAGGACAGGCATCTGACATGATCCCCTCCTTAAGGAGCGGCTACCAGATGCTCCACTAGGGACGGGAGGGACAGACCAGGGCACCGGCCTGGAGTCCACAGGCACAGAGTCCACCGGCACTAGATCCCCTGGAACTGGGACCACCGGAACGGAGTCCACCAGAACTGGGACCACCGGCACAGGGACCACCGGAACACGATCCACCGGAACTGGGACCACTGGCACACAATCCACCGGCACAGGGAAAACCGGAGCACGAGCCAATGGCACTGAGACCACCGGCACAGGGACCACCAGCACACGATCCACTGGAACAGGGACCACCGGAACAAGATCCACCAGAACAGGGACCACCGGAACACGATCCACCAGCACAGGACCCACCAGCACTGAGACCACAGGAACACGGACCACTGGCACAGGGACCACCGGAACATGATCCACCGGCACAAGGACCACCAGCACAGGGACCACCGGAACTGAGCCCACTGGAACACAGACCACCAGAACTAGATCCACAGGACCTGGGACCACCGGAACTGGCACCACCGGAAGACGGGAACCACAGGAACTGGGACCACTGGAACAGAGATCCTCTCCCTGGCACCTCGTTCCTGCTCTCGAGCGAGAACCTCTACCATTGCCTCAAAAGTACCCCATCATAAATAGTCCCAAACAGCCAGTCTTTGAGCTTGTCTCATGATGAGAGCTGAGGTAATCGCGACTACACTAGCGGCATACATTCACAACGCGAGTTCAGTCTGGCACATTTCAGTTCATGCCTTTGCAAGATTAACTTTCATAGAAATTAATTTGAGAAGTTAAAAGACTTACATTGGACTTAAACCCCAATACAATAGACGCAGTGAAAGATGTCCAAACAGCCAAAGAACACTGGTTCGGGTAAATCCTCGACAAGTAAGCAATCTAAAATAACAGATTGTACCTCGCCCGGGAATGTAGCGGCTCAAGCTAGCGATGCTAGGCCAACGAGGGCAGAGACTGATGACGCCTGAAAAGAACGCACACTCGAAAGGGGCATTGAGAAACTGGACGATGTCTGCCGTAGTGTGGAGAGATGAAGAGCTGAAAAGAGGGCTGAGATTGTCGCTCTAAGGACTGATCTGGGAGGAGTGGAGAGGCGTATCCAGACCGCAGAAGCCCGCATCAGTGATACAGAAGACGAACTCCCCGAATTGAGAGAGCTAAAGGCCTGAAAGCGAAAGTGATTCAGATACATGAGGAGAACGCTCAGTCATGGGCTAAAAACAAAACCAAAAAAAGAAAGCTCATTGATCTTGAAGCACGGGGACGCAGAAAGAATCTCAGACTCGTGGGAATTCCGGAGGGAGAGGAACCAGAAGATGTGGAAGGCTTCCTCGAATCGTTGATTCAGAAGCTGGTAGAGGTTCCCCAGGTGACAATAGAACAGGCGCATAGGCTTGGCGCGAGAAGAGGAAATGCGGATCTCCCCCACGCGGCTTCATAATGAGATTCCTGAATTTCCTGGATAAGGAACGAGTCATGCATGCCGCCAGGCTTAAGAAAAGCATCCAATACAAGGGGAAGAAGATCTACTTTTCCCAGGATTTTCCGCACCCCATTCGTCAACAGCAAGCAGAATTCCAGCAGGCCTGTGAGGAATTCAGAAGAAGGAAACTAAGGCATGTTTTCACCTTCTCTGCTACATTGCTGTAGACATACGAAGGAAAGAAATATGTGTTTAAATCGCCAACGGAGGCAGAGTCCCTCATCTAATTTCAGTAGATAATAACTATTTATTTTATTGAGCAAGTGTCCTTTGATAGCCTAAAAATCTAGACGCACCCTAGCGGCAGCAAATTTAATTTGCTTGCAAGTGTCGTCTAGGAACTCTCAATACCATTCTGAGCTGTGTTCCTCAAAATCTGGACGGCCCAATCACATCATGTATGGAGTCGGCGGGCGGGGCCATAATGACGACGGCCGAGTTGCGTTTGCGTGCTTCTAGTAAACACAGAAACTGGCGAACGGCGGCGGTCTTTCGAATCAGCTTTGACCGCGACTCTGGAAGACTTGGAGTTAAGCTTTTCTCAGAGAAAAGAACAAAGAGCGGCACTGAAGTCATTCTTAAAAAGGGAAGATGTGTTCGTAGTTTAGCCGACCGGATACGGCGAATGTTTAATCAGTCAGCGAGCTCTGCTTCACCTTCGTTGCTCTGGTTGGTGTAGCGCTATCCTATTGCGTGCAGAGGGAGTTTGAAAGACAACCGTTTATCCCGCCCCTCGGATTGAGCCCTGTCTATGGTGAGTTTCCAGACCAAACATCTTGATGTGGGTCTGGCTTGTCAGGCTAGTCCTTTGATAGGCAGAATATGAACAGTACTTTTTACATCAACGCTGACCCTTCTGTTGTCTCCCCTGCAGTGTTTGAACGATTTGAACCTGTGTCTTTATTACGCCTTTCTGAGGTGGTGCAGGGGATGTCGCCCACCAACTGCCCCCTCGATACTGTTCCAACCAAGGTGCTCAAACAGGTCTTTGATACTGTTGGGCCATGCATCCTCTCGCTTATTAACAGCTGCCTCAGCTCAGGGACTGTCCCAACTGTCTTCAAGCACGCAGTGGTCAGACCAATTTTGAAAAAACCCAACCTGGATCCCAACATTTTGTCTAATTTTAGACCCGTCTCTCATTTACCATTATCAAAGGTCCTAGAAAAAGTTGTTCTATCACAGTTACAGCCTTTTTTAGAAAATAACTCAATTTTAGAAAAGTTTCAGTCTGGTTTTGGTCATGACATAGCACTGAGTCTGCAGGTCGGCCTCAAGGGTTCAGTCCTGCAGTGGTTTTGCTCTTACTTGAACAACAGGAGCTTTTCAGTTATGATCGATGAATTTTCGTCATCCACTGCTCCTCTGTCCTCTGGAGTGCCACAAGGATCTATTCTTGGCCCTGTTCTATTTTCACTGTACATGTTGCCTCTTGGTTCCATTATTGCTAAGCACAATCTTTCTTTCCACCTATATGCAGATGACCTCCAGGTCTATATGCCTGTGCTTTCAAATGATGGCTCAGCTCTAGACTCCTTGCATAGTTGCCTGTCTGATATTAAACAATGGCTTTCACAAAACTTTCTTCATCTGAATGAGAGTAAAACGGAATACATCATTTTTGGTTCCTCTATTTTAAACAACAATATATCATCAAGCACAACCCCTCAAGTTAGTGATGCCATAAAGAATCTGGGGGTGACTTTTGACAGAGATCTGAATTTTAACAAACAAATTAACTCTGTAGTAAAAGCAAGCTTTTTCCAGCTGCGACTTTTAGCCAAAGCCTTTTCTGTGCCGCAGTGATCTGGAAAAGGCAATTCATGCTTTTATCAGCTCACGCATTGATTATTGTAACGCACTCTACATTGGCATCACACTAGTCTTCACTCCATCGTCTCCAACTGGTACAGAATGCAGCTGCTCGTCTTCTAACCAGTACATCTAGAAACAGCCACATTAGCCCAGTTCTCTGTTCCCTCCACTGGCTCCCGGTTCGGTACCGTGCTGATTTTACAATTTTAATGTTTGCCTTTAAAGCTCTTAGGGCCTTGCACCACCTTATTTAGAGATTTTAAGTGTCTACCGTCCAAACAGAGCCCTCCGGTCGGCTGACCAGGTGAGGCTAGTTGTTCCGAGGTCCCGGTGCAAGCAGTGGGGCGATCGTTCATTTGCTTTTGCTGCTCCTAAACTTTGGAACACTTTACCTGTAGACCTGTGTGTTCTTACAGACCTGGCCCTGTTCAAGTCCAGGATAAAAATGCATTTATTTAGACTGGCCTTTACCACACTGTAGCACTATAGCACTTTAAATTTTATTGTTGTATTTTGTGTAACAGTTCCTTTGGTTGTTAGAAGGTGCTATACAAATAAAGTTTGATTGATTGATTGATAAGGAAGACGAAATAGATTCCTTTCTGGAAACCCTTAACCTGCCTGTCATGATGGAAGAACAAAATAAAAAACTAGGGTCTGAAATTACTGCTCTGGAAATACAGAATGCAATCAAGAGATTAAAGAACAATAAGTCCCCGGGGAGTGACGGGTTCACCTCCGAGTGGTATAAAGCATTGAAAGAAACACATACTCTCCTGCTTTTAACAACCTTTAATGGACACTTAAAGAAGCTCAGACCCCCCAAGTTGGAAAAAAGCCATTATATCTGTAAAAAAGCCCAAGAATAAAGCCCAAGACTGGTTTCCCACTGCAACTAAGCAGGGCTGAGCCTGGTCAGTACCTGGATGGGAGACCAATTGGGAAAACCAGGTTGCTGCTGGTAGAGGTGTTAGTGAGACCAGCAGGGGGTGCTCACCCAGTGGTCTGTGTGGGTCCTAACACCCCAGTATAGTGATGGGGACACTGTACTGACAAAGAGCACCGTCCTTCGGATGAGACGTTAAATCGAGGTCCTGACTCTCTGTGGTCATTAAAAATCCCAGGATGTCTTTCGGAAAAAGAGTAGGGGTGTAACCCCGGCATCCTGGCCAAATTTGCCCACTGGCCTCTGTCCATCATGGCCTCCTAATAATCCCCATAACCTGATTGGCTTCATCACTCGGTCTCCTCTCCACCAATCAGCTGGTGTGTGGTGAGCGTTCTGGCGCAAAATGGCTGCCGTCGCATCATCCAGGTGGATGCTGCACATTGGTGGTGGTTGAGGAGATTCCCCCCTTCAATGTAAAGTGCTTTGAGTGCCTAGAAAAGCGCTATATAAATCGAACGCATTATTATATCTGTAATACCCAAAGAAGGGAAAGATCGACTCGACTGTGCATCAAATAGACCAATTTCGATTCTGAATGTGGATTATTGTATATACACCTCAATTATGTCCAAAAGAATGGAACAAATACTCCCAAATTTAATTCACAACGACCAAACATGGTTTATTAATAATAGACAAGCTCAGGACAACATAAGACGATCTTTACACATAATGAATTATGTGGAAAAACACCAAAAATAAGCTGTCATAATTAGTTTGGACGCTGAGAAAGCTTTTGATTCCGTAAATTGGCTTTATTTATTCAAAGTTTTAAACAAATTCCAAATGGATAACCAAATAATTAGAAATATTGGGGCTCTCTATTATGGTCCAACATCAGGAGTCAAAATTAATGGTCACTAGATATTGGAAAGAGGGGTGAGGCAGGGCTGTGCCTGGTCCCCTCTTCTGTTTGCTTTATACTTAGAACCATTGGCCCAATATATTAGAAATCAAACACTATCCACGGGGTTACAATTGATGGGATCAAACAGAAAATTACATGCTACGCAGATGATGTCCTACTGTTCCTGACTAAACCAGAAATCTGTATACCTAATGTGATGCATTTCCTAAATGGTATTGGTCCAGTGTCTGGATAGAAATTGAATATACAGAAGACTGAAATTCTTTCCTATTGGAGACCTCCGCTGATTTTTAGAAAGACTTACCCATTTAAATGGCAAGCAGAATCTCTCAAATATTTAGGTGGAATTCTCCATAAAGACTCATCAACAATTCTAAAGAAAAACTATACCCCTCCTTTTTCCAATATAAAGAAGGACCTTGAAAAATGGAATCTTATTCCATACTTAAGTCTAAGTCAAAGGATAGAAACTATTAAGATGAACGTTTTGCCCAGATTCCTCTACTTGTTCCAGACCCTCCCAGTTTCCATTCCCAGTCATTTATTCGATGAGTGGAATAAAACAATCTCAAGATTTGCATGGCAAGCCAAAAAACCTTGTATCTGATTTAAAACCTTACAACTTACAAAAGAAAAAGGTGGATAGTGTTTACCTTGCCTGAAAAATTACTTTTTAGCCCAAATCAGAGCATTGCTGTACTGGTGTGATTCAAAATGTGAAGCTCAATGGAAAAATATTGAGTGTAGTGTTTTGCCTGAGGTCCCTGTTCAGGCCTTATTGGCAGATGTTAAACGGCTGAGTCATTTGGATGAAATTGAGAATCCCTGGGTAAAATCGGTGCTTACAACCTGGAAAGAGCTGATCAAAACATACAAACTAAATAAAGATGTTAAAATCTTAAGCTGGTTGGCTTATGACCAAGGTTTTGTACCCAACAGAACCAACCTGAGATTCAAGGTCTGGGTCACAAAGGGTGTAGAGATTTTTTACCAAATTGTGAAAAGAAAATCAAATGAAAAGCTTTAATGTGTTGAGGGAAACCTTTGGCTTGGAAAAACAGGACTTTTATAGGTATTTACAGATAAGGAGTTATCTCCCCTCTGCTCCCCTCGGACAGCACGCCAAATATGCATAACTTTTTTTTTTGATGAAAGTGTAAACTCGGAAACTAATGAATATTAGGAGACTGAAGCTGATGCTGTGAAAGTGCTGGATTGAGGAGCGTTACTAAAGATCAAATCTGACAGTAGTGCAGGTTATTGGCTGAAGTGTGGAGATGATGAGCTTTGATTTCTGTTTCCTGTAGAGTTTCCAGTCTCTCTCAGCTCCTCCTGAATCTACAGACGTCAATGACAATCCCTTCAGTTCTCTCTCCTCTTTTGATGGCGTGACAGAATCTGTCCGTCAGCTGAAGGACAAACTGGAGGATTTCTGCAAAAAGGAGCTGAAGAAGATCTCTGACAGAGGTAAAGTCCTGGAGATTCATCTGCTCTCAGAAATCATCCTCAATCATCTCATATCATGTAGAAGATCATATTAGAAATGTCTTAGAAACGGATGCAGGGATCATTTTCTCTTGACATGATAATCACACTCTTCATGTCTGTTGATTTCCACAGTCACTTTCACCAACATTGTTCCCAGGACCAGTAATGACTTCCTACAATGTAAGTCACTGAGAAAACAAGCAGAAAAACTCACTGTGTGTGTTCATGTTCTTCCTGTAGAAGGAGAAAGAAAACATGACAGAAGAGCTTTAGAGTTGATCATGAGAATGATTTGCACAGGATATCTGGTAAACTGTACTGAGACACTGCTGATATATTGATCATGAAGAGTTCAGCTACATTATAAGATCAGATTCATAATTCCTGATTCGGATGTGTTTTCTCTTCATCAGTTTCTCAAAAGTTCACTCTGGACCGGAACACAGTGAATAAACACCTTCGACTATCTGAGAGGAAAAAAGTGATTACTGACACTTACCCAGAGATTCAGTCATATCCTGATCATCCAGACAGATTTGAACATTATCAGCAGGTGTTGTGTAGAGAGAGTGTGTGTGGACGCTGTTACTGGGAGATTGAGTTAAGTGGTGAAATGTTTGGTATGTATATATCAGTGTCATATAAGAGCATCAGAAGGAAGGGACGGGGTATTGAGTGTTGGTTTGGATGTAATGATCAGTCCTGGAGTTTGTTCTGCTCTTCCTCTAGTTACTCATTCAATCACAGTGACATAAAGACTAAACTCCCTGTAAAGCCCATCAGCTGTAGAGTAGGAATGTATGATGATATCTATAGAATAGGAGTGTATGTGGATCCCAGTGCAGGAACTCTGTCTTTCTACAGCATCTCTGGAGACACAATGAGCCTCATCCACACAGTCCAGACCACATTCACTCAGCCGCTCTATCCTGGGTTTGGGGTATATAAAGGATCAGTGAAATGGTGTTGATGAATCAGAACAGACTGAAGAGAGATTCTACCCATTATTCATTCATTCATTCATTCCATTAATATCTGTAAAATAATCTTAATTCTCTGTGTAAATATTGCATGTTGTTTAATGGGAAATAAAAAAATGATTCTTTATATGGTTTCCAAGTTTCAACAAATAAATTCACCTCGAGTTGTAATGATTTATAACTGCTGCATATTATTGATGATGATTTAATGTTTTTTTAAATAAATCAGATTAAAAAATGAAGTGAATATATTGTAAAGTAATTTAATGCAACCGACACAAAGTAGGAGGAATCATGATCCGGATCGCGTGTCCAACTGGCAAACGGCAGAATTAGGTCTTAGCCTGACGTGGTTTGTTTTCTATGTCCGCGGGTTGAAGCGACTATTATGTGATATACAGGTCCACTAAAAAAAATAGCATATTGTGATAAAAGTTTTAAATATTGTGATCTTTTGTGATAAAAAAATTAAACTTTCATAGATTTTAGATAACGGCCTTAAGCTCATCCAGAGTGTTGGGTCTTGCGTCTCTCACCTTTCTCTTCACAATATCCCACAGATTCTCTATGGGTTTCAGGTCAAGAGAGTTGGCAGGCCAATTGAGCACAGTAATACCATGGTCAGTAAACCATTTACCAGTGGTTTTGGTACTGTCAGCATGTGCCAGTTCGTGCTGAAAAACCAAATCTTCATCTCCATAAAGCTTTTCAGCAGATGGAAGCATGAAGTGCTCCAAAATCTCCTGATAGCTAGCTGCATTGACCCTGCCCTTGATAAAACACAGTGGACCAACACCAGCAGCTGACATGGCACCCCAGACCATCACTGACTGTGGGTACTTGACACTGGACTTCAGGCATTTTGGCATTTCCTTCTCCCCAGTCTTCCTCCAGACTCTTGCACCTTGATTTCCAAATGACATGCAAAATTTGCTTTCATCCGAAAAAAGTACTTTGGACCACTGAGAAACAGCCCCGCGCTGCTTCTCTGTAGCCCAAAAGTGTCTTGACCTGGGGAATGCGGCACCTGTAGCCCATTTCCTGCTCACGCCTGTGCACGGCGGCTCTGGATGTTTCTACTCCAGACTCAGTCCACTGCTTCCGCAGGTCCCCCAAGGTCTGGAATCGGTCCTTCTCCACAATCTTCCTCAGGGTCCGGTCACCTCTTCTCGTTGTGCAGCGTTTTTTGCCACTCTTTTTCCTTCCGAAGACTTCCCACTGAGGTACCTTGATACAGCACTCTGGGAACAGCCTATTCGTTCAGGAATTTCTTTCTGTGTCTTACCCTCTCGCTTGAGGGTGTCAATGATGGCCTTCCGGACAGGGTCGAGTCGGCAGTCTTACCCATGATTGCGGTTTTGAGTAATGAACCAGGCTGGGAGTTTTTAAAAGCCTCAGGAATCTTTTGCAGGTGTTTAGAGTTAATTAGTTGATTCAGATGATTAGGTTAATAGCTCGTTTAGAGAACCTTTTCATGATATGCTAATTTTTTGAGATAGGAATTTGGGGTTTTCATGAGCTGTATGGCAAAATCATCAGTATTAAAACAATAAAAGACCTGAAATATTTCAGTTGGTGTGCAATGAATCTAAAATATATGAAAGTTTAATTTTTATCGTTACGTTATGGAAAATTATGAACTACATCGCAATATGCTATTTTTTTGAGAAGGACCTGTATATATATACTTTTTTCCCCCCACAAAAACTGTGTGTATACTTTACCTTTTCTCTCCAATGTGTGGCCAGAATATGTAGCTAATGAGCAGTTTGACTTCTTCAGAGGTGTTTTCATGTTAAAGGCTTTCTCAAAGTCTTCAAAGGACAACACGTTGCATTCAGCTCCTTTATCTAGCTTAAAGGTAAGTATGCAGTTATTTATTCTTAATTATTGAGTCCATTTCTTGTTTTCCCTTTCTCTGGTAGAGACTGTATTAATTTGTGTCAGCCATTTGCTAGCTGTTTGCTCACTTTATTCAATTTCGATTGGATCTATATAACAATTCAGCATCTTCTTGTTCCATCTCATGGACCTCTTTCTCCAAACTTCTAGGTTTGCCTTTCTGTTTTGGTGTTTTGTACATGTGTAACCCCTCCTGTTCGAACCGCTCTAAGCATGAGAATCGGATGGTTTAAAAAGGTGGCTAAAGGCTGCAACCTCTAGTGTCAGTCGCTAGAGTGTCTCTTGAGATCAGAGGAGTGAGGTTTACTCCCACAACAACACATATGGCAAAAATGGTTCTTCTGAGAGCACTCATTATAAATTCTGCCATATGCTGGACACTTCCTTGGCTCATGTACATATTCACAATGTACTCGTCTTTCTCTTTCCCCTTGTGCTTGAAATTCGCATTACAGTTGACTTTGTTTTCGTGATTTTGTTCACAGCCACTTCTGCTTCTTCATGCAGCATTTTCATATGGCTTTGTGTTATTTAGTTGGTCCGACAGATAACTAGAGCCTTTGCTAGGTTCAAATCAGTTTCCCTGAGAAGCCTAGCTCTCACAGTGTCTTTGCTAACTCCACAGACAACGCAATCATTAATCAAGTCATCCTTTAATCTTCCAAATTCACAGTCTTTCGCCATCATTTTTCAAGGCAGTCACGTATGCATCAATGGTTTCGTTCGGTTCCTGTTCCTGTACAGATGCCCTTAGATATCTCTCTTCTTCCCCTGCTACTCCTTTTGTACAATTTTGCCTGATATAGGGGGGCAATCAGAGCTCGGGTAGAATATCCTCTCCGAGCCCCTCTATAGCAGACAGCAAGCCAAATCTGTTTACCACTTTCACTAAGATTATATGGGCACACAAACTCGTGAAATACCTTTATGGCATCATCTCCAGCCATCTCAAGAAATGTCGCACATTTCCCCTTGTCTCTTTTCTCTGCAGTGTCAGTTGCAATGAGATACAGGTCAAACGTTGGAATCCACGTTCACCAGTTTTCTGCCAGATCTCCTTCAAAATCGAGACGGTTAGGAGGCTTCAATTGCTCCATAGTTTTCTGTGATTTTTATTAGATGCAAGTTTGAATAATTCACAGAGACACTGGTTTCATGCGACTTACTGTTTTATTGAACTTTTCATTCTCCTCTACAGGTTACAACCCAACATGTCGCCCCATCCTCCAAGGGATAATAATGCAATTACCATACATCACAATTATCATGCATGTAGATATAGTTATATAATTAATGTAGTTGTAGGCTATTCCAGTCCATTCATTTTGCTATCTACCAACTGCAGTAAATGTGAGGGAACATCTAAAAGGACTAAATAAAATCAATCACACATAATTAATTAATGATGAAGCTATGCCTGTGATCATAAGGATGCAGTTTTACTGTAGTTATTAATTAATGGTATTGTCCTGATTCTCTCTCACTTATTCTTTGAGTGTTTGTCTGAGACTGACCTCTAGTGGACACTTTATGATCTGTGACTATGATCAGACTTTTGTCACTCCAACACAGAACCAGGAAGCAGGAATCACATTTCAGGAAAACAGAAACTGGAGTGAAGTTGAGCTGTAGTGTGTTTGTGTCTCTGTATTCACGCAGTAAAATGGCAGAAGCCAGAATTTCTCAGGATGAGTTCCTGTGTCCAGTGTGTCTGGATCTCCTGAAGGATCCAGTGGCCATTCCCTGTGGACACAGTTACTGTAAGATCTGTATTACGGGCTGCTGGGATCAGGAGGATCAGATGAGAGTCTACAGCTGCCCTCAGTGCAGACAGACCTTCAGTCCAAGACCTGCTTTAGCTAAAAACACCATGCTGGCTGAAGTGGTGGACAAACTGAAGAAGACTAAACTTCCTGATGACTTACGCTGGAGCTGGAGATGTGCAGTGTGACGTCTGTACTGGAAGAAAACACAAAGCCGTCAAGTCCTGTCTGGTGTGTCTGAACTCTTACTGTCAGAATCACCTTGAACAACATGAGAGTTTGTTTAAAGGAAAGAGACACAATCTGACTGAAGCCACTGGACGACTAGAGGAGATGATCTGCCAGAAACACGATAAGCTCCTTGAGGTTTTCTGCCGCACTGATCAGACGTGTGTATGTGTGCTGTGCATGATGGATGAACATAAAAACCACGAAATTGTATCAGCTGCAGCTCAGAGGACAGAGAAACAGGTATGAACTTTAAACTACATGTAGCACATGCGTCAAATAATATTGTACTTGCTGCTAGTATTAATAATAGGCCAGTAGGTTCGACTATGGAGGTGTAATAAAGACAACACTAGAATTAGTAAAGAAAATCTTTAGTAACAATAGAAATTTCTTTCAAAGGAAAATAAAATGAAAACCAATTCAATTCAATTGAGCAAGTTCACTTGACTCTTAGTTGGTTTGGGTGCACCTTCTAGGCTATGAAAACTTCCTAGAATAACACCCATTCAGTATCAATTTCAAATGTTCACAATTGTAAATGTGGACAATTCATTCAACTCACATTCAAAAATAAATCCCTGATTAAACAAGGAAATCCAATGGTTCACAATAAGAGTTCAATAAATCTTAAAGTGATAGTTCACTTTGAAATTAAATTTTGATATGTTTTAGCTTACCTCATGGGCATCCGAGATGTAGGAGTATTTGTTTCCCCAGAAATTTCAATTTTGATCATTTTAGGTCAAACCGTTCTTGTCTGTGCCTCACATAATGCAGGTCACCACCTCAAAGAGCACATGTACACCACAAGAAACACGCACGCGCGCCCTCGGATCAGTCGGACGTAGTGGTGTACAAGAGGTAAAAACGATATAAATACTGTTGGTTTTCTCACACAAACCGCTCGTTTCGTGTCTTAGGCCATCAGTGTGTACTTACGATGGGGCATTGTTTCATTTGGACTTCTCTGTGTGTGCTCTTTGAGGTGGTGACCATAGACCTGCATTATCTGAGGCACAGACAAGAACGGTTTGACCTAAAATTATCAAAATTGAAACTGCTGGGGAAACAAATACTCCTACATCTCGGATGCCCATGAGGTAAGCTAAAACATCAAAATGTAATTTCAAAGTGAACTATCCCTTTAAAAGGTTCAGTTCAAAAAGGTTCAGCTCAAATAGATTCAGTTCAAAAAGATTCAGTTCAAAAAGGTATATTTGAAGATTTGGTTCAAAGAATCGGTTCAAAGATTCAAAAAGTCTGTAGGATCGCTGAAAACGATTCAGTAGTTCAAAAGAAAAAACCGTTGAGAAAAAATAAAACACTCATTGAGCAGTCTCTCTCTCGAAAAAGAAGGAACTAACAGGCAATCAGATCTTTCCTACCCAATACCTCAGGTGTTTGTTTGAACTCAAATCTCACAGTTCACAATGTTCAGCTCACTGGGAAAGGCCCGCCATCTCGAATCATCACACTCACGCTGAATTGAACAGTTCCAGCGTAGGCCAAAACCCCGACCTGCATGTGCAACAGGCAGTTTTTGGTTCACAATACACATTACATTAACTGCTTCTAGTCTTACAACAATCACATAGTAACAGTTGTTACCTTATTTAACATATAGCAGTTACACTTCCATCGTAATTCGACAGCTTAGGTAACATTACATTGGTTAACAAACATAAAACTGCTCTTTCATCACCATCAACAAAGAAATATTAACATTAAGAACTCATTTACTCAATTAGTTTACCATTACATCTCTTTTACCATGTTAAACAGCAGATCTTATCAGCTTTTCATTCTGATAAGGAAATACGTTTTCAATCTCTCTCAGTTGAACACATCATTACTCATTTAAAATCACATTTATGACAGTTTACACATTTCAAAATGTGTACTCACCAAATCCAAAGAAAATCGACCATATGTTTCTCAGCTAAACCTCTCTGCACAATTTTTAAACTTTTACACGGTTATGCTGCTGCTCGTTTCACCTAGCCTGACAAGCCAGACCCACATCAAGATGTTTGGTCTGGAAACTCACCATTGACAGCTCAATCCGAGGGGCGGATAAACGGTTGTCTTTCAAACTCCCTCTGCACGCGATAGGATATCGCTACAACCAACCAGAGCAACAAAGGTGAAGCAGAGCTTGTTGATAGATTAAACATTCGCCGTATCCGGTCGGCTAAACTCCGAACACATCTTCCCTTCTTCAGAATGACTTCAGTGCCGTTCTTTGTTCTTTTCTCAGAGAAAAGCTTAACTCCAAGTCTTCCAGAGTCGCGGTTCGCAAGTTTTTGTGTTTGCTATAAGCACGCAAACGCAACTCAGCCGTAGTCATTATGGCCCCGCCCACCGACTCTATACACGATGTGATTGGCCCGGCAAGAGTTAGGCGATTACAGCTCAGAAGGGTATTGAGAGTTGCTAGACGACACTTGCGGGCAGATTAGATTTGCTGCCGCTAGGGTGCGTCTACATTTCTAGGCTACGTTTCACCAGTCGCACAGAGGAAAAAAATGGCTTCTCCCATCCAGCAACTAGCGTGGTGGGGCAGACCTTCAACATAAATCTCACATAATTGGTCAATCATTGAGATGTCAATCATCACACATATTAAGAGAGTGTTATTAACAGACCATTTCAGTAAACCTAACACTAATAAAGTATACTATGTACAAAATAAGAGCCCAAAATAGGAACGCAACACGTTTAATTACATGTTAAATGTTTTCATCCCCTAGGAAACTATTATAAGGAAACACTTATATTTTATATAAAAAATATTTTTTTGCAAACACTTTAAGACAGTTCTGTTGTGAAGTGGCAGGTTAGTAGCAAAGAAAAAAAACACACGGGAGAGAGTCGAGACTGAGACATATCAGGGAAAATGAAGGTGCAGTTCAATAGAGAACCTTTAATTATTCTGATTGTTTAAAATCTTATTAAAACCTTTAATCATACTGCATGGCCTGAGCCTAAGGATCTAAACCTTTTTTATGCTGTTTCTGCTGTCATTTGGTTTGTCTTTAGCACCAGCTGAAGGAGACGCAGAGGTCGTTCCAGCAGAGGATCCAGCAGAGAGAGAAAGATCTTCAGCAGCTGAGAGAGGCTGTGGAGGCTCATAAGGTGAGTCAGGACTCACTGAAGCCACTGTGTGATTGTGATGTGTGTCCTAACAGCGCTCGGCACAGACAGCAGTGGAGGACAGTGAGAGGATCTTCACTGAGCTCATCCGCTCCATTGAGAGAAGCCGCTCTGAGGTCACACAGCGGATCAGAGATCAGGAAAAGACTGCAGTGAGTCGAGCTGAAGGACGACTGGAGGGACTGGAGCAGGAGATCAATGATCTGAGGAGGAGAGACGCTGAGCTGGAGCAGCTTTCACACACACAGGATCACATCCATTTCCTGCAGGTAACAGAGATCTAGAAGAACGAGAGACTCACAGAGAAACATTTCATGAGAGCAGAATGTGCCGTTTACACACAATGGTCCTTATTTTTCAAAAGTGCGTACACCAAATTTCCAGCGTTCACCCAAACCCACGGTGACTTTGAGATTTATCAATATGGACGTTGGCGTACGGCACGCTCAAATCCTCCGCCAGCTCAGGAGGTGGTGTACGCACGTTTGAGTTAGTGCGAAAATGCGCAGAAAAACAATTCCTAACACCACAAAACGCACTGACAAAGATATGCTATATTATGACCCACTGTAAAAAACAACACCAACAACAACATAGTAATTATCAACTTCAGTGTTTATTTTTGTGCAACATGGACTTCGATGTTAAATTTGTGTGACTATACCAAAGCGTTTGATTTGTAGGCCTGTATTCCTCCAGCTGCGACATATATAATATATATATATATATATATATATATATATATATATATATATATATATATATATATATATAATAACGACATTCTTCTTCTAAATAACAATAGGCGTCATTAATAATAAAAATCATAATAATAATAAGAATTTTACAAATTGTCATGCAATTATTAATGTGAATGAATGGTACTCCACATCATCATCACTGTCGTACACCCCAATAGCCTACATGTGCCGAGACACGAAATTAACTGCTAATAGTTTCAAAACATGTTCTGTTAAATAATGCATTGTGATAATTTCTCATCCAAACAGCTTTAAACTGCTGGAGTGCGCTTCTCAATCCCCACACTATTAACAGTACTCGTTATTTGGGTCCATATTTTGTTTCTGTTGGTGCCTTTAATCCCACTCTTTAAACTCCCAAATAAAACTATTTCGCTTTTTTCCACTTCCCTGGTGATGGTCTCGATGGGCTCAATCATCTCACTAGTTCAGTAGTCAGGGCACTGATCAGGGAGTCAGCCCATTGACTTATGTCCTAATCAGTGCCCTGACTAGTGGACTAGTGAGATGATTGAGCGCGCCCGATCTCCACGTCGGAGAAGTTTCGCTTCTTTGCCGTCTTCCGTGTGTCCATGGCGTAAAATGAGGGCGTGGGGGAGGCGGAGACTTGAATATATAGGGGCGTGTTATTCTAATGACGATCGTTTTCAGCCGCGGCATTTATCAAGGGCAAGTTTTGCGTACACCTAGCCTGACAAGCCAGAGCCACATCAAGATGTTTGGTCTGGAAACTCACCATTGACGGCTCAATCCGAGGGGCGGATAAACGGCTGTCTGTCAAACTCCCTCTGCACGCGATAGGATAGCGCTACAACCAACCAGAGCAACGAAGGTGAAGCAGAGCTCGCTGACTGATTAAACATTCACCGTATCCGGTCGGCTAAACTCAGAACACATCTTCCCTTTTTAAGAATAACTTCAGTGCCGTTCTTTGTTCTTTTCTCAGAGAAAAGCTTAACTCCAAGTCTTCCAGAGTCGCGGTCAAAGCTGATTCAAAAGACCGCCGTTCGCCAGTTTCTGTGTTTACTAGAAGCACGCAAACGCAACTCGGCCGTCGTCATTATGGCCCCACCCACCGACTCTATACACGATGTGATTGGGCCAGCAAGAGTTAGGGGAATACAGCTCAGAAGGGTATTGAGAGTTGCTAGACGACACTCGCGGGGAGATTAGATTTGCTGCCGCTAGGGTGCCTCTAGATTTCTCGGCTAGCGTACTCCTGGATGTCAGAGGTGCGCACAGCTTCATAAATCGGGCGGTGAGAGGAGTGTAAGCATAATCTTACGCCCACATATACGCCCGTTTCTACGCAAGATTGATAAATGAGGGCCAATGTGTTTAATTAAAGATCAATGGACCACGCTTAGAATAAAATGAGAAACGTTGAAATATTTCAACTTTAGAATATTATTTTTTCAATACTTTATAAAGTTAAATTAGCCCAAATCCAAGCATATTAAATTATTATTTAGTAATAATAATACTTTACATAGTAAGTAAAATAAATTAATGAAAACAAATACATTAATTATTAATTATTAACTTATTAATGTCTTATCACACATATGAAATATGAATTTAGAAAACTCTGCCTTATAATTCTGTCAATTAAACAAAAGTTTAGTTTTTTACTATTTAGCAGTATTTCTAATGAATTAATCATATATTTCTTATTAGTCCAGGTGATATGTAAAAGTTATGACCTTTTCATAAAAGCACACTTGTTCAGTTTGCGGCCCTGAATATTTTCAGAAATGGAGAGAAATGGAGTTGCTGCAAAAACACAACAGCAAATCAATCAAACAAACGTGTTTCTGACATTCTGACACATTCTCTTCAAGCTTTGTTGTTTAGGTCATCATAAATATTCTGCTCTTTACAGTCACTGTATTTTTAGGGTTAATGAACAAAAGCATTAAACCTTTGAAACTCTACACAACATGCACGCAACAGACATGATATTATAAAGTCAAGCCTAGGTTCTCAGATTTCCTTCTCACGTCACTGAATTCACCATTAATTATGATTTGATTATGATATTTTATATGGAATCTGTCGTGTCTGCCGGCAGATAATAATCACGCAACACAATCGTCAACTTTGCAACTCACGTTGTTCTTTTTACTGAACTGGAACTGAACTTGATTTCCTATACAAAACTACAGGTCACCACTAGAGGGCAGGTTTATCACAAAACTATGATACCCAATAGTACGTACCTTACACGATCATAATCCTTTCCCATCACAACATAGAAGTACACATCACATTTTCTGTGTTATCATATTTAGTACAAGAGATAAGATGCAAAAACTTATGGTTGTGGTGGAAAGCAAAATGGCCACCACGAGGCGTTTTTGCGATGGCTCCATTTCTGAAAATGTTCAGGATCCCAAACTCTACCAGTTTTACAAGTTTACCCATTTTTATGCTTTTATGAAAAGGTTAACATATCAGCTTAAATTTTGCACATATCACCTGGGCTATATGCTAATATCAATCTTAAATGTACTTAGCATGTGGTGAATGTTTGCTAAAGTGCCGTGTGAATATGTTACTGTGGTAATGAGGTGCTCAGTGGCGCCCCCTCCAGCTGGAGTGTCAAATGCTAGAACTTCTGGCTCTAACCTTTGTCTGGCTATCACCAGACCAGGCTCAATTTAAGATTAAACATTGTTCTGCTCTGTATTTTCTACTGCACAAGAGGCGTGATCAACGAGCATTATTCAAATATATCTGTATGCAACTGGATAGTCCTTCAACCAATCAGACCACAAGAGGCGTGATCAACGGGCAACGACCCATTTCTCTATCCGTCATCGTGTTAAATCCGCCAATAGCAGGTGGATAAGCCAGTCTGTTATTGGTTCCCACAAAAGTGTAACCAAAGCAGTGGAAATTAATGTACAGGTTTCCAGACTGAACTGCAGGGCGAAATCAAATCGCCGGCAGATCACGCTGGGTTTACCCAGTATAGCTCTAACGTGATATAATGAATATGAGAAGACTGAAGCTGAGGCTGTGAAAGTGCTGGATTGAGGAGAGTTACTAAAGATCAAATCTGACAGTAGTGCAGGTTATTGGCTGAAGTGTGGAGGTGATGAGCTTTGATTTCTGTTTCCTGTAGAGTTTCCAGTCTCTCTCAGCTCCTCCTGAATCTACAGACGTCAATGACAATCCCTTCAGCTCTCTCTCCTCTTTTGATGGAGTGACAGAATCTGTCCGTCAGCTGAAGGACAAACTGGAGGATTTCTGCAAAGAGGAGCTGAAGAAGATCTCTGACAGAGGTAAAGTCCTGGAGATTCATCTGCTCTCAGAAATCATCCTCCATCATCTCATATCATGTAGAAGATCATATTAGAAATGTCTTAGGAACGGATGCAGGGATCATTTTCTCTTGACATGATGATCACACTCTTCATGTCTGTTGATTTCCACAGTCACTTTCACCAACATTGCTCCCAGGACCAGGAACGACTTCCTACAATGTAAGTCACTGAGAAAACAAGCAGAAGAACTCACTGTGTGTGTTCATGTTCTTCCTGTAGAAGGAGAAAGAAAACATGACAGAAGAGCTTTAGAGTTGATCATGGGAATGATTTGCAGAGGTGGTAAAAGTACTCAAAAGTTATACTCAAGTGAAAGTATATATATCTAAATAAAGTATGTATACCTAAATAAAAAAATACTCCAGTAAAAGTAGAAAGTCCTCCATTCAAACATTACTTGAGTAAAAGTACAAAAGTATCAGATTTAAAACGTACTCAAGTACCGAAAGTAAAAAGTAAATATTCAAATTAACTGTAAATATCAATAATTAAGCAGATAAAATCTTTTGGGACTGGTATGCAATGCTTTAATTGAACAAATGATAAGATTAGATACTGCAATTAAGAATTTGTTAGATTTGCAATTAATAGGAGACAATGAAGCATCTTAACGCAGTATAGGGGTTAAACTTAAAATAGACATGTTCCATAACATTAGCTCCATAAAACAGATGAGGAGCAAGATACTATTAACTCATTCAAAATTAATTCAAAAGCCATAACCACAATGACATATTACGTAACAATTAGTTAATAGTCATGTGCCTCAACAAGTAAAGTCATATTATAATTTTGCCAATTGTTATGATTAATGATGAATTAAACAACTGAGAGTTGGAATGCATGGCTTTGAATACATGAATTTACATTATTAGTTAATGTAATATGTTATTAGGGAATTAATGATGTCATATTTAATGAATAGAAATTCATATATTACTTAATCTATTAATCATAGAGAATGTTCATTAGTTGCTGATAATCATTAATAAATGGTTTAGTTCTTCATTAGTAATACATTAACTCATGGTTATCTGTGCATTAGTTAGGCATGAATTATAATAGTGCACTTGTATTGTAAAATGTTACCGATGTTTTCATAGTAAATTGTGTGCCGCAAAATAAAAAAGTTGGGGAAACACTGAGCTAACGTTAGTGTGGCAAACCTGACACACTGTCAGCTTTTCCAAGTCTATACCCGACTGGATCATCCATGACCGACCAGACCGGTTTGGAAATCAAGTGTAATAAATACTTAATACTTGGAGCGGGCGTGGGGAAATGTATTGGAGTAAAAAGTAGACTTTGCCTTTAATACTGTAGTGGAGTAAGAGTAAAAGTAGATGCAAATAAAATATACTCAAGTAAAGTACAGATCCCCGAAAAAAATACTTAAGTAAAGTATCAAAGTATTTTTACTTGATTACTTACCACCCCTGAAGATTTGCACAGGATATCTGGTAACTGTACTGAGACACTGCTGATATATTGATCATGAAGAGTTCAGCTACATTATAAGATCAGATTCATAATTCCTGATTCTGATGTGTTTTCTCTTCACCAGTTTCTCAAAAGTTCACTCTGGACACGAACACAGTGAATAAACGCCTCCGTCTGTCTGAGGGGAACAGAGAGATTACCAACACTGGCACAGATCAGCGCTATCCTGATCATCCAGACAGATTTGATGAGTGGTCTCAGGTGTTGTGTAGAGAGAGTGTGTGTGGACGCTGCTACTGGGAGATTGAGTGGAGTGGTGGTGTGTGTATATCAGTGTCATATAAGAGCATCAGCAGGAAGGGGTTGCGTGATGAGTGTGAGTTTGGATCTAATGATCAGTCCTGGAGTTTGTGCTGCTCTTCCTCCAGTTACTCATTCAGTCACAATAACACACACACTGATCTCCCTGTAAAGCCCATCAGCCGTAGAGTAGGAGTGTGTGTGGATCCCAGAGCAGGAACTCTGTCCTTCTACAGCGTCTCTGGAGACACAATGAGCCTCATCCACACACTCCAGACCACATTCACACACACACTCTATCCTGGGTTTACTGTTTATTATGGATCATCAGTGAAACTGTGTTGATGAATCAGAACAGACTGATGAGGGATTCTACCCATAATGTGTACCTTAAAATGCAATGTAAGTCGCTTTGGATAAAAGCGTCTGCCAAATGCATAAATGTAAATAATGCTTTCATCTGTTCATTACATTAATATCTGTAAAATAATCTGAATTCTTAATCTGCAGTGTTAATATTGTATTTTGTGTAATGGGAAATAAATAAAGATATTCTTTATATGGCTTCCAAGTTTCGATGAATAATTTAGCCTTAATCTTAATGATTAATAACTGCTGTATATGCCTAATGATGATGATAAAGGATTTATGTTATTGTCATTCCAAAACATGGGCTGGTTAAAAAAGGTCCGGTTAAAAACCACTTAAATCTGATAAATGATTTTAGGATACTCTGCTCAAAATCCGAGACTCAGCCGATTACCAAATCTAATTGGGATGCTGAGCTAGAGACTTACCCATTCAAACATACTGCCAAAACAATAAAATACCTTGGAATTCATATTTCCCCTAATCTCAAACATCTGTTTATACTCAACAATGTCCCCTCATTGCAAGATATACAAAGTACCTTGGAAAGATGGAACAATTTGCCCATATCCCTAATTGGTCGTCTATCATCTGTTAACATGAATATATTTCCAAAAATGTATTATCTTTTCTCCATGATCCCAGTCACTCCAGCCCCGGGCTGGTTCTCCACTTTAAATAGTACAATATCCAAGTTTTCATAAAGCTATCCATTCTTCAAAGGCCACAGAAGTTTGGAGGACTCAAAGCACCCAACTTCTACCTTTACTTTATTTCTCAACATCTACCACTGGATACACAACTCAAATCTCCCATGGTTAAATAGCGAAAGTGATCTGGTTCACCCATTAGACATAACGCTTCGACCATTAATAGACAAATCAATCAAATCTCTCCCAGGTTGTAAAAACAGTAAGACTATTAGTACCATGAATGCTTGGTGGAAGGTACATGATCTACTACAGCGGTTCTCAACCTTCTTTTAGTGACGTAGCCCCCGTGAAGTATTTTTTCAGCCAAGTACCCCATAACCAGCAAAAAGTATTTTTGGTAAAAAAATAATAATAAAAAAAGACTTAAAACAGAGCACTGCCATCCGTGTCTGGTTTATTAATCTTTTGAACAGATAAACACATACAAAATGTAAACATTTGAAACAATTTAACTATTTCGAAGATTTTAGATGATAATAATCCATGACTAAATTTATTGCAAATATTTATCATCACTAAATTTAGTGATTCAAACTAATGTAGTGAAAACAGTGACCATAATTCTGAAATGGTAACTGGGGGACATTTCCTATTTCAGTGGTCAAAATATCACCAAAATCTCATTTGTTGTATTTTAGTTCAAAAACGGGGACAATAATTGTAATGTTTCTGTTGTTGTGGAGTCCCTATATTACTATTAACATTAATAATCATTATGATTTAGTTTGATTATTAGGATTTTTGGTCTGGATTT
This sequence comes from Pseudorasbora parva, assembly GCF_024679245.1. Taxonomy (NCBI): domain Eukaryota; kingdom Metazoa; phylum Chordata; class Actinopteri; order Cypriniformes; family Gobionidae; genus Pseudorasbora; species Pseudorasbora parva. The sequence goes on from NC_090191.1 coordinate 3,435,282, forward strand.
AATACAATAAAAAAACATTAAAACAAATGAAAGCAGTTAGGCTATTAACCATTGTAAATAAGCAGTTTAAAACAATATTGTAACATGACTGAACAAAAATACATAAAATTAAAACAATCAGGATAAATAAAACTAATCAAAAATATTGTATAACTGTATTTAAGTTTAGGCTTTACTATATAAATGAATGTTTTTACTTCAAAAGTTTTATGTTTAGTCCTGAAAATAATTCTTATTATCCTTAATTGGTCATGTTATTTAGCATTTTAGGCTTATTTTAGGTAGAAATTGTATATGTATTCTGCACATGTACTGTATTTAATTTATATTTCAGAGGTATGGTAATCACTGCGTTGTGACTGCAGAACTTTTCAGGGCAAATCAATCCACACATTTTGAGGCTCTGTTATAAAGTACATACAAACAATATTACTTTACATTAAAAGCCAATAGTTAGTATGTTACTACCTTGAAAGCGATAACGAGGTTTCTTTTGATATTTGACGATAATGCCGTTCTTTCTGCTCTCGACGTTCTTCATGAAGTAGTAGCGGCGTGCCAAGCAGAGTCAGCGTAGCTCACAGCGCCATCTGCTGGTGAAAATGATCACTAAACTCTTGCTCCTAAAACCAGCGGCTGCTGTATGATGTTGGTTGTGCGCTTTTTCCCAATATATCTGCGGGTTGTTTGGAATGAGCTGTAAACCGGGTACATTTCCGGGGACAGCTCCATTCAGGGACAGAACATTCAAACACACCTGGTCCTGCAGAGCTACCTTCCTGCAGATTTGAGCTCCAACCTGAATCAAACACACCTGAACCAGCTAATCATGGTAATCAGGGTGCTAGATAATTACAGACAGGTGTGTTGGAGCAGTGCTGGAACTGAAATTTGCAGGATGGTATCCCTCTAGCCCCCCTTTTCCACCAGAATGAACCGGGTGCTAGTTTAGAGCCGGTGCTAGTGTCAGTTCTAAGCAGTTCTAGCTGACTTGAGAGCCTTTAAGAACCGGTTTGGTTCGATGCATCTCGAACGAGCCTTCCCTCAATGGCTCATGGCTTTATGATCCTACATCGGCATCAAAACGCCGCGAATCCAACGCATTCGTGCAGCTCTCCATGATTTGTATAGACAGAGATTACAATAGAGCAGCTGTTAGCTTGATTAGCTGCTATTTAAAAAATGGCGGTCACAAGTTTGCTGTGGAAACACAAAGAACTGATTTGAAACTAGGCTCTGGCTCTGAACTAGCACCACCACTGCCTTGGTGGAAAAGGGGTATAGGAGCAGGGCTGGACCCCCTGCTATAACTTAGAGTAGGTGGAGTATCAAGCCAGCTGAGCGTCAGCTGATATCGTGTAGCGATCAGTGGTCTTCCTGAACTACACTTCACTCAAGCGCCATTTAAAATACTATCACAAATATATACTTTTTTTTAAGTCTTCAGAAAATGATATGGTCACTCCAATGCAAAAATGGGCTAATGACCTAGGTACAGATCAAAATATCAACTGGCCAGAAGTTTGCAATAATATTTATTGTGTGTCTTGCAATGACAGAATCCAATTGATTCAATATAAGATTATACACAGAACACTGATGATTATTTTCCTGCATTCTAGCAGTGTCCACTTGTTCGGTCATTCTGGTTGGTGATGAATAGGCTCTCAAGATATCCTTGGGCTCAGCATCCCAGTTTGTCCCATAATAGCTCTGCTAGGGGACATGTCTACATTACAGATTTCTAACCATCTCAAACCATTTTTATTAATCTCACTGACTGTAGCAAAGAAACAAATGGGAAAGAAGTCTCAATAAATCAATGGTCAGATTATTGTTAGTACACTCAAATTTGGAGCAATTAACTGCATTTGCACATCATATTGACTTGGTCCCCTCTTTTGCAATCCCTAAACAGGAGAACTGATTCCTCTTTTTCATAAACTACGAGAAACGTGCCCTTTTTTTAAAAACGTGAAGCTCAGGCTATATCCCGTCACCCAGTGCCGATTACTCTTCATATCATAGTTGACATTTGTATTTCTTTCACTCTTTCTATTATTCGTATTATTTTGTATTTATTTAGTTTTATTTACTTTACGTTATCTAATTTTCTATGGACTTTCCAATGTGTCAGTATTTGACATTTGGTACAATCATAAACTATTACTATAACAGATAAATAAGTATTACTTTACTGTTCTACAATTATTTAGATTAACACTGTCACAACTATTATTATAACTAAATATTTACTACAATTATTTGTGCGTGTGTTACCCCTCCTGTTCAAACCGCTCCAAGCATGAGAATCGGACGCTTTAACAAGGAGGCTAAAGGCTTCAACCTCTAGTGTCAGTCGCTAGAGTGTCTCTTGAGATCAGAGGAGTGAGGTTTACTCCCACAACGTCTGATACGGCTAAAATGGTTCTTCTGAGAGCACTCGTTACAAATTCTGCCGTATGCTGGACACTTCCTTGGCATGATGTCTATGGTAATGATGACAGCTTGAGCTCGCTCAGGGCGGGTCTGAGACGAAACGCTGCTTGTCAATCAACAATCGGGGGAGGGGTGTCCAAGCGTGTGACATCACACATCGAACGGCTCGATATGAGACGGGGAAAACATACAAGGAGATTAAAAAAAAAAAAACACTTGATGGATTTTAATCATTATAGGATGGTTGTGTACAGGCATTGCCAACACACATTTCCATACAATCAGCTTGTAAAAGTGCATTTACCATTATATGACCCCTTTAACGCCCACGCCCACTAAGCAAGATGGCGCCTTTGTTTGGCATGGCCACTACTGTGTCACATTTATGTAGTTTTTATTTGTTTGTTTTCGTCTCTCTTATGGTTACATTAACCATGCCTTTACACCAGTGTGCCACTGCTGTTCGGACATACGATCGTTTCACCCTGATGAACATTGGAGTGTACATGGAAGGACTTTGTAACAACTGGGAAAGTTATAGTCAAACTTTTCCGCCCCCGTTGGTGTGTGTGCCCAGCCTACATGAATTCCGATTTTTGTTTCGGTGCCGTGGCAATTCCAAGCGGAGACGAAGGAGAAGGGGCTGCAGAGCTGGCACTCAGGTCGGAATGAGACTGTCTTCGGGAATGGGGGTGCCCAAGCCTTTTTGTGGGTGGCGGCCACGGTGGCTGCTGCCTGTTTTTCCCCAGGATGCTGGTGCTCGTTGGACAAGTTCCCCTTCGGTCAATGTGGGCCGATGGAGAAAACGCTGTCTGGATTTGCAGTTTGTGGCGGACCTGCCTGACCAGCGACTGACCACTTGGCACCGCTGGAAACCGCGTGATTGTATCAGGTGTTTGCGGCCACTACACCTTGCCCTTAAGGAGACCAGCTTGCCATCATCACTCTGTTTAGCACTGCTAAAGGTTCGCTCCATCACTAGTAAGGCGCATGCCATCAACAATCTTTTTACCAAGGAAAAGATGGATTTCATGTTTCTTACAGAAACGTGGCAAAAGGATAAGGAAGCTGTACATTTAAATGAACTCTGCCCTGCAGGTTGCTCTGTGATTGGGACACCTCGAATGGCACGTCGAGGTGGCGGCCTTGCTGCTGTGTATTGTGACAAATTCTTATGCAGAGTAATTAACTCCGAAACCTTCTCCTCATTTGAGTCACAGATGATTAAGGTCGGTTCTGTTCATATGTTTTATTGTGTGGTAATTTACCGCCCCCCTGGTCCTACAGGCATCTTCCTTACTGATTTTACTGACTTTCTATCCTCTATAATCAAGCTGGAGAAAGTTTTAATTATTGGAGATTTTAATCTTCATATTGATGATATCTCATGTATTGCAGCTACAGACCTCTTATCCATTACTGACTCTTTTAACTTTACGCACCATGTCTCAGGACCTACACATTTAAAGGGGCACACTCTGGACCTTGTTTTGGAAAATAGAGCGCTTATGGAAAACAACTAAACTCGAAGTTCACAGGCTCTATCTTAGGGAATTAACTGCTTCTCTAAATGAACTTCTGAAAAGTGCTAGAACGAAATACTTCTCTCAGCTAATATCCTCTAATAAGAAAAACCCCAAATTCTTGTTTGTTACCATTAACTCTATTGTTTCGCCATCTGTCCCTCCAATTGCAGTTTTCTCTCCATCAGACAGTAATGTATTCCTTAACTTCTTTGTTGAGAAGATTAGGGATATTAGAGTTAGTATCTTACCTCGACCTGCCCGTATAAAGGCATGTATCTTGGCTCCTTCACATCCGTGTTTCTCCTTTAAACTAGTGACATTGCATGAGGTCACCACTCTGCTAGATAATCTGAAACCTACTTCCTGTCATAGTGATGTTCTCCCGATTATGCTGTTAAGGCAGGTTTTTGATAGTATTGGCCCCTGTGTTGTAGAAATTATCAATAGTTCTCTTTTAACTGGTGTGGTTCCAAACTTTTTTAAGCATGCTATTGTTGAACCTGTTCTTAAAAAGCCAAGTCTAGACCCATTGAAGCCAATGAATTATAAGCCTATATCCAAACTCCCCTTTATGGCTAAGATTCTAGAGAAAGTGGTAGCAGAGCAGCTTACGACTTTCTTAAAGATAAATGATATTTTTGATAAATATCAGTCAGGTTTCCGTAAAAACCATTCTACCGAAACTGCATTAATTAAAGTCTCGAGTGATATTTTGATGTCAGCTGATTCTGGGAAGCATACAGTATTAGTTTTACTGGACCTTACATCTGCCTTTGACACTATTGATCATAATATTTTGATTAATAGACTTCAGGATCTAGTAGGGATATCTGAATCGGCTATAAATGGTTTACCTCTTACCTTTCTGGTAGAAGTTTTTGTGTTTTTTTTTATTCAGATCATGTCAGATACTGCAGGTTTAATGAGTGGTGTACCTCAGGGTTCTGTCCTGGGACCGATTCTTTTCCTGCTGTACATACTGCCGCTACGACAGGTAATTGGCCAGTTTACTGATGTTTCCTATCATCTGTATGCCGACGACATTCAGTTGTACTGCTCTTTTAATCCTACTGAGTTACATAAACTGTCTTCTTTAATCAGCTGTCTGAGCAGTATCAAGCAGTGGCTAAATGATAACTTTTTACTTCTGAATTCAGCTAAGACTGAAACACTGATCATTGCCCCTGAGCAAAGCATCTCTCAGATTAAACAACATATCAGTGCCCTAAGATCGTCTGTCCAGCCGAGTCTTAGGAGCCTAGGTGTTGTTTTTGATTCGGCCATGTCCTTGGAGAAACACTCAAATCTACTTATTAAAAACTGTTTCTTTCAATTAAGGAACATTTCGAAAATAAGAGCCTTGGTGTCAAAGGCTGAATTGGAGATGATCATTCATGCTTTTATTTCATCCCGTTTAGACTATTGTAACAGTCTTTTTATTAGGGATGGCTGACGCGAACCTGCCGTTTCGACGCTGTATCGAGATCCCGAAGCGCGGATGCTTCGAAACGCTGCTCCGAGCTGTGATTCGACACACCCATGCCACGTGACTGCCGCTAAACGAAGCACCGAAGTGTTTCATCAGGTGCGCCTGTCGAGACTGCTTTGATTAAAAGGGGCGGGAACAAACCGCACCGTCACACATCTGAATGAACCTCATTCCCCACAGTTTAAAAGTCAAGATAATCCATCTTCACCTCGTGGGTTTTTGTCAGAGGAGAGAGATTTTGTGATATAAGTGAGATTTATTGTGTGCTTTGGTTAGTTATATTTAGGCTAGATTTAAATGAGGCTATATTGACTGATCAGTGACCGATAGGATAGATATAGGCTAGTAACACATTCATATAGGCTAAGTTAGAATTATAGATATAGAATATATAGAATTATATATATATAGATATAGATAGATAGATAGATAGATAGATAGATAGATAGATAGATAGATAGATAGATATTCATAGGTGATATATTTTTGTTTTATTTTATTCGTTTATTTAATAGGGACCAAGCATATTCATGAACATTGTTGTATAAAAATACACCATGTAAATATGCCAGAATTAGTAAAAATAACTACTTTTCATCTGCAGTCCCTATAGGCAGATAACAAAAATAACAAAGACAGCCAACAATCATACAACATCATTCACATTCACCAAAACAAAAAATTACACAAATGGCAAGACATTGTTCATTCACCTCTATACTACGTTCAGATTTACAGTGTAAGTGTACATGTGCTATTGATAAATGTATGACAGTTAAATATGAGTGCACCTCTGGTTTTCAAGAAGCCACTGTTTTAAGTGAGTTTTAAAGGTGTTGAGTGTAGGACATTCTCTTGTTGAAAGGGGCAAACTATTCCAGAGTTTACCACCTATTACTGACAAAACATTTTGCCCAAAAGTGGTGAGCCTATCACGCAGTCTCCTTTGACACAGGCCCGTGTATAACCTCCACTGTCAAGTCTTTGGAAAAAGCCATGCAGTGGAGCGGGAGCAAGATTATGTCACATTTTGTATACTAAACAAGTGTACTTAAACGCCTAAAATTATCAAAGCTTAAAAATGTATGCTTCTCTAAAATATCGCAATGATGAAATGACAATGCTTTTTTTTAATCAAAAACGAAATCTCGTACTACATCTGGTGTGGGAGCATTTCCAATTGGAAACACCACATAAAGTGAGATGTGTGTATTGTATTGACCCAGAATGCAGGATCGGATCCATTAACTTAATTTTCAGTAATTTTCACTCATTTGTATGTCATAATTCATATTTTTTAATAAAAATGTTATGGAACAAATGACACATTGTGGCTTTATTTCTTTTAATAATCTTAATTTTTCAAAAAAACAAAACTAAAAACTAAAGTTATTTACAATGAGGAGGCTACAGGTTACAAAACCAAGTAGTTGTGAGCCAGATGTTAAAAACGTGTTTTTTTTTTTTTTTTACAAACAGTAGATCACAGTCAAGGTTATTTCAGATCAATACACGCCAGTGTCCACTAGATGGCGTCATGGAGACGGGTGTCGGGTGTTGTTTCGAAGCTTCGGCACATTTGCTTCAACTGTTTCAGTGCTTCACGAAGCCTCGGTCTGCCCATCACTAGACAACCCCAATACTACAGACTATCCCTCCCAGCTATTCGCACGCAACAGGAACAATCCTCAGCCCACGTCCCGGCACGGCAGCCTCGGCAAGGAACTCAGCAGCACTCACAGAAAAAGCCCTGGCCAACAACAGAAGCATCATACCTTTATAGCTTCACTCTCTAATTACTAATTTGACACAGGTGTTTCTCTCTCGCCCGGCACACTCAAGGAAACCCCATGGACGCCACTGACGTCACTGCCCTTATTTGGGATGAGCAGCTTACACCACGTGTGCTCCGAGCACAGCCGTTATGATAAGTTTATAACGAACTTTTTCATCAGACTTGAGCAGTTTACTGTGGCAAACCGACGTATAACATACAGAATAGGGGAAACGGGTGAAAAGGACTAACCGATATTTAGCCTATTTATTTAAACTAAATCGAGTTTAAGCTAAGCAACGTTAAACAAAACATAACTAAGGATCTGGATTAACAAAAACATACTAAAATACAATCCCAGACGAACACACACTGTGGAAAATAGGTAACGTTACTGTTAAATACCAAATATAATACAATTACAATTAAAACTCACCTCAGAGTCAGGAGAAATCCGTCAGATGAAGGCAGATCCAATTCGACCGTTGGCGGCGAGTCACTCTCAGGTGCGCACTGCGCAGTGATATGATTCTTCCGCAAGAAATAGTTCCAAACAAAATATGACGCAGAGCTCTGTACCGCCAATAACACTTTCATTTTGAGCTTCACAAATAAATTAAAAGCCTATGATTTTATTCATTATATGCAGCATTCGAAATTAACAAGGTTGATAGATTGTTTGTTTTATATTATTATATAGCCAGCCAGATTTTAACCACCAACTGGAACTGTTAATTTAAGGCCAAACATCGATATTCAGTAAAACAAATAAAAGGCTTTTGAAAGTATGATTTGTTTTTTTAGATCTTGTGTGCAGTAAAAAAAAAAAAAAACTACGTTTGGGCTGCCTACACAAAACCTACACAAAAGCTGTGGGCCTCGCCTGGGCAAGCCCGCAGTGAGCCTGTTTAGGTTTGGTGTGGGCTGGCCCTAGCCCACTCTGCCCACAAAAAGCCAGCAGAGGCCCCGCAGGGGCATGTTTGCAGGGGAAGCACTTGGCTGACAGATCCTTCTCCATAAAGGTCACCCATTTAAGAGTACTCACTGGCCACTCCAATTCTCCAAACTACCACCCCCTGCTCAAGCAAACGCCGGGGATCGTAACCGGGTTTGCCAGTTGCTGCCGCTAACCAGGACTAAACACCACACACAAAAAACGCAAAAGACAAAGCATGATGTACAGCGAAGTACAATAAACATCTTATCGATGAACTTAACTGGTGTCTGTGTATGTTTGTTATGGTATATGGGAAGGGATGTGATAATGGTGTGAAATATGTATGTGTTATGTATGCTAATGAAGTGTTAACCTAACCCTCGTGTGCACCCAAGGGTAGAAAACAGCAAACTGAGTGGATAGTGCATCAAATGTGCGTGTAACATGTAATACTGCTGTAGATCGTGACGGAGCCCTCTGTCACAGTTACGTGCCAATCGTAGTAAATGTGAGGGAACGTCTAAATAAAATCAATGTCTATGCCACATAACTTGCCTGGATCCCCTGAATGAAGGATGAAGCTGTGACTGAAGAGATTTTCAGTTCATTAGATGTTCATCTGAGGAGAATAACACACTGTAGATAATTCTAGTCAAGAACTGTTATAAAACAAGGCAAATAACTTTTCCTATATAGTTTAAAACACTTACATAGATGTGATCATTAGGATGCAGTTTCACTGAAGTTATTAATGGTGTTGTCCTGATTCTCTGTCACTTATTCTTTGAGTGTCTGTCTGAGACTGACCTCTAGTGGACACTTTATGATCTGTGACTTTATGATCAGACTTTTGTACACGTCACTCCAACACAGAACCAGGAAGCAGGAATCACATTTCAGGAAAACAGAAACTGGAGTGAAGTTGAGCTGTTGTGTGTTTGTGTCTCTGTATTCACGCAGTAAAATGGCAGAAGCCAGAATTTCTCAGGATGAGTTCCTGTGTCCAGTGTGTTTGGATCTCCTGAAGGATCCAGTGACAACTTCCTGTGGACACAGTTACTGTAAGATCTGTATTACGGGCTGCTGGGATCAGGAGGATCAGATGAGAGTCTACAGCTGCCCTCAGTGCAGACAGACCTTCAGTCCAAGACCTGCTTTAGCTAAAAACACCATGCTGGCTGAAGTGGTGGACAAACTGAAGAAGACTAAACTTCCTGATGACTGTTACGCTGGAGCTGGAGATGTGCAGTGTGACGTCTGTACTGGAAGAAAACACAAAGCCGTCAAGTCCTGTCTGGTGTGTCTGGAGTCTTTCTGTCAAACTCATTTTGACCGTCATGAGGACTATCACTCCCGTAAGCCACATAAAGTGACTGAAGCCACTGGACGACTGCAGGAGATGATCTGCCAGAAACACGACAAGCTCCTTGAGGTTTTCTGCCGCACTGATCAGACGTGTATATGTCTGCTGTGCATGATGGATGAACATAAAAACCACGACACTGTATCAGCTGCAGCTCAGAGGACAGAGAAACAGGTATGAACTTTAAACCACACACTGATGAAATAATGCTGACACTGTTTATAGGGACCTTCTAAAACACCTAATGTGGCTTAATGTATTAAGAGTGTTATTAACAGACCAAACTCAGTAATAAACACTAATAAAGTATACTATGTACAAAAAAAGCCCAGAATATGAACACAACACGTTTAATTACACGCTAAACCTTTTCCTCCCATAGAAAACTATTATAAGAAAACGCTTATATTTTATATAAAAAATGTTTTACAACACCGTTGAGACAGTTCTGTTGTAAAGTGACGGGTTAGAAGCAAAGAAATAAAAAAACACAAGGGAGAGAGTCGAGACCGAGACATAGCTGGGAAAATGAAGAAAAGGAAAAGGGAAGTGAAGGTGCCGTTCAAAAGAGGCTGAGCCTAAGGATCTAAACCTTTTGTGGGTGTATGGGATGGCCTGGATGGGTGTGATATTTCCCAGCCTGAAATGATGTCCTAGTCTGGCCCTGATTGGCACCATATGATCAGGAAACATCATTCACACTGCAGACGTCAGCAGAAGTGAACAGGAACTGTAACACAGTCTGATGTTTCTGCTGTCATTGGTTTGTCTTTAGCACCAGCTGAAGGAGACGCAGAGGTCGTTCCAGCAGAGGATCCAGCAGAGAGAGAAAGATCTTCAGCAGCTGAGAGAGGCTGTGGAGGCTCATAAGGTGAGTCTGGAGAAGAAGAGCAGTTTGAGAAGTCTCAGTCAGGACTCACTGAAGCCACTGTGTGATTGTGATGTGTGTCCTAACAGCGCTCGGCACAGACAGCAGTGGAGGACAGTGAGAGGATCTTCACTGAGCTCATCCGCTCCATTGAGAGAAGCCGCTCTGAGGCCACACAGCGGATCAGAGATCAGGAAAAGACTGCAGTGAGTCGAGCTGAAGGACGACTGGAGCGACTGGAGCAGGAGATCAATGATCTGAGGAGGAGAGACGCTGAGCTGGAGCAGCTTTCACACACACAGGATCACATCCATTTCCTGCAGGTAACAGAGATCTAGAAGAACGAGAGACTCACAGAGAAACATTTCATGAGAGCAGAATGAGCCGTTTACACACAATGGCCCTCATTTATCAAAAGTGCGTACACCAAATTTCCAGCGTACACCCAAACCCACGGTGACTTTGAGATTCATCAATATGGACGTTGGCGTACGGCACGCTCAAATCCTCCGCCAGCTCAGGAGGTGGTGTACGCACGTTTGAGTTAGTGCGAAAATGCGCAGAAAAACAATTCCTAACACCACAAAACGCACTGACAAAGATATGCTATATTATGACCCACTGTAAAAAACAACACCAACAACAACATAGTAATTATAAACTTCAGTGTTTATTTCTGTGCAGCATGGACTTCAATGTTTAATTTGTGTGACTATACCAAAGCGTTTGATTTGTAGGCCTAATGACATTCTTCTTCTAAATAACAATAGGTGTCATTAATAATAAAAATCATAATAATAATAAGAATCTTACAAATTGTCATGCAATTATTAATGTGAATGAATGGTCCTCCACATCATCATCACTATCGTACACCCCAATAGCCTACATGTGCCGAGATACGAAATTAAATGCTAATAGTTTCAAAACATGTGCTGTTAAATAATGCATTGTGGTAATTTCTCATCCAAACAGCTTTAAACTGCTGGAGTGCGCTTCTCAACCCCCACACTATTAACAGTTTTTGTGGGTGCCTTTAATCCCACTCTTTAAACTCCCAAATAAAACAATTTCATTTGTTTTCCACTTCCCTGGTGATGGTCTCGATGGGCGCGTCTCAATCATCTCACTAGTTCAGTAGTCAGAGCACTGATCAGTGAGTCAGCCCGTTGACTTATGTCCTAATCAGTGCCCTGACTAGTGGACTAGTGAGATGATTGAGACGCGCCCGATCTCCACGTCGGAGAAGTTTCGCTTCTTTGCCGTCTTCCGTGTGTCCATGGCGTAAAATGAGGGCGTGGGGGAGGCGGAGACTTGAATATATAGGGGCGTGTTATTCTAATGACGATCGTTTTCAGCCGCGGCATTTATCAAGGGCAAGTTTTGCGTACACCTAGCCTGACAAGCCAGACCCACATCACGATGTTTGGTCTGGAAACTCACCATTGACAGCTCAATCTGAGGGGCGGATAAACGGTTGTCTTTCAAACTCCCTCTGCACGCGATAGGATAGCGCTAAACCAACCAGAGCAACGAAGGTGAAGCAGAGCTCGCTGACTGATTAAACATTCACCGTATCCGGTCGGCTAAACTCCGAACACATCTTCCCTTTTTAAGAATGACAAAACTACAGGTCACCACTAGAGGGCAGGTTTATCACAAAACTATGATACCCAATAGTACATACCTTACACGATCATAATCCTTTCCCATCAAAACATAGAAGTACACATCACATTATCTGTGTTATCATATTTAGTACAAGAGATAAGATGCAAAAACTTATGGTTGTGGTGGAAAGCAAAATGGCCACCACGAGGCGTTTTTGCGATGGCTCCATTTCTGAAAATGTTCAGGATCCCAAACTGTACCAGTTTTACAAGTTTACCCATTTTTATGCTTTTATGAAAAGGTTAACATATCACCTTAAATTTTGCACATATCACCTGGGCTATATGCTAATATCAATCTTAAATGTACTTAGCATGTGGTGAATGTTTGCTAAAGTGCCGTGTGAATATGTTACTGTGGTAATGAGGTGCTCAGTGGCGCCCCCTCCAGCTGGAGTGTCAAATGCTAGAACTTCTGGCTCTAACCTTTGTCTGGCTATCACCAGACCAAGCTCAATTTAAGATCAAACATTGTTCTGCTCTGTATTTTCTACTGCACAAGAGGCGTGATCAACGAGCATTATTCAAATATATCTGTATGCAACTGGATAGTCCTTCAACCAATCAGACCACAAGAGGCGTGATCAACGGGCAACGACCCATTTCTCTATCCGTCATCGTGTTAAATCCGCCAATAGCAGGTGGATAAGCCAGTCTGTTATTGGTTCCCACAAAAGTGTAACCAAAGCAGTGGAAATTAATGTAGAGGTTTCCAGACTGAACTGCAGGGCGAAATCAAATCGCCGGCAGATCACGCTGGGTTTACCCAGTATAGCTCTAACGTGATATAATGAATATGAGAAGACTGAAGCTGAGGCTGTGAAAGTGCTGGATTGAGGAGCGTTACTAAAGATCAAATCTGACAGTAGTGCAGGTTATTGGCTGAAGTGTGGAGGTGATGAGCTTTGATTTCTGTTTCCTGTAGAGTTTCCAGTCTCTCTCAGCTCCTCCTGAATCTACAGACGTCAATGACAATCCCTTCAGCTCTCTCTCCTCTTTTGATGGAGTGACAGAATCTGTCCGTCAGCTGAAGGACAAACTGGAGGATTTCTGCAAAGAGGAGCTGAAGAAGATCTCTGACAGAGGTAAAGTCCTGGAGATTCATCTGCTCTCAGAAATCATCCTCCATCATCTCATATCATGTAGAAGATCATATTAGAAATGTCTTAGGAACGGATGCAGGGATCTTTTTCTCTTGACATGATGATCACACTCTTCATGTCTGTTGATTTCCACAGTCACTTTCACCAACATTGTTCCCAGGACCAGGAACGACTTCCTACAATGTAAGTCACTGAGAAAACAAGCAGAAGAACTCACTGTGTGTGTTCATGTTCTTCCTGTAGAAGGAGAAAGAAAACATGACAGAAGAGCTTTAGAGTTGATCATGGGAATGATTTGCAGAGGTGGTAAAAGTACTCAAAAGTTATACTCAAGTGAAAGTATATATATCTAAATAAAGTATGTATACCTAAATAAAAAAATACTCCAGTAAAAGTAGAAAGTCCTCCATTCAAACATTACTTGAGTAAAAGTACAAAAGTATCAGATTTAAAACGTACTCAAGTACCAAAAGTAAAAAGTAAATATTCAAATTAACTGTAAATATCAATAATTAAGCAGATAAAATCTTTTGGGACTGATATGCAATGCTTTAATTGAACAAATGATAAGATTAGATACTGCAATTAAGATTGTTAGATTTGCGACAATGAAGCCCCTTAACGCAGTATAAGGGTTAAACTTAAAATAGACATGTTCCTTAACATTAGCTCCATAAAACAGATGAGGAGCAAGATACTATTAACTAATTCAACATTAATTCAAAAGCCATAACCACAATGACATATTACGTAACAATTAGTTAATAGTCATGTGCCTCAACAAGTAAAGTCATAATATAATTTTGCCAATTGTTATGATTAATGATGAATTAAACACAACTGAGAGTCGGAATGCATGCTTTGAATACATGAATTTACATTATTAGTTAATGTAATATGTTATTAGGGAATTAATGATGTCATATTTAATGAATAGAAATTCATATATTACTTAATCTATTAATCATAAAGAATGTTCATTAGTTGCTGATGCAGTAATCATTAATAAATGGTTTAGTTCTTCATTAGTAATACATTAACTCATGATTATCTGTGCATTAGTTAGGCATGAATTATAATAGTGCACCTGTATTGTAAAATGTTACCGATGTTTTCATAGTAAATTGTGTGCCGCAAAATAAAAAAGCTGGGGAAACACTGAGCTAACGTTAGTGTGGCAAACCTGACCTGTCAGCTTTTCCAAGTCTATACCCGACTGGATCATCCATGACCGACCAGACCGGTTTGGAAATCAAGTGTAATAAATACTTAATACTTGGAGCGGGCATGGGGAAATGTATTGGAGTAAAAAGTAAACTTTGCCTTTAATATTGTAGTGGAGTAAGAGTAAAAGTAGATGCAAATAAAATATACTCAAGTAAAGTACAGATCCCCGAAAAAAATACTTAAGTAAAGTATCAAAGTATTTTTACTTGATTACTTACCACCCCTGAAGATTTGCACAGGATATCTGGTAACTGTACTGAGACACTGCTGATATATTGATCATGAAGAGTTCAGCTACACTATAAGATCAGATTCATAATTCCTGATTCTGATGTGTTTTCTCTTCATCAGTTTCACAAAAGTTCACTCTGGACCCGAACACAGCAAATACACACCTCCGTCTGTCTGAGGGGAACAGAGAGATTACACACACTCGCACAGTCCAGCCGTATCCTGATCATCCAGACAGATTTGATGTGTATCCTCAGGTGTTGTGTAGAGAGAGTGTGTGTGGACGCTGCTACTGGGAGATTGAGTGGAGTGGTGTTGTGTGTATATCAGTGTCATATAAGAGCATCAGCAGGAAGGGGTGGGGTGAAGAGTGTGTGTTTGGATCTAATGATCAGTCCTGGAGTTTGCTCTGCACTTCCTACAGTTACTCATTCAGTCACAATAACACACGCACTGAACTCCCTGTAAAGCCCATCAGTCGTAGAGTAGGAGTGTGTGTGGATCCCAGAGCAGGAACTCTGTCCTTCTACAGCGTCTCTGGAGACACAATGAGCCTCATCCACACACTCCAGACCACATTCACACACACACTCTATCCTGGGTTTGGGGTTTATTATGGATCAGTGAAACTGTGTTGATGAATCAGAACAGACTGATGAGGGATTCTACCCATAATGTGTACCTTAAAATGCAATGTAAGTCGCTTTGGATAAAAGCGTCTGCCAAATGCATAAATGTAAATAATGCTTTCATCTGTTCATTACATTAATATCTGTTAAATAATCTGAATTCTTAATTTGCAGTGTTAATAAACCAGAGATTTTGTCAAACACCCAACAAAGCAATTGTCAAAAGGTGCGTCCCAATCGGGAATGGTGTGCTATGTCTTTTCTAAGGGATCAGGGGTGCGGGGTTCGCCCCAGGGCCGAAAAAGTAGCGAAAACGTCCCATCGAGAAAGCATTACGAAAACTTTGAGCACTCATAACGCCAAACGATGAATTCAAAAACACTCGTCACTTATACGAAAATTGAAGATGATATAATCATGTTAGCATCATGCTAGCAACATGCTAATCATGTTAGTATCAATGCTAACAACATGTTAATCATGTTAGCATCATGCTAGCAAAATGCTAATCATATTAGCATCATGCTAACAACATGCTAATCATGTTAGCATCATGCTAGCAACATGTTAATCATGTTAGCAACATGCTAACCATGTTAGCATCATGCTAGCAACATGCTAATCATGTTAGTATCAATGCTAACAACATGTTAATCATGTTAGCATCATGCTAGCAAAATGCTAATCATATTAGCATCATGCTAACAACATGCTAATCATGTTAGCATCATGCTAGCAACATGCTAATCATGTTAGCATCATGCTAACAACTTGCTAATCATGTTAGCATCATGCTAACATCATGTTGCTTGGCTTTTTTGCATCACAAATGCCACAGGGCCCCGAGTTTTGCCACGGCAAGCACCACTCACAATTTCTTCAGGAATTGTACTTTCAGCAAAAAGTATTTTTGGTAAAAAAATAAAATAAAAAAAAAAGACTTAAAACAGAGCACTGCCATCCGTGTCTGGTTTATTAATCTTTTGAACAGATAAACACATACAAAATGTAAACATTTGAAACGATTTAACTATTTCTAACATTTTAGATGATAATAATCCATGACTAAATTTATTGCAAATATTTATCATCACTAAATTTAGTGATTCAAACTAATGTAGTGAAAACAGTGACCATAATTCTGAAATGGTAACTGGGGGACATTTCCTATTTCAGTGGTCAAAATATCACCAAAATCTCATTTGTTGTATTTTAGTTCAAAAACGGGGACAATAATTTTAATGTTTCTGTTGTTGTGGAGTCCCTATATTATTATTAACATTAATAATCATTATGATTTAGTTTGATTATTAGGATTTTTGGTCTGGATTTAATACAATAAAAAAACATTAAAGCAAATTAAAGCAGTTAGGCTATTAACCATTGTAAATAAGCAGTTTAAAACAATATTGTAACATGACTTAACAAAAATACATAAAATTAAAACAATCAGGATAAATAAAACTAATCAAAAATATTGTATAACTGTATTTAAGTTTAGGCTTTACTATATAAATGAATGTTTTTACTTCAAAAGTTTTATGTTTAGTCCTGAAAATAATTCTTATTATCCTTAATTGGTCATGTTATTTAGCATTTTAGGCTTATTTTAGGTAGAAATTGTATATGTATTCTGCACATGTACTGTATTTAATTTATATTTCAGAGGTATGGTAATCACTGCGTTGTGACTGCAGAACTTTTCAGGGCAAATCAATCCACACATTTTGAGGCTCTGTTATAAAGTACATACAAACAATATTACTTTACATTAAAAGCCAATAGTTAGTATGTTACTACCTTGAAAGCGATAACGAGGTTTCTTTTGATATTTGACGATAATGCCGTTCTTTCTGCTCTCGACGTTCTTCATGAAGTAGTAGCGGCGTGCCAAGCAGAGTCAGCGTAGCTCACAGCGCCATCTGCTGGTGAAAATGATCACTAAACTCTTGCTCCTAAAACCAGCGGCTGCTGTATGATGTTGGTTGTGCGCTTTTTCCCAATATATCTGCGGGTTGTTTGGAATGAGCTGTAAACCGGGTACAGCTCCGGGGACAGCTCCATTCAGGGACAGAACATTCAAACACACCTGGTCCTGCAGAGCTACCTTCCTGCAGATTTGAGCTCCAACCTGAATCAAACACACCTGAACCAGCTAATCATGGTAATCAGGGTGCTAGATAATTACAGACAGGTGTGTTGGAGCAGTGCTGGAACTGAAATTTGCAGGATGGTATCTCTCTAGCCCCCCTTTTCCACCAGAATGAACCGGGTGCTAGTTTAGAGCCGTTGCTAGTGTCAGTTCTAAGCAGTTCTAGCTGACTTGAGAGCCTTTAAGAACCGGTTTGGTTCGATGCATCTCGAACTAGCCTTCCCTCAATGGCTCATGGCTTTATGATCCTACATCGGCATCAAAACGCCGCGAATCCAACGCATTCGTGCAGCTCTCCATGATTTGTATAGAACGAGATTACAATCGAGCAGCTGTTAGCTTGATTAGCTGCTATTTAAAAAATGGCGGTCACAAGTTTGTGTTCGTAACCTCACCTCCAGCCGCAAGCGGTTCTTACTTCTAGCCCAGCAATGTTTTGGTGCTCTTTTCTTGGCTCGCAGCTGGTGCTTTGGCTGTAGAAACACAAAGAAGCGATTTGAAACTAGGCTCTGGCTCTGAACTAGCACCACCACTGCCTTGGTGGAAAAGGGGTATAGGAGCAGGGCTGGACCCCCTGCTATAACTTAGAGTAGGTGAAGTAACAAGTCAGCTGAGCGTCAGCTGATATCGTGTAGCAATCAGTGGTCTTCCTGAACTACACTTCACTCAAGCGCCATTTAAAATACTATCACAAATATACTTTTTTTAAGTCTTCAGAAAATGATATGGTCGCTCCAATGCAAAAATGGGCTAATGACCTAGGTACAGATCAAAATATCAACTGGCCAGAAGTTTGCAATAATATTTATTGTGTGTCTTGCAATGACAGAATCCAATTGATTCAATATAAGATTATACACAGAACACTGATGATTATTTTCCTGCATTCTAGCAGTGTCCACTTGTTCGGTCATTCTGGTTGGTGATGAATAGGCTCTCAGATATCCTTGGGCTCAGCATCCCAGTTTGTCCCATAATAGCTCTGCTAGGGGACATGTCTACATTACAGATTTCTAACCATCTCAAACCATTTTTATTAATCTCACTGACTGTAGCAAAGAAACAAATGGGAAAGAACTCTCAATAAATCAATGGTCAGATTATTGTTAGTACACTCAAATTTGGAGCAATTAACTGCATTTGCACATCATATTGACTTGGTCCCCTCTTTTGCAATCCCTAAACAGGAGAACTGATTCCTCTTTTTCATAAACTACGAGAAATGTGCCCTTTTTTAAAAAACTTGAAGCTCAGGCTATATCCCTTCACCTAGTGCCGATTACTCTTCATATCATAGTTGACATTTGTATTTCTTTCACTCTTTCTATTATTCGTATTATTTTGTATTTATTTAGTTTTATTTACTTTACGTTATCTAATTTTCTATGGACTTTCCAATGTGTCAGTATTTGACATTTGGTACAATCATAAACTATTACTATAACAGATAAATAAGTATTACTTTTCTGTTCTACAATTATTTAGGTTAAAACACTGCCGCAGAATTTGACCTACTGGTGACAAAAAGTTCACAAAATGAATGATGTTGAGCCAGAATGGTTTCTGAGGCTGTATCTCGGCCAAACATTGATCAATCAAAACGAAACTTGGGCTGTGTCCGAAATCGCCCCCTATACCCTTAAATAGGGCACTTTTTGAGGGGACAGCCATTTGTAGTGGTGTCCGAAACCATAGTGGATGTTTTTGAGTGCACTAATCCAATCCCACAATCCACCGCAATAATGAGTGTACAGGTGTACAGCTGATGTAGTAGGCTACGAGCAATGGAGGAAGTGGCTTGTTCGATGCAGCAGCGCTGCACAGACCGATCGGCTCATAAATACCGCGAGAGCATTTCGAGAGCAAACGACTCCTTATGCATATTTGATGTTTCTCGCCGCGACTGCTCACTGGTGATCTCCCTTGGGCTTAAGCTGCATGGTGGCTGAAGTTTGCACCGGGCTAGCGTCATCCGGGCCATCGTCATCGGCGTCCGGCATGATGTTGGGATGTTCCGCTTCTCGGCTGCGCCGCTGTTCCATCGTGCATTGCGGCCGTGGTGCGGCTTGGACTTCTGCGCCGACCCCAGTGTGTCCACAGAAGTGCCCGGAAAAATGTTCTGCCTCCTGCATGGTGCTGCGGCGATCCCCATCGTTTGAATCGTCATGAAGATCCATCATCTGGTCTTCAGCTGTCGTGCCTCGACAACATCATCAGGACACTGCGTCCTGGACCACAGTGTGCTGCGGAGCTAACAGAGACTTCCACCATCAGCTGTTTTCTGTTCACCATCAGCTCTGTTTCTGTTCACTATTAGCTCTGTTTTCTGTTCACCATCAGCTCTGTTTCTGTTCACCATCAGCTCTGTTTCTGTTCACCATCAGCTCTGTTTCTGTTGACCATCAGCTCTGTTTCTGTTCACCATCAGCTCTGTTTCTGTTCACCATCAGCTCTGTTTTCTGGTCACCATCAGCTCTGTTTCTGTTCACTATCAGCTCTGTTTCTGTTCACCATCAGCTCTGTTTTCTGTTCACCATCAGCTCTGTTTTCTGTTCACCATCAGCTCTGTTTTCTGTTCACCATCAGCTCTGTTTCTGTTCACCATCAGCTCTGTTTCTGTTCACCATCAGCTCTGTTTCTGTTCACCATCAGCTCTGTTTCTGTTCACCATCAGCTCTGTTTTCTGTTCACCATCAGCTCTGTTTTCTGTTCACCATCAGCTCTGTTTCTGTTCACCATCAGCTCTGTTTCTGTTCACCATCAGCTCTGTTTCTGTTCACCATCAGCTCTTTCTGTTCACCATCAGCTCTGTTTCTGTTCACCATCAGCTCTGTTTCTATTCACCATCAGCTCTGTTTCTGTTCACCATCAGCTCTGTTTCTTTTCACCATCAGCTCTTTCTGTTCACCATCAGCTCTGTTTCTGTTCACCATCAGCTCTGTTTCTGTTCACCATCAGCTCTGTTTCTGTTCACCATCAGCTCTGTTTCTGTTCACCATCAGCTCTGTTTCTGTTGACCATCAGCTCTGCTTCTGTTCACCATCAGCTCTGTTTCTGTTGACCATCAGCTCTGCTTCTGTTCACCATCAGCTCTGTTTCTGTTCACCATCAGCTCTGTTTTCTGTTCACCATCAGCTCTGTTTCTGTTCACCATCAGCTCTGTTTTCTGTTCACCATCAGCTCTGTTTTCTGTTCACCATCAGCTCTTTTTCTGTTCACCGTCAGCTCTGTTTCTGTTCACCGTCAGCTCTGTTTCTGTTGACCGTCAGCTCTGCTTCTGTTCACCATCAGCTCTGCTTCTGTTCACCATCAGCTCTGTTTCTGTTCACCATCAGCTCTGTTTCTGTTCACCATCAGCTCTGTTTCTGTTCACCATCAGCTCTGTTTTCTGTTCACCATCAGCTCTGTTTTCTGTTCACCATCAGCTCTGTTTCTGTTCACCATCAGCTCTTTCTGTTCACCATCAGCTCTGTTTCTGTTCACCATCAGCTCTGTTTCTGTTCACCATCAGCTCTTTCTGTTCACCATCAGCTCTTTCTGTTCACCATCAGCTCTGTTTCTGTTCACCATCAGCTCTGTTTCTGTTCACCATCAGCTCTGTTTTCTGTTCACCATCAGCTCTGTTTTCTGTTCACCGTCAGCTCTGTTTCTGTTCACCGTCAGCTCTGTTTCTGTTCACCGTCAGCTCTGTTTCTGTTGACCGTCAGCTCTGCTTCTGTTCACCATCAGCTCTGTTTCTGTTCACCATCAGCTCTGCTTCTGTTCACCATCAGCTCTGTTTCTGTTCACCATCAGCTCTTTCTGTTCACCATCAGCTCTGTTTCTGTTCACCATCAGCTCTGTTTCTGTTCACCATCAGCTCTGTTTTCTGTTCACCATCAACTCTGTTTTCTGTTCACCATCAGCTCTGTTTCTGTTCACCGTCAGCTCTGTTTCTGTTCACCGTCAGCTCTGTTTCTGTTCACCGTCAGCTCTGTTTCTGTTGACCGTCAGCTCTGCTTCTGTTCACCATCAGCTCTGTTTCTGTTCACCATCAGCTCTGCTTCTGTTCACCATCAGCTCTGTTTCTGTTCACCATCAGCTCTGTTTCTGTTCACCATCAGCTCTGTTTCTGTTCACCATCAGCTCTGTTTCTGTTCACCATCAGCTCTGTTTCTGTTCACCATCAGCTCTGTTTTCTGTTCACCATCAGCTCTGTTTCTGTTCACCATCAGCTCTGTTTCTGTTCACCATCAGCTCTTTCTGTTCACCATCAGCTCTGTTTTCTGTTCACCATCAGCTCTGTTTCTGTTCACCATCAGCTCTGTTTCTGTTCACCATCAGCTCTTTCTGTTCACCATCAGCTCTTTCTGTTCACCATCAGCTCTGTTTCTGTTCACCATCAGCTCTGTTTTCTGTTCACCGTCAGCTCTGTTTTCTGTTCACCATCAGCTCTGTTTCTGTTCACCGTCAGCTCTGTTTCTGTTCACCGTCAGCTCTGTTTCTGTTGACCGTCAGCTCTGCTTCTGTTCACCATCAGCTCTGTTTCTGTTCACCATCAGCTCTGTTTTCTGTTCACCATCAGCTCTGTTTTCTGTTCACCATCAGCTCTGTTTTCAGTTCACCATCAGCTCTGTTTCTGTTCACCATCAGCTCTGTTTCTGTTCACCATCAGCTCTTTCTGTTCACCATCAGCTCTGTTTCTGTTCACCATCAGCTCTTTCTGTTCACCATCAGCTCTTTCTGTTCACCATCAGCTCTGTTTCTGTTCACCATCAGCTCTGTTTCTGTTCACCATCAGCTCTGTTTCTGTTCACCATCAGCTCTGTTTCTGTTCACCGTCAGCTCTGTTTCTGTTGACCGTCAGCTCTGCTTCTGTTCACCATCAGCTCTGTTTCTGTTCACCATCAGCTCTGCTTCTGTTCACCATCAGCTCTGTTTCTGTTCACCATCAGCTCTGTTTCTGTTCACCATCAGCTCTGTTTTCTGTTCACCATCAGCTCTGTTTTCTGTTCACCATCAGCTCTGTTTCTGTTCACCATCAGCTCTGTTTCTGTTCACCATCAGCTCTTTCTGTTCACCATCAGCTCTTTCTGTTCACCATCAGCTCTGTTTCTGTTCACCATCAGCTCTGTTTTCTGTTCACCATCAGCTCTGTTTTCTGTTCACCATCAGCTCTTTTTCTGTTCACCGTCAGCTCTGTTTCTGTTCACCGTCAGCTCTGTTTCTGTTGACCGTCAGCTCTGCTTCTGTTCACCGTCAGCTCTGTTTCTGTTCACCATCAGCTCTGCTTCTGTTCACCATCAGCTCTGTTTCTGTTCACCATCAGCTCTGTTTCTGTTCACCATCAGCTCTGTTTCTGTTCACCATCAGCTCTGTTTTCTGTTCACCATCAGCTCTGTTTTCTGTTCACCATCAGCTCTGTTTCTGTTCACCATCAGCTCTTTCTGTTCACCATCAGCTCTGTTTCTGTTCACCATCAGCTCTGTTTCTGTTCACCATCAGCTCTTTCTGTTCACCATCAGCTCTGTTTCTGTTCACCATCAGCTCTGTTTCTGTTCACCATCAGCTCTTTCTGTTCACCATCAGCTCTGTTTCTGTTCACCATCAGCTCTTTCTGTTCACCATCAGCTCTGTTTCTGTTCACCATCAGCTCTGTTTCTGTTCACCATCAACTCTGTTTTCTGTTCACCATCAGCTCTGTTTTCTGTTCACCATCAGCTCTGTTTCTGTTCACCGTCAGCTCTGTTTCTGTTCACCATCAGCTCTGTTTCTGTTGACCATCAGCTCTGCTTCTGCTCACCATCAGCTCTGTTTCTGTTCACCATCAGCTCTGTTTTCTGTTCACCATCAGCTCTGTTTCTGTTCACCATCAGCTCTTTCTGTTCACCATCAGCTCTGTTTCTGTTCACCATCAGCTCTGTTTCTGTTCACCATCAGCTCTTTCTGTTCACCATCAGCTCTGTTTCTGTTCACCATCAGCTCTGTTTCTGTTCACCATCAGCTCTTTCTGTTCACCATCAGCTCTGTTTCTGTTCACCATCAGCTCTTTCTGTTCACCATCAGCTCTGTTTCTGTTCACCATCAGCTCTGTTTCTGTTCACCATCAACTCTGTTTTCTGTTCACCATCAGCTCTGTTTTCTGTTCACCATCAGCTCTGTTTCTGTTCACCGTCAGCTCTGTTTCTGTTCACCATCAGCTCTGTTTCTGTTGACCATCAGCTCTGCTTCTGCTCACCATCAGCTCTGTTTCTGTTCACCATCAGCTCTGCTTCTGTTCACCATCAGCTCTGTTTCTGTTCACCATCAGCTCTGTTTCTGTTCACCATCAGCTCTGTTTTCTGTTCACCATCAGCTCTGTTTTCTGTTCACCATCAGCTCTGTTTTCAGTTCACCATTAGCTCTGTTTTCTGTTCACCATCAGCTCTGTTTCTGTTCACCATCAGCTCTTTCTGTTCACCATCAGCTCTGTTTCTGTTCACCATCAGCTCTTTCTGTTCACCATCAGCTCTTTCTGTTCACCATCAGCTCTGTTTCTGTTCACCATCAGCTCTGTTTCTGTTCACCATCAGCTCTGTTTCTGTTCACCATCAGCTCTGTTTCTGTTCACCGTCAGCTCTGTTTCTGTTGACCGTCAGCTCTGCTTCTGTTCACCATCAGCTCTGTTTCTGTTCACCATCAGCTCTGCTTCTGTTCACCATCAGCTCTGTTTCTGTTCACCATCAGCTCTGTTTCTGTTCACCATCAGCTCTGTTTTCTGTTCACCATCAGCTCTGTTTTCTGTTCACCATCAGCTCTGTTTCTGTTCACCATCAGCTCTGTTTCTGTTCACCATCAGCTCTTTCTGTTCACCATCAGCTCTTTCTGTTCACCATCAGCTCTGTTTCTGTTCACCATCAGCTCTTTCTGTTCACCATCAGCTCTGTTTTCTGTTCACCATCAGCTCTTTTTCTGTTCACCGTCAGCTCTGTTTCTGTTCACCGTCAGCTCTGTTTCTGTTGACCGTCAGCTCTGCTTCTGTTCACCGTCAGCTCTGTTTCTGTTCACCATCAGCTCTGCTTCTGTTCACCATCAGCTCTGTTTCTGTTCACCATCAGCTCTGTTTCTGTTCACCATCAGCTCTGTTTCTGTTCACCATCAGCTCTGTTTTCTGTTCACCATCAGCTCTGTTTTCTGTTCACCATCAGCTCTGTTTCTGTTCACCATCAGCTCTTTCTGTTCACCATCAGCTCTGTTTCTGTTCACCATCAGCTCTGTTTCTGTTCACCATCAGCTCTTTCTGTTCACCATCAGCTCTGTTTCTGTTCACCATCAGCTCTGTTTCTGTTCACCATCAGCTCTTTCTGTTCACCATCAGCTCTGTTTCTGTTCACCATCAGCTCTTTCTGTTCACCATCAGCTCTGTTTCTGTTCACCATCAGCTCTGTTTCTGTTCACCATCAACTCTGTTTTCTGTTCACCATCAGCTCTGTTTTCTGTTCACCATCAGCTCTGTTTCTGTTCACCGTCAGCTCTGTTTCTGTTCACCATCAGCTCTGTTTCTGTTGACCATCAGCTCTGCTTCTGCTCACCATCAGCTCTGTTTCTGTTCACCATCAGCTCTGCTTCTGTTCACCATCAGCTCTGTTTCTGTTCACCATCAGCTCTGTTTCTGTTCACCATCAGCTCTGTTTTCTGTTCACCATCAGCTCTGTTTCTGTTCACCGTCAGCTCTGTTTCTGTTCACCATCAGCTCTGTTTCTGTTGACCATCAGCTCTGCTTCTGCTCACCATCAGCTCTGTTTCTGTTCACCATCAGCTCTGCTTCTGTTCACCATCAGCTCTGTTTCTGTTCACCATCAGCTCTGTTTCTGTTCACCATCAGCTCTGTTTTCTGTTCACCATCAGCTCTGTTTTCTGTTCACCATCAGCTCTGTTTTCTGTTCACCATTAGCTCTGTTTTCTGTTCACCATCAGCTCTGTTTCTGTTCACCATCAGCTCTGTTTCTGTTCACCATCAGCTCTTTCTGTTCACCATCAGCTCTGTTTCTGTTCACCATCAGCTCTGTTTCTGTTCACCATCAGCTCTGTTTTCTGTTCACCATCAACTCTGTTTTCTGTTCACCATCAGCTCTGTTTCTGTTCACCGTCAGCTCTGTTTCTGTTCACCGTCAGCTCTGTTTCTGTTCACCGTCAGCTCTGTTTCTGTTGACCGTCAGCTCTGTTTCTGTTCACCGTCAGCTCTGTTTCTGTTCACCATCAGCTCTGTTTCTGTTCACCATCAGCTCTGTTTCTGTTCACCATCAGCTCTTTCTGTTCACCATCAGCTCTTTCTGTTCACCATCAGCTCTGTTTCTGTTCACCATCAGCTCTTTCTGTTCACCATCAGCTCTGTTTTCTGTTCACCATCAGCTCTGTTTCTGTTCACCGTCAGCTCTGTTTCTGTTCACCATCAGCTCTGTTTTCTGTTCACCATCAGCTCTGTTTCTGCTCACCATCAGCTCTGTTTCTGTTCACCATCAGCTCTGCTTCTGTTCACCATCAGCTCTTTCTGTTCACCATCAGCTCTGTTTCTGTTCACCATCAGCTCTGTTTCTGTTCACCATCAGCTCTGTTTCTGTTCACCATCAGCTCTGTTTTCTGTTCACCATCAACTCTGTTTTCTGTTCACCATCAGCTCTGTTTCTGTTCACCGTCAGCTCTTTTTCTGTTCACCGTCAGCTCTGTTTCTGTTGACCGTCAGCTCTGCTTCTGTTCACCATCAGCTCTGTTTCTGTTCACCATCAGCTCTGTTTCTGTTCACCATCAGCTCTGTTTCTGTTCACCATCAGCTCTGTTTCTGTTCACCATCAGCTCTGTTTCTGTTCACCATCAGCTCTGTTTCTGTTCACCATCAGCTCTGTTTTCTGTTCACCATCAGCTCTGTTTCTGTTCACCATCAGCTCTTTCTGTTCACCATCAGCTCTGTTTCTGTTCACCATCAGCTCTTTCTGTTCACCATCAGCTCTGTTTTCTGTTCACCAGCAGCTCTGTTTCTGTTCACCATCAGCTCTGTTTCTGTTCACCATCAGCTCTTTCTGTTCACCATCAGCTCTTTCTGTTCACCATCAGCTCTGTTTCTGTTCACCATCAGCTCTGTTTTCTGTTCACCATCAGCTCTGTTTTCTGTTCACCATCAGCTCTGTTTCTGTTCACCGTCAGCTCTGTTTCTGTTCACCGTCAGCTCTGTTTCTGTTCACCGTCAGCTCTGTTTCTGTTCACCGTCAGCTCTGTTTCTGTTCACCATCAGCTCTGCTTCTGTTCACCATCAGCTCTGTTTCTGTTCACCATCAGCTCTGTTTTCTGTTCACCATCAGCTCTGTTTTCTGTTCACCATCAGCTCTGTTTCTGTTCACCATCAGCTCTGTTTCTGTTCACCATCAGCTCTGTTTCTGTTCACCATCAGCTCTTTCTGTTCACCATCAGCTCTGTTTCTGTTCACCATCAGCTCTGTTTCTGTTCACCATCAGCTCTGTTTCTGTTCACCATCAGCTCTTTCTGTTCACCATCAGCTCTGTTTCTGTTCACCATCAGCTCTTTCTGTTCACCATCAGCTCTGTTTCTGTTCACCATCAGCTCTTTCTGTTCACCATCAGCTCTTTCTGTTCACCATCAGCTCTGTTTCTGTTCACCATCAGCTCCGTTTTCTGTTCACCATCAGCTCTGTTTTCTGTTCACCATCAGCTCTGTTTCTGTTCACCGTCAGCTCTGTTTCTGTTCACCATCAGCTCTGTTTCTGTTCTGTTTTTTGTGTTGGTTGATTGTTTGTAGTATTCTATATTTTTACTTGTTATTAATTTTGTTTGTTATCCCCCCCCCCCCCCTTTGTTGCACTTTGAGATTCTTCGGAATGAAAAGTGCATTATATATAAAAAGAAAACCCAGATTTATATACAGCAACAGTTGGCTAGTGTAGGGGTGAAAATCGCTTTTCCCATCAGATATCAGATTGGAAAGGTATTTATTTTCAATAAAAATAAAGAAAATATTATAAAAATGGAAATAAATTGTCTGTTAAACGTGTTTAATTCACCACGTCCTAACACTTATTATTAGAGACAATAAAAGTTAATGGGTGTAACATGTAATACTGCTGTAGATCGTGACAGAGCCCTCTGTCACAGTTACGTGCCAATCGTAGTAAATGTGAGGGAATGTCTAAATAAAATCAATGTCTATGCCACATAACTTGCCTGGATCCCCTGAATGAAGGATGAAGCTATGACTGAAGAGATTTTTAGTTCATTAGATGTTCATCTGAGGAGAATAACACACTGTAGATAATTCTAGTCAAGAACTGTTATAAAACAAGGCAAATAACTTTTCCTATATAGTTTAAAACACTTACATAGATGTGATCAGTTTCATAGATGCAGTTTCACTGAAGTTATTAATGGTGTTGTCCTGATTTTCTGTAACTTACTCTTTGAGTGTCTGTCTGAGACTGACATCTAGTGGACACTTTATGATCTGTGACTTTATGACCAGACTTTTGTACACGTCACTCCAACACAGAACCAGGAAGCAGGAATCACATTTCAGAGAAACAGAAACTGAAGTGAAGTTGTGCTCTGTTTGTGTTTCTCTATTCACGCAGTAAAATGGCAGAAGCCAGAATTTCAGTGGATCAGGATGAGTTCCTGTGTCCAGTGTGTCTGGATCTCCTGAAGGATCCAGTGGCCATTCCCTGTGGACACAGTTACTGTAAGATCTGTATTACGGGCTGCTGGGATCAGGAGGATCAGATGAGAGTCTACAGCTGCCCTCAGTGCAGACAGACCTTCAGTCCAAGACCTGCTTTAGCTAAAAACACCATGCTGGCTGAAGTGGTGGACAAACTGAAGAAGACTAAACTTCCTGATGACTGTTACGCTGGAGCTGGAGATGTGCAGTGTGACGTCTGTACTGGAAGAAAACACAAAGCCGTCAAGTCCTGTCTGGTGTGTCTGAACTCTTACTGTCAGAATCACCTTGAACAACATGAGAGTTTGTTTAAAGGAAAGAGACACAATCTGACTGAAGCCACTGGACGACTGCAGGAGATGATCTGCCAGAAACACGACAAGCTCCTTGAGGTTTTCTGCCGCACTGATCAGACGTGTATATGTGTGCTGTGCATGATGGAGGAACATAAAAACCACGACACTGTATCAGCTGCAGCTCAGAGGACAGAGAAACAGGTATGAACTTTAAACTACACATTGATTTTTATTTTTTATTTTTTTACAATTACATTTTTTTCCAATTTTTTTTTAAAAGAACAAACATAAGTACATCCTGTGTGAACATACATCATACATGTCTGTTTAAAAAATAATAATGCAGGTCTCCCTAATCAACCATAAACAAAAAAATTAACAAACATTATACAACAATAATCTTCACTGGATATACATCAAATAAAAAACAAATTTGTGCAGCTACAGGGATTTTATAGCCAATGTATTGTCTACCATATCAAATACCTCATTCCAAAAGCCTGTTAATTTAGGACATGTCAAAAATATGTGTGTGATTGGCCAGAGCCTCCCCACAGTTTCCAGCAATAAGGTTAATAAGTTAATAATTCTCTTCGCTTGTGTTGTACTGCGTTGGAATAGTCATGATCCAGCGTGACACGACTCCCATTAAACTGCAAATCCTAAGTAGCCCAAAATTTTTGCAAGATCTGTTGTTTCGTCTGAAAATGCAGAAATTTAACCACGACTGATCGCGGGGCCGCGTTTGGATTTGTTGGTTTAATCCCGAGCGATCTATGTGCGCACTCTATACCCAAGTCCTCATCCTCGGGCAGATCAAGTATCAGTTTCAATGTTGTCGACACAAATTCAATCATGTTTCTGTTTCCTTCTGCACCTTCTTCCAGCCCATATATTCTCACATTTGAATGCCTTGAGCGGTTTTCCAAGTCCTTCAACTTCTCCTCCATCTTCTCCTCCAATATGTTTTTTCATCATATATGTCAACAACCTGTCCAATCGCTCGCATTTGTCCTCAGTAATGCTGATTCTTTCTTCAGATTCCTCCATTAGTTTGATACCTTTTGTCCCTTCATTTACTTGTTTGACCGATTCCTCCAATTTCCCAAACTTCTCATTTATTTCCTTTCTCATGCCACGCATTTCATTGAGTATTTCAGAGGTTGGTGAGTCGTTGGAAGCATCCTGGTTAGCATTTGCACTAGTCACTTGGCTATGCTTGAAGGTATCTGTTGTTTCACCAGTTCCCTCGACTTTGTTCGTGTAACTAAACAGCAAATCTAAAATACAAATTTTTGTACGTTAACAACCCATATGTTATGTTCTGAATCAATGTCTGGGGCAAGTTTTAACTTGCTAAGTGAGGAGTCCTGTTATTATGCTGCCATTATAAGGCCAGACCACCGGCAGCTTCCAACTAGACAATGATGAAATAATGCTGACACTGTTTAGATTGGCACCCATTTGATCAGGAAACGTCATTCACACTGCAGACGTCAGCAGAAGTGAACAGGAACTGTAACACAGTCTGATGTTTCTGCTGTCATTGGTTTGTCTTTAGCACCAGCTGAAGGAGACGCAGAGGTCGTTCCAGCAGAGGATCCAGCAGAGAGAGAAAGATCTTCAGCAGCTGAGAGAGGCTGTGGAGGCTCATAAGGTGAGTCTGGAGAAGAAGAGCAGTTTGAGAAGTCTCAGTCAGGACTCACTGAAGCCACTGTGTGATTGTGATGTGTGTCCTAACAGCGCTCGGCACAGACAGCAGTGGAGGACAGTGAGAGGATCTTCACTGAGCTCATCCGCTCCATTGAGAGAAGCCGCTCTGAGGCCACACAGCGGATCAGAGATCAGGAGAAGACTGCAGTGAGTCGAGCTGAAGGACGACTGGAGCGACTGGAGCAGGAGATCAATGATCTGAGGAGGAGAGACGCTGAGCTGGAGCAGCTTTCACACACACAGGATCACATCCATTTCCTGCAGGTAACAGAGATCTAGAAGAACAAGAGACTCACAGAGAAACACCCGATGACTGAAGTCCTCACAAATTTTTCCTTCTGATTTCTTTAATCATTGTGAATTCAGTGAACAAGTAATATTCACCAGATTTGCATCAGATGATGTTCAAATCTTAAAATTATTTTCAAAATTGTTTGCTTTTAATACATTGATGAATGTGACCATGAAGACCGAGTGAGGCTGTATAACATACAGGAACCACACAAAACATGACATCGGGATCATGTCCTAAGAGTCCTTGTGAATTTCAGAGCCAATGCTCAAAAGTTATAAATAATGGTCAGTCATCTCGTAGCCTTTGAACTGAAATCTACTGAAGTCTATAATGTGACCAGGGCTGTTTCTACAACTTACTTACTCAAATTTTACATAGCAAAATTTATAAAGCAGTGATGATACAAATTATATAAATATTGTTTCTTAAAATTGATTGAACGATTCCCAACTGGCGTACATTAATTATTGTTCTGCTCTCACTGCAGTGGCACACACATATTGGTTGTAAGAACAACGTTAATGTTCAGTAGTTCAGCAATGTTCATTAGCAGTGGTAGTTTCACAGCTTAAGAGTGCACAGGCTCCAAATCTAAACTCATCTATAGTAAACTAATTGTCTAGTTTCCTTCCTATTAAGACTTCAGTTGATCATTTCTCTCTCCTCATCACTAGCTGCCAGATCACTAATAAAAACCTGTTTCACTTTGTTAAAAGTCTTTCAGTGTGCTTTTAAATAATGCCTCTAGATACAGTGCATCCGGAAAGTATTCACAGTGCACTTATTCACTTATTACAAATGTCCATATGTTACAGCTTTATTCCAAAATGGATTAAATTAATTATTATTTTCCTCAATTCTACAAACAATACCCCATAATGACAATGTCGTCTTTGCAGGACTTTTCAAGCTCATCAGGTTGGACAGGGAGCATTGGTGCACAGCCATTTTCAGATCTCTCCAGAGATGTTCAATCGGGTTCAAGTCTGGGCTCTAGCTGAGCCACTTAAGGACATTCACATTCATGTCCCATAGGCACTCCTTTGTTATTTTGGCTGTGTGCTTAGGGTCTCTGTCCTATTGGAAGGTAAACCTTTGCCCCAGTCTGAGGTCCAGAACACACTGGAGCAGGTTTTCATCAAGGATGTCTCTATACATTGCAACATTCATCTCTCTCTCAATCCTGTCGCTGATAAACACCCCCACATCATGATGCTGCCACCACCATGCTTCACTGTAGGGATGGTATTGGCCACGTGGGGAGCAGTGCTTGGTTTCCTCCAGATATGACGCTTGCCATTCAGGCCAAAGAGTTCAATCTGTTTCATCAGACCAGAGAATTTTGTTTCTCATGGTCTGATAATCTTTCAGGTGCCTTTGGGCAAACTCCAGGCAGGCTATCATGTACTGTCTGGCCACTCTACCATACAGGCCTGATTGGTGGAGTGCTGCAGAGACGGTTTTTCTTCTGGAAGGTTCTCCTTTCTCCACAGAGAAATGCTGGAGCTCTGTCAGTGATCACCGGGTTCTTGGTCACCTCCCTGACTAAGGCCCTTCTCCCCTGATCGCCCAGTTTGGCCGGGCAGGCAGCTCTAGGAAGAGTCCTGGTAGTTCCAAACTTCTTCCATGTACGGATGATGGAGGCCACTGTGCTCACTGGGACCTTCGATGCTGCAGAAATGTTTCTTCACCCTTCTCCAGATCTGTGCCCCGATACAATCCTGTCTCAGAGGTCTACAGACAATTCCTTGGACCTCATGGCTTGGTTTGTGCTTTTGACATGCACTGTTAACTGTGGGACCTTATATAGACAGGTGTGTGACTCTCCAAATCATGTCCAATCAACTGAATTTAACACAGGTGGACTCCAATCAAGCTGTAGAAACATCTCAAGGATGATCAGCGGAAACAGGAGCACCTGAGCTCAGTTTCAGTGTCATGGCAAAGGCTGTGGATACTTATGATTATTTCTTTTCTTTTTTTTTTTAATACATTTGCAAAGATTTCAAACAAACTTCTTTCACTTTGTTATTATGGGGTATTGTTTGTAGAATTGAGGGGAAGAAAAATGATTTTAATCCATTTTGGAAAAAGGCTGTAACATAACAAAATGTGGGAAAAAGTGAAGCGCAGCGAATACCTTCTGGATGCACTGTACATGATGTATTGAACGAAGAATGGACAATGCTTAGAATAAAATGAGAAATGTTATAATATTTCTTTGGTAATATTGACCTTAGAAAGTTCAGATATAGTGTAAGTGTCAAACGCTAGACATGATTTTATTTATTATTAACACATTTTGGGAGGAGCACGTTCAGATTATTAAACCTAATTAAAATACGAGTGGAGCACATAAGTTAATCATCTTAATCAACGATAAGAGGTGTATATATATACTGCAGATTTACCTCCATCCCAGTGGGCTCAAAATTCAGAGCCCAGAGCCCTCCCTTCGGACAGCATGCCAAATACACATAACTTTTACTCAGTTTAATTTGATGTAAGTGTAAACTCGTGTAATAATGAATATGAGAAGACTGAGGCTGTGAAAGTGCTGGATTGAGGAGCGTTACTAAAGATCAAATCTGACAGTAGTGCAGGTTATTGGCTGAAGTGTGGAGGTGATGAGCTTTGATTTCTGTTTCCTGTAGAGTTTCCAGTCTCTCTCAGCTCCTCCTGAATCTACAGACGTCAATGACAATCCCTTCAGTTCTCTCTCCTCTTTTGATGGAGTGACAGAATCTGTCCGTCAGCTGAAGGACAAACTGGAGGATTTCTGCAAAGAGTAGCTGAAGAAGATCTCTGACAGAGGTAAAGTCCTGGAGATTCATCTGCTCTCAGAAATCATCCTCCATCATCTCATATCATGTAGAAGATCATATTAGAAATGTCTTAGGAACGGATGCAGGGATCATTTTCTCTTGACATGATGATCACACTCTTCATGTCTGTTGATTTCCACAGTCACTTTCACCAACATTGTTCCCAGGACCAGAGACGACTTCCTACAATGTAAGTCACTGAGAAAACAAGCAGAAGAACTCACTGTGTGTGTTCATGTTCTTCCTGTAGAAGGAGAAAGAAAACATGACAGAAGAGCTTTAGAGTTGATCATGAGAATGATTTGCACAGGATATCTGGTAACTGTACTGAGACACTGCTGATACATTGATCATGAAGAGTTCAGCTACATTATAAGATCAGATTCATAATTCCTGATTCTGATGTGTTTTCTCTTCACCAGTTTCACAAAAGTTCACTCTGGACCTGAACACAGCGCATACACTCCTCCGTCTGTCTGAGGGGAACAGAGAGATTACTGGCACTGACACAGTCCAGCCGTATCCTGATCATCCAGACAGATTTGATGTGTATTCTCAGGTGTTGTGTAGAGAGAGTGTGTGTGGACGCTGCTACTGGGAGATTGAGTGGAGTGATGGTGTGTGTATATCAGTGTCATATAAGAGCATCAGCAGGAAGGGGTGGGGTAAAGAGTGTGTGTTTGGATCTAATGATCAGTCCTGGAGTTTGATCTGCTTTCCCTCCAGTTACTCATTCAGTCACAATAACATACAGACTAAACTCCCTGTAGAGCCCATCAGCCGTAGAGTAGGAGTGTGTGTGGATCCCAGAGCAGGAACTCTGTCCTTCTACAGCGTCTCTGGAGACACAATGAGCCTCATCCACACAGTCCAGACCACATTCACACACACACTCTATCCTGGGTTTAGGGTTTATTATCCTGGATCATCAGTGAAACTGTGCTGATGAATCAGAACAGACTGATGAGAGATTCTACCCATAATGCTTTCATCCATTCATTACA
The DNA here is from genome assembly GCF_024679245.1 of Pseudorasbora parva. Taxonomy (NCBI): domain Eukaryota; kingdom Metazoa; phylum Chordata; class Actinopteri; order Cypriniformes; family Gobionidae; genus Pseudorasbora; species Pseudorasbora parva. The sequence goes on from NC_090191.1 coordinate 3,469,503, forward strand.
TTAATATCTGTAAAATCTTAATTCGCTGTTGTATGTTGTTTAAGTAAGGTATATTGTACATCCAGCCGGTTATCACAGAATAAACCCCAACAGAGTTTTCAGGACGCGAAGCGGAGGATGTCCGTTAATCTACATCTGGTTTGATGTACATTATCCTGCTTATTAAACGGCTACTAGTATATACGTTGAGCCCTCAAGTCCTCATAGGTGTGTATGACAATCTTCTTTCAGACGAATACAATCAGAGTTATATTTAAAAAGTCCTGGCTAACGTAAATCCATGCAGTAGTTGTAGCTGTTTTTGAAGTCCATAAAAAATGTTTCTGTCCATCAAATAACGTGCTCCACACGGCTCCGATGGGTTAATAGATGCTTTTGGAGTCGCATCGATGCGTTTGTGTAAGAAAAATATCCATATTTAAACTTTATAAAGTAAACCCTTGAAGTCTTCCATTGTAACCCATGGCGGTTCAGTGTTTTACAGCCACCACAAGAGTCAACGACAGCCTTAAGCATATAAGTAATATTTGGAGAAATCCAAATGAAAGCATCCACACTAGAACATTTCTTTCTTTTCTTTAGCTTTTTTCTACTCTACTTTAATTACTGTAATTTCCGGACTATAAGTCACACTTTTTTTCATAGTTTTGGCTGGTCCAGCGACTTATATATCAAATTGAATTAATACATAATACCGGTCAAGATAACTCGTAGTTCCCGGATGAACGGTGTGTTATTAACTTTGGGGGCTCTTATCTGGGAATAATAGCTGGAACGTGCGATTGACCAAGATTGTATTTCACCGAGCTGTGTAATAGTTGAAAATAAAGAGATTCTTTATATGGCTTCCGAGTTGTAATGATTTATAACTGCTGTATATGCCTAATGGTGATGTTTTTTTTAATTACATATTTTTTATATAGATACACACACACACAGGTCCTTCTCCAAAAATTAGCATATTGTGATAAAGTTCATTATTTTCCATAATATAATGATAAAAATTAAACTTTCATATATTTTAGATTCATTGCACACCAACTGAAATATTTAAGGTCTTTTATTGTTTTAATACTGATGATTTTGGCATACAGCTCATGAAAACCTCAAAATCTCAAAAAATTAGCATATTTCATCCGACCAATAAAATAAAAGTGTTTTTAATACAAAAAAAGTCAACCTTCAAAATAATTACGTTCCAGGTCCAGGATGCTTCGATAGCGGCCTTAAGCTCATCCAGAGTGTTGGGTCTTGCGTCTCTCAACTTTCTCTTCACAATATCCCACAGATTCTCTATGAGGTTCAGGTCAGGAGAGTTGGCAGGCCAATTGAGCACAGTAATACCATGGTCAGTAAACCATTTACCAGTGGTTTTGGCACTGTGAGCAGGTGCCAGGTCGTGCTGAAAAACCAAATCTTCATCTCCATAAAGCTTTTCAGCAGATGGAAACATGAAGTGCTCCAAAATCTCCTGATAGCGAGCTGCATTGACCCTGCCCTTGATAAAACACAGTGGACCAACACCAGCAGCTGACATGGCACCCCAGACCATCACTGACTGTGGGGACTTGACACTGGACTTCAGGCATTTGGGCATTTCCTTCTCCCCAGTCTTCCTCCAGACTCTGGCACCTTGATTTCCGAATGACATGCAAAATTTGCTTTCATCCGAAAAAAGTACTTTGGACCACTGAGCAACAGTCCAGTGCTGCTTCTCTGTAGCCCTAAAGTGTCTTGACCTGGGGAATGCGGCACCTGTAGCCCATTTCCTGCACACGCCTGTGCACGGTGGCTCTGGATGTTTCTACTCCAGACTCAGTCCACTGCTTCCGCAAGTCCCCCAAGGTCTGGAATTGGTCCTTCTCCACAATCTTCCTCAGGGTCCGCTCACCTCTTCTCGTTGTGCAGCGTTTTTTGCCACACTTTTTCCTTCCCACAGACTTCTCACTGAGGTGCCTTGATACAGCACTCTGGGAACAGCCTATTCGTTCAGAAATTTCTTTCTGTGTCTTACCCTCTTGCTTGAGGGTGTCAATGATGGTCTTCTGGACAGCAGTCAGGTCGGCAGTCTTACCCATGATTGCGGTTTTGAGTAATGAACCAGGCTGGGAGTTTTTAAAAGCCTCAGGAATCTTTTGCAGGTGTTTAGAGTTAATAAGTTGATTCAGATGATTAGGTTAATAGCTCGTTTAGAGAACCTTTTCATGATATGCTAATTTTTTGATATAGGAATTTTAGGTTTTCATGAACTGTATGCCAAAATCATCAGTATTAAAACAATAAAAGACCTGAAATATTTCAGTTGGTGTGCAATGAATCTAAAATATATAAAAGTTTAATTTTTATAATTACATTATAGAAAATAATGAACTTTTATCACAATATGCTATTTTTTTGAGAAGGACCTGTAGACCATTGAAATGTGATTTTATTATTGCCCTTGTATTCTGTGGAAAAACTGAGATGGAATAAGATAGATATATTGTGATAAGGATTCAGTTTTAGGCAATAAATCAAACCACACATTTAATCATTTTTAATGAGTTTGAAATATTTAACATTATTTCCAATAAAATTAATACTTCACAAATGCTCTGTTGTTGGCATTATAATTGTGATTTCTTCACACTCGCTTACATTCACACAATACTAATCCTTTATCTTATAATGTGAATGTGTTTTGTATGTGTGTGTTTTTTTTAATTTATTTAAAGAATATGAACGGGACTTTTATTTTGGCGTGGGGACATGACGTCATAAGCATGCGCCGCGCTCCTGCATCTGCAAATCGGCTGAAGAAAGGTTTGTTTTTTAAAATAATTTTAATGTTTAAATCAGAACAAGCCCTTTCTGCAATTTTATAGAGGACTCAATGAGTGAATTATTTTTGAGTGTAACATTGTAATGTATATAATAGCATTAATGAACGATATTGTTATGATTAAAGAGCATCCACACATGAATAACACAATATGCATAACACAAAAGATATCGCTCCCTAAATCGTAAATAATAATTATAGCCAGGATTGTTTTTGCGTATATCTATGATAGATCTTTATCTCTTTTTTTTCAGTTTAACTATTTATTATTATAAATTCTATACAACACTTGAAAATGTTGCAGTAGTTTGGAAACTCAATTTCTCTTTTGTTGAAATGTGCATTAATCATATTATTTAGTTGTTTGTCAAATTATTTTTCTTACTTTGTATTTGTTAAGTAGAAGTTATTTTCTTGATTAGCCCATGGCTAGGCTATTAGGTGACATGATATCTGAGTTGTCTCAAAATAAATAATTACAATAACTGTATTTATTATGATTTAACTTAAGTTTATAGCTAATTTAAATATTTTTGTACAGTGTGTAAATTCTGAATACAAGGCATTTGTTTCTCACGTTTAAAAAATAATAGGCCTATTACCAAGCATTAAAAGGCTCAACATTAAGCCTGGTCACATTTAAAGCATTCATTCACAAAAAAATGTTATATATATATATATATATATATATATATATATATATATATATATATATATATATATATATATATATATATAAATATATATATATATATATATATATATATATATATATATATATATAGTCAGCTTTGATTTATTTTAATATCTTATTTTATTTTTTTAATTATTTAAATTTGATTTATTTTAATATCTTTCATTGTAAATTCTTAAAATTGAAGTTATAATAAAAGACTATAGTGATGTTTACCACTGAAATAAAATCATTTACACTGAATAATTACACCTGCATTAAATAATGTTATGAGATTGTCTTATATTCTGAATATACAAATAAGAAATGTTGGAGAAAAGTTATTTTAACCATTAAAATAAACTTGCTCTGATAAAGTATGAATGTGTATAGTTTGGTGTAATCAGGACATACTAAATGGATATAATACCCAGATATTTAGTTTGTTTCTGTTATTGTATCTATAACAGGACAAACGCACACAGAAAAACTCCTGGTGAAGCGACTGAGATCCACGTAACTATTATAAAGATGGCATTTATTAAAGAGGAGAGTGAAGACGTGAAGATTGAAGAAGTATTGAGAGTGAAACATGAAGAAACTGAGGAACAAACAGGTTGGTTTCATTCTCAAAGCTGAACTCACCTATATAATCCTTATTCAAATGTCCAGCTCTACAGAGATTAGTGATATATTGGAAGTCACTAAGAGCAAATTTGTATTTTATTCCATAGCATGTTGAATTAAATCTTATGTATCAGAAAGTCTTTCTATGGTCACTGAGCTTGATGTGTTGACATGCATAATGAAGGGTTAGAAGTGATTATAGAGACTGTAATACCTGCATTATATGAATCAGCAATCTTTACATTTACATTTATGCATTTGGCAGACGCTTTTATCCAAAGCGACTTACATTGCATTCAAGGTACATTTTTACATTATTGTCAATTCTTTAACATACTGTTAGGGTGTGAGAGTTTAGTCAAAGAACCAATCAAAATGTGACTGACTGCCCTTAATAAAATGTGTACTGTTTTAGCTGAATATTCACACCAAGAAGACAATACATGAGGCTAATGTGATCTCTATAAAGCATGTTTTATCTTTAAAATCTTGATCTGAGAGGGCGGCATAGTCTCATCCCTTCCCTCTGATCTCCATTTGTAACATTCTGGAGCATTTATTGTACTTGATGAGGGACTGTGGTGGAGAAATATCGATCATTATACCTTTTTAATTAAAAAAAAAGGACATTGATTATATTATTTTCTAGAGAACAATTGAGAGAATGACATCTACAGCATTCACCACGGAAGAGCTGATCTCTTTTGTACGCTCCTCAGATCGTCTCGACTCTTCTTGCAGTTTCTCAAATAGACCCAAATTGGTATGAAGTGAGGGTTAACCAGTAATTTGTAGTCTGTAGCATATGCCTAAAGCATGCTTCTGCTCCATAAGCATATAATATGTGCTGATCCATCGGGTTGCTTTTCTTTGACTGGCCCAGTTGTGTCTGCAAATTCTGAAGTCGAGATTATGCAAGAGGCAAATGTTTGAAATGGCCAACTACTGTTCTTCTTATCAACACCATGTCAGTTACAACACACTGTAAGATGAACCCTTCAATTGCTGCTAGCTAAATCAGGGCTCAACGCTAAGGTTACTATTATGACTTGCCCTGTGCCGACATGACTCTGTAGTTTTTCATCACTGTGGTTAGAGCTCTCTCCATGTGGGGTAGCCACCATTTTCCTATTAAATTAGTGGGCTTCCATACTTCTTGTTCTAGAATATTCCCCCGCCGCATTTGGCAGTTCTTCCACTCCAATGAAAATTTTTCTGGAAATGCCTTTGTGGAGAATTCGGAGAACATTTCGGGTAAAGCCATATCTGAAAAGTATAGTCTGCTTGGCAATCAAGTCACCTTTATTTACATAGTACTTCTTACAATACAGATTGTTTCAAAGCAACCTTACATTGGTAACTGTTAAATTTTCATGTGGTGTCATTGCAGGCAGATCAGTAATATAGCTGAATATTTAGTGTCCCCAACTGAGCAAGCCAAAAGCCAAAGGTGACTGAGGCGAAGGTGGCAATAAACCCAAACTCCATCAGTGATGAAATGGAGAAAAAAACCTTGGGAGAAACCAGGCTCAGTTCTCCTCTGGCGTTTTAGGGTCTCCGGGGTGGCTTCCTCACCCACCGCAGCTGCCTCAAACAGTAGTTTATTTTTGCTAGTAGTTTTTTGCCATTAGTTTAGTGGTAGTGTCGTGGCACATGAACCATGTAACGGTCGCCGGGTCTGTGTGTGTGGTTTTGCCCTATGCGGAGAGAGGGAAATGTAGTAGGAAACAAACACACACGGCAGAAAGGAGAAGGAGCACTTGCGTGGGTGGCGATTAGAGGTGCGTACATCGGTGAAGGCGGGAGTTCCTGGCAGGCCCAAACCAGCCCATGCCTCCTGAGAGTACTGATTCAGGTTCTTGCACGAGCTGGGCTTGGAGGTAAAGAAGTATTGTCTAACCTCACTGCCAGGAACTCCCTCACCCATCCTTACTCATCCTCGCTCAAAGCCAGCTGGGCCGCCCTGAAGGTCTGGTTGGTCTTGTGGGAGAAAATCTTTGGATTAAACATTAGAGCGTTTCAGATGAGAAAAGGAGAGAGGAGTAAAACCTTGTTGATTGACTTAGCACCTGCCCATGGCCGAGCGTTTCACCGCCTCCACCTCCCCGATGGTCATATTTGGTGAGGTCTCCATAAAATGACCACTGAACGGTCATGTACGCCGTCGCTTTAAGGCAGGCTGCGTAAAAAAAAGGAGAAAGCTTAAGGGGCATGTGTGCGTGTGAGAGGTGAGTTGAGGCAAAAACTTACACAGGATTTCAAGGGTGGCAGCTTTGGCGGAGGCGACGCACTGGTGGAGAGGGGCCTTGAGGATGAGGCGGCCCTCCTTGGCCTCGGCTCACAAACACTTCATGGCTTTTATATCCCTGTTTAGGCCCACCATGATGGTCCGGGACAGCCAGCAGGTGGGTGGCGGGGTCTCCGACACATACGCCAGGAACTGCTACATTCTTAATGTAGTGATGTACCGTTGGCTCCACGATCTTGGCCTGGTTGAGTGAGTTCAACTAAGACCGCATCCTCGCCGACTGATTAAGAAAACCCAGGCAGGCCAGATCGGTCTGCCCTGCCGCTATGTACCCTACGAAGTGGCGGATCCAGAACATCTGAGGCCACATTATTCAGCAACCTCGGACAGGGGTTGGCGCTCTGCTCGTGGCCCCTGTACTCCTTGAGAAGGACGTCTGCAAAAACAAAACACACAAGAACAATGGGGTCAGAACAGCGGGTTAGGGAGAAGCAACAGACGCTGATCCTGAGAGCCCTGGCCGGCCGGCGTTTTTATGCAGATGTCAACGTTTCAAAATGGCGGCCACCGATGACATCACAGGCTCAGTGGAAAAACACTTGTATCCCAGCATGGTCATACTCGGGGTGAAATTACCTCTCCCGGCCTTGCCCAACAGTCATGGGGCTCCGGCACACCGCATTGCGGATCACTACTCTGCAGGCGACTTCAATTGTCTTTAACTCCCGTTATCCCACGAGCATTGGGGCGTGAGTGGGCTAGTTCGTGGCCCTGTCCATCACTACAACAGACGTGATTTACAGAAGGTTTTGCTGATGTGTTTGAGATGTAGCCGGTAAAATGTTCTACCGGCTGTGACTCGGGACCCCCCTGGACTTTCAGGGGCATGGGTGGTCCCGTTCGATCCGTTAAATTTTCGCTTTTCTCGGGCTGAGATACAAGGCCCAACAGGAAAGGGTGTACTTCAGATGGAAGGGTCCCAGGTGCTTGGGACTCTGGGGTCAGTGATGCTTGGGACTCTAGGACGCCTCACCACCCTATGACTCATCCTTTACTAGATATAGGTGGCTTTGTCCAAAAGTCCCTTATGTCTAACTGGGTGTATCTCAGGTCCTGGTGGGCCCCTTCCATCCCAGCCCCTGTGAACTTCTGGTTCCGAGATACAGCCACTCCTTGTTCAGCTTGAGTGGCCATATCTTGGAAACCTAGCCGAGTTGGAGCTCTCCCTGTAACCCCAGAGTATGGAGCTCCAAACTCTGGATTACGATAGAGGGCAACAAGATGTAGACCGGAGTGCAAGTTTGGTGGCGCTATAGCCCTCCGGAGCTGATAAATGTTTTCACTTTTTTCACTTTAGTGGGTAATTGGACCAACGGGTCCTAAATGTCTCTTTGAATTAAAGGCCACCGAAAACCCAACCATGGTTGTGGGGCAATGGGGGGTGTCAGCCGTACCCCCAAAATTTCAGGTGGCTGGGGCACACTGAACTCATATATTGTACGTGGACCCACTGGCTAATGGTCCGTTTGTACGCTTTACGAATCTCGGGACTACCTAAAGGAAGTAAAGGTTTAACAATATTGTGAAGATGTTTTGAGATTGCAGGTAGCACCTTTATTAGTAGCTTAGTGCATATAGTATCTAACATACATGTTGGTTTTAATGTTTGTTGCTTTGTGCCATTAATCTGGACTTAATTTGTATTTTGCTATAGACCTGATGCCTCTGAAAGAGGAGAGTCAAGAACTGAATGAAATGGAAGAGGAAGACCAGAATGAGCAACATCATGATCTTATTTCTGAAGAAAATCCATTGAGTTGCTCACAGACAGAAAAGAATTCATGGAAAAAAACAAATCGATGTTATTTCACCTGTCAACAGTGTGGAAAAGGTTTCAACAGAAAAGAACATCTTAAAGTCCACATGAGAATTCACACTGGAGAGAAGCCGTACACTTGCCAACAATGTGGAATTAGTTTCACCCAGGAAGTAGTCCTTAACAGGCACATGAGAATTCACTCTGGAGAGAAGCCTTATGCCTGTCAACAGTGTGGAAGGAACTTTACTGAGAAAGGACATCTTAAAGTCCACATGAGAGTTCACACTGGAGAGAAGCCTTACACCTGCCAACAGTGTGGAATAAGTTTTACTCAAAAAGTAATCCTAAACAGGCATGTTAAAATTCACACTGGAGAGAAGTCTTACACATGCAAACTGTGTGGAAAGAGTTTCAATAAAGAAGGAAGCCTCAAAAGTCACATGAGAATTCACAATGGAGAGAAGCCGTACACCTGCAAACTGTGTGGAAATAGCTTTGTTCAGAAAGGAAGCCTCAAAAGCCACATGAGTATTCACACTGGAGAGAAACCGTTCACCTGCAAACTGTGTGAAAATAGTTTCAATCGAAAAGCGAGCCTTAAAAGCCACATGAGAACTCATACTGGAGAGCAGCCTTACACATGCCCTCAATGTGGAAAGAGTTTCACGCATAAACCAACTTTTAATAACCACGTAAGAATTCACACCGGAGAGAAGCCTTTCACCTGCAAACTTTGTGGAAAGAGTTTCATTCGAAAATCAAGCCTTAAAAACCATGTGAGAACTCATACTGGAGAGCAGCCTTTCACATGCCCTCAATGTGGGAGGGGTTTTACATATAAAACAACTTTTAATGCCCACATGAGAATTCATACTGGAGAGCAGCCTTACAAATGCCCTGAATGTGGAAGGAGTTTTAGACAAAAAGCAACTTTTAATGCCCACATGAGAGTTCACACTGGAGAGAAGCCGTACACCTGCCAACAGTGTGGAAAGAGTTTCACTGAAAAAGGAAACCTTAAAAAACACATGAGAGTTCACACTGGAGAGAAGCCTTACGCCTGCCAACAGTGTGAAAGGAGTTTCACTCATAAAGAACATCTTAAAGGCCACATTAGAGTTCACACTGGAGAGAAGCCGTTTACGTGTGACCAATGTGGAAAGAGTTTCACACGGAAAGGAAACCTAAATTCTCACATGAAGATTCACATTAAGGCGAGACACGGCAGGTGAAAACATCGTTTTTTCATGCAGTGGTCAATATTGAGATTTTGGGCCAATTTGCTTCCTTAACATGTAAGCTTTCATGTCAAAATAAAAAATATGTCGACATTACACATTAATGGGGTTAATTCACTATATTTTGTCAACTTGCGCTGTTAGATTTTTACCCGAAATCATCAAAAGTTCTAACGCGATCTCCCGTCCCGTCTCCATTCACAGAAACATGTCATGCCTGGTATCATTATAAAGCTCTCAGTGCTGTGTATGAGACTATCTAATCCAAATATGGGCATTTCCTTTGTAGAACTAACCAACCGCGAAAGTTTGCAGCCGAAAATCACATCTGATTGGCCGATGTGAATTTCACACTACGTGCTGCCGCTTCCTTGTGTATTCTCCGCCTGAGAGAAAATGCAGACAATGCCGAAATAAGCTCATAAACATTCACAGAATGGATAAAGTAGCAAGGGATGATAAAAAGAAAGTAAACAACTACAGATTAGATGACAAAACCCTGTCAGAATTAGATTGAAATCATTATAGATGGACATACGGCAAACAGACAGTTTTTTGCTGTTTTTGTGACTATCATGTGTTTAAGGTATTTCTCTTCATCTTAAGGCTTTTGCTATTAATAATTTATTAATTTACATGTGTTTTAAATGTTATACACTGCTGATATAAATGAAGTGAATATATATTTTGTTTTAGGTTGGGGGAAATGTATGCAATTATACAATACAAAACTATAAAGGTCTCACACTCAGAGTTAGATATTTCCACTTCAGTAGCATCTACAAGCACCAACTTTTCTAATCTTATACTTAACTATATTGTGAAGGCTTTTACAGAGGGATTTGTTGATATATAACTCCTATCTTGAGTTATAGGTGTTTTTACATCAAAAAATATGGCAAAAATAGATTTTTCAAGGCTATTGTCAGTTTTCTATAATTATCTATAGAACAGAATAAGATATCCAGAATCCCCTCTGTAAAACCCCTCTCATCTAATATGTTAACAAATAGAATCAAGAATTTTGAACCTGGTCCTTTCCAATTTCCAGATTTTGTTTTTGGAATATGCAAATGAGCGTATATTTAAGTATACAAGGCCTCATTTGCATATTAAAACATTATTTTATACAAAACTTGTAATACATTTTTTTCTTATGTTTATGCCAGTAATAAACTGGAAACGTGTCATAATGATATCTTATAATTTAAAAAAAATCCCTATTCACCTGTAGTGTCTCGCCTTAAATTGTGATCAGTGTAATAAATAAAATTTGCTACCTCATAAGTGTAATAAATTCTTTGCCATCACATGTTCAGATACACTCAATAATTCATGCTTATGTGAGACCCTAATTTTGTTCATTGTGGGAAGTATTTAAAATGGCACTAGAAAATGTTTGTAAAATGTAGGCAATGCTAATGCCACAATTAAATTTTGTCTGAATTGTTTTTCCCACCTCCTTTTCCACAGTATCAAAAATGAATGGTAGCGGTAAACGTCCTCTAATTTGGACTCTATGATGTAGTCACTCCATTCCATATATTGATGCCTCAGAATTTAAATATTAGTTTAACTTCTGTCTTGCTGTGAAATGCTCAGGGCTGGAGCTACCTATAGACCGAGGCAGGTTCTCCGTACCCATCCACCAATCAAGACGGGCAGAAAAATACTAGGCACTTTAACAATTCATCTATATACAATGGACACTCGCCTGTAATGAAACCAAGTATTGTGACTTTAGCAAAGTGGGTAAACACAACTGTACAAATTGTGAATAAAAACAGAATGCAATAATGTGGAAGTTTCAGTTTCCAATATTTTATTCAGAATAAATGTGTGATGTGTTTTTAAGGAGTACTTTGAATGTCACCAGTATCAAAGATACATTTCCGCTCTGTGACAAAAGAATGGACAAAGTTCAACTCAACTTTTAGCCATTTGTAATGTAAAAAATATAGTTTGGAAACTTTCTTACAGCCTGACAGGGACTGCAGGTCTGGGGGGGAGAAAAGTTCCTGTAAAAAAGTTCCTGGTACAAATTGTTCCGGGTAATTTTGGTGGAAACGGGGCTATACTGAACTGATTGATATCTTCAGCGATTACAAAAGAAGTAATGCAGTTAAGATTTGAAGAAAAGATTTTGTTGTTCATGAGACTTTGTGACTACTTTTTTCCATATATTTGCAAATAGAAATGGCTAAAAAGTAATTAAGTGCTCCTCTGCCGCCATCTACAGGTTATAGTGGTAATTTCATGTCTTTTCTAAATAAAAGTGTTTGTTTGCCACAAACTTTTTTTCCTACACCTTAAAACTTAGTTTTACAAATCATCCTAATAAAAGTAACATTAAAATGTGATGATATTTAGCGCTTCAAAGTCCTGGAAAAACTGTGAAGTATGGAAAGCCCTTCAAAAGTGCTTACATTTCCCTCTCAAAAGGTTGTAGGCACCCTGAGATGAATAATGTAAAAAACATTCTGCCACAATACCATGGTTACAGTTACAGGGTTCGTACGGTCATGAAAAACCTGGAAAAGTCATGGAATTTAAAATAGCAATTTCCAGGCCTGGAATTTTTTTTTTGGAAAAAACGAATAAACCTGAAAGTTTTGGAAAAGTCATGGAATTTATTTCAAAATTTGTATGTAATACAAGAATTGTTTAAGTAATATTGGTTAAACAAACTTTGTAAACGTACTCGAGACGAGTACGGATCATAGGTACTGATCCGTTCCTTCGGTCCACCCGACTGCTGCGTTCTGTCAGATTTCCTTTTGCAGTGTTGAGCATCACAACCAATCACACGCGTTTCTGTCGAGCATGATGGCCAATCAGAAGCGTTCCGATTAGTCATCGCTGAAACCAAGCGTTGTTCAGCGCGTGCGCACTCTGTCTGAATTCTGACTGAAACTCGCAAATTCTCCCGTCATCATAAACAACAAAGTTCACATTGATGTAAGAGATTAATATCGCAGTATGGTCATCTTTCGTGATTTTAACGAGTGTTTGTCAGAGCGTTTAAACTCGTGCTAGACCCAAGTTATGGATAGACTCGCAATCGTTCACAGTCTCTGCTCCCTTTCTGTATAACGTTAGTTTATTCCTGTTAATGTCATTTATTCATCTTGCTGGTAAGATCATATGAATTCTCGAATTCATGAAAAGCATTAATATAACTCGTAAAGGTGGTAAGATTCCTTTATCTGTGTAGTCAGGATAGCCTATATGACGTGTAGTTTCCCCAAACACAAAAAACATTTTATGTATCTATTAATCGATGACATTAATACTCATTATTACAATATCAAGAGCATTACCTGACAATAATGACTGTGTAAAGAGTTAATTCATTTTTATCATTTGAGTAACATTAAACAGTCTGTGTAAAAACACATTTACGCTATTTCAGATTTCATGCTTTTGTTAATGATAACAGTCTATATAGTATTCTGATTGATTTAAGTATTTAACAAATGCTATGATTGCTCGGTTTCCAATTAGATGAATGGCAAATAGGAGGCAAAGCTGTTTTAAAATTCTCATCTCATTAAATATTGTATTCCAAAAGTTTGTCTCTGGCAGTTAAGTAGGCTCCATTTAAACGGACATTTATTTAAAGTTAAAAAGTTATTTGGCAAAATTACATTTCCTTAATAGTCTAAACACAGGCTTTACTCTCTTCACACTTAAATTGGAATGTCATGGTTTCTGTCGCTGCAAGTTCCCAGAAACAAATAAAATAAAAACGTCTGCACAAGCAAAGTCTCACGTGCCGCTGACGGTGCTTTCGGCGGGGTCAGGGGTCAGCATGGGCACCCTGACTGGTCAGCGGCTATGCCGCCCCATATGCAACAAACTGAGATGCTCTGTGTATTCTGACAGCTTTCGATCAGAACTTCTTGAGCAGTATGAGCTCCAGTATCTCGTCTGTTGGATCGGACCACATGGGCCAGCCTTCGCTCCCCACGTGCATCAATGAGCCTCTTGTTGCTCAACTGTCTTAGGTCTTCTTTGTCGCATCTTCCTCTTTATGATACACCAAATGTTTTCTATGGGTGAAGGATCTGGACTGCAGGCTGGCCATTTCAGAACTCGGATCATTCTTCTACGCAGCCATGATGTTGTAATTGATGCAGTATGTGCAAAATGCAAGCTCTTCCTGAAAGAAATGATGTCCGGATGGGAGCATATGTTGTTCTAGAACTGATAGTGCCTTTCCAGATGTGTAAGCTGCCCATGTCATACACTCATGCAACCCCAGACCATCAGAGATCCAGGCTTCTGAACTGAGCGCTGATAAAAACTTGGGTTGTCCTTGTCCTCTTTAGTCCGGATGACATGGCGTGCCAGTTTTTTTAATAGCCTAAACACAGGCTTTACTCTCGTCACACTTAAATTGGAATGTCATGGTTTCTGTCGCTGCAAGTTCCCAGAAACAAATAAAATAAAAAACTTCTGCACAAGCAAAGTCTGGATGAAGACTTTATTAGTTTATTGTCATATACATACAGCGCTTCACAAACGTTACAAATCACACACCCATCATGTGATTGGTCCTTGTTAAATTCTTCACTAAAACGTTCCCACACTGTATTTTTTTATTTCCTTTTGAAATTTCTCTTGGATCAGTTTTGACTCCATTACAGTGGATCCCACAACTGCATATCTTAATGAGTCTGCAAATTAGTTGCTGACAAAATATATTTTAAACACGTTCACATTTTAGAGTTTGCAGTTAATATTTCCTTCATTAATGAGTTCTCATTAACCCACAACCCAGCTGCAATCAGACTACTTTTTTATTCCATGGCCTAGCTGACCAAAGGATTATCCACAAGGAATAAATCTGTAGATATAACCGCAATCTGTTCATCACTATTACACATTTATTCTGTTTTTTAGTGACAGAAGTTCAGCTGTAAGTTCAATGTAATGAATAGAAAATATGAGGCTTTATAACATCTCACTGTCACTGATTTATCATGCAGCTCAAAGCATTATGGGTAGAATCTCTCTTCAGTCTGTTCTGATTCATCAACACAGTTTCACTGATGATCCATAATAAACCCCAAACCCAGGATAGAGTGTGTGTGTGAATGTGGTCTGGACTGTGTGGATGAGGCTCATTGTGTCTCCAGAGACGCTGTAGAAGGACAGAGTTCCTGCTCTGGTATCCACACACACTCCTATTTTACTGTGAGCTATTCTATGACTGATGGACTCTACAGGGAGTTCAGTCTGTATGTTATTGTGTCTGAATGTGTAACTGGAGGAAGAGCAGAACAAACTCCAGGACTGATCATTACATCCAAACTGACATTCATAACCCGACCCCTTCCTGCTGATGCTCTTATATGACACTGATATAAACACACCATAATCACCACTCCACTCAATCTCCCAGTAGCAGCATCCAAAAACACTCTCTACACACAACACCTGAGGATAATCAAATCTGTCTGGATGATCAGGATACGGCTGGAGGGTGTCAGTGTTGGTAATCTCTCTCTTCCCCTCAGACAGACGGAGGCGTTTATTCGCTGTGTTCATGTCCAGAGTGAACTTTTGAGAAACTGGTGAAGAGAAAACACATCAGAATCAGGAATTATGAATCTGATCTTATAATGTAGCTGAACTCTTCATGATCAATATATCAGCAGTGTCTCAGTACAGTTACCAGATATCCTGTGCATATCATTCCCATGATCAACTCTAAAGCTCTTCAGTTTTTCTGGTTGTTTTCTCAGTGACTTACATTGTAGGAAGTCGTTCCTGGTCCTGGGAGCAATGTTGGTGAAAGTGACTGTGGAAATCAACAGACATGAAGAGTGTGATCATCATGTCAAGAGAAAATGATCCCTGCATCCATTCCTAAGACATTTCTAATATGATCTTCTACATGATATGAGATGATGGAGGATGATTTCTGAGAGCAGATGAATCTCCAGGACTTTACCTCTGTCAGAGATCTTCTTCAGCTCATCTTTGCAGAAATCCTCCAGTTTGTCCTTCAGCTGACGGACAGATTCTGTCACTCCATCAAAAGAGGAGAGAGAACTGAAGGGATTGTCATTGACATCTGTAGATTCAGGAGGAGCTGAGAGAGACTGGAAACTCTACAGGAAACAGAAATCAAAGCTCATCACCTCCACACTTCAGCCAATAACCTGCACTACTGTCAGATTTGATCTTTTGTTACTCTCCTCAATCCAGCACTTTCAATCATTGACAAATAAAGCACTTTTCAATCATTGACAAATTTCATCTATTGGGACTCATTCTCAGCTCAGATTCATGGCCCTAACTGAGACCTGGATCAAACCAGAGGACACTGCCACTCCTGCAGCCCTCTCAACCAATTTAACTTTTTCACACACTCCTTGGCCTATTGGGAGGGGCGGGGGTACTGGTTTGCTTATCTCAAATGATTGGAAATTTGATCCATTACCGTCTCTACCGGCCAATTCATTTGAATCGCACTCAATCACTATTACTCACCCTGTTAAAATCCATGTGGTAGTGGTCTATCGTCCTCCAGGTAGCCTCGGTAACTTTGTGGAGGAGTTGGATTTGTTACTTTCTAGCTTCCCTGAGGATGGCACTACACTGATTCTGCTTGGTGACTTCAACATCCATCTTGATAAACACCTAGCCGCAGACTTCAGCACTCTACTGACTTCATTTGACCTTAAGTTAGTATCTACTACAGCTACTCACAGATCAGGTAACCAATTAGACCTTGTCTACACACGCAACTGCTCCACGGACAACACTTTAGTTACTCCATTACACACCTCAGACCACTTTCTCATCACTCTTAACCTCATACTGACTCCTGATACAACACGTACTCCTACACAGATTACCTTTCGGCGTAATCTACGCTCACTCTCTCCCTCTCGCCTATCCACTATGGTTTCATCTTCACTCCCTCCACCTGCTCAGTTCTCAGCACTGGACACTAATAGTGCTACCGACACTCTTCTACCGACACAGAAGAAGAACACAGATGAGAGTCTGACTGATGATTATATAATAACCCAACAAACAGATCAACACTTCAGTCAACGGCTCATTCTGCTCTCATGAAATGTTTCTCTGTGAGTGTTGTTGTTCTAGATCTCTGTTACCTGCAGGAAATGGATGTGATCCTGTGTGTGTGAAAGCTGCTCCAGCTCAGCGTCTCTCCTCCTCAGATCATTGATCTCCTGCTCCAGTTGCTGCAGTCGTCCTTCAGCTGGAATCAATGCAGCCTTTTCCCGATCTCTGATCTGCTGCGTGGCCTCAGAGCGGCTTCTCTTAAAGGAGTGGATGAGCTCAGTGAAGGTCCTCTCACTGTCCTCCACTGCTGTCTGTGCAGAGCGCTGTTAAGACACACATCACAGTGGGCTTCAGTGTTACTGAAAGAGGAGCGTCCTAACAGACTTCTTAAACTGCTCTTCTTCTCCAGACTCACCTTGTGAGATTCCACAGCCTTTCTCAGATGTAGAAGGTTTTTCTCTCTCTGCTGGATCCTCTGCTGGAACGACCTCTGCGTCTCTTTCAGATGGTGCTAAAGGACAAATGAACAATAGTAAATGTCAGAGTAGCTCTACGGTCATTTCAGCTCAATACAGCCTGTACACAGCTAAATGAAACAGCGGTCATAGTCCTACACAAATATAGTTATTGCTAAAAATAAGTACTGAAGGGTTGAACATTATACACATGACTACATTAAGTGCATACAGTTTGTGACAATTTTAAATGAAATGGCACAGTGATTACTTTTTTTTTATTGTGCAAAGTTGGCGAGATTAAGCGTAGAGATTGATTTATTTAATGTGGATGTATGCATATGAAAAGTTGTTGTCTGAAGGCTTGGGGGAAGAAACTGTCACACAATCTGACCATAAGGGCCCTTATACTTCAGTGGTAGGAGGACGGGGAGTTGGTGTGGGTCATTTGCAATACAAATGGCTTTGTAGATACCGCATGTGGCGTAAATGTCTGTGATGGAGGAAAAAGAGGCCCCTATGATCTCAGCTGTCCTCACTATTCAACAAAGGGACATGGGATCTGAGATGGAGCAATTCTCAAACCAGACAGTGATGCAGCTTCTCAACAGTCCCAAGTCCCAATTTGGTGAGGATGGGGGGTGGGAGATGAGCTTACTTATGCCATCTTAGAAACTAGAGACACCACAGGGCTTTGCTTGCAATTGAGCTGGTGTTAAGAGAGCAGGTAAGGTTCTCCACCTAGGTGAACACCAAGGAATTTGATGCTCAAGCTATCGATGTTCAGGAAAGAAGTTGTTAAGATCTCTTCTAAAGTCAAGGGGCTGGATCAGGACTGTTTGAGATCTCTCAAGACAAAGTCCAAGATCCAGTTGCAGAGGAAGGGGTTCAGGGTCAGCTTTCCAACCAGGTACAGGGGAATTATTATGTTGAATGCAGTACTGAAGTCTATGAATAGCGAGAGCCAGAAGGAGGGGTTGTGACAATTTCGTTGTCAATGTTCTGCTTGACACCGGATTTCAAGTCAGCTTAATTGATTAACTCTCTACCCAATGTAGACATAAGACCACTTTTTGAGTTAATGGGAACTACAGACAGGCTGGAAGTGTATGCAGTAAATTGAGAACTAATTCCATTTGATGGTAGGGCCATCATCACTGTTAATTTGCAAGGAAATGATAACCCCAACCTCTCAATCAATGTTCCTTTTCTAGCAAGTTTTTCAGAGGTCCACATTTTTCTGTTCCAATGCTAACAATTCCACATATGATATTACCCTGTCCGGTAACATATTCCTTGGTTATCTCCAGACAATTAATGAGGTATTGAAGGCTGAACTGCCAGAAAAGAAAGTGTCATGTGATGGTCCAGTGCACACCTAAATTCAGCTACTGAAGAAAACTAGTCACTTTGGAATCCTCCTGTAGAGTCATTTGAGTGATGGCCAACAAACAGTGTTCAGGAAAACGCTGTATGAAGAGTTTCCAGCCTTTGCCTGTGATAGAAGTGACATCAGCTGCATCCCAAGTCTGCAAATGCCAATCAACCTCAGAGATGACATACCAGTGGAACATGCATACTCATCAGTTCAAAGTCTTTGTTCAAAGAAGTCAAGGACTACATTCAAGATCCAATGGCAAAAGGATTTGATTGTGAAGTCTAACTCCCCTTATTCTGCCCCAGTAGTCTGTGTGAGAAAGAAGGATGACTCGCTGCATCTGTGTATTATTTATCACCTTGTCAATAAAAAAACACTTGGTACCTTCTGCCAAGAATTCAAGATTTGTTCAGCATTCTTGACCAGGGGAAATGTTGCGTTCCATATCTTGATGACATACTATGTCAAGTCTTTTGAGGAACACATGGAAGGAATCCACAAAGTCTTTCAAGCCCTCCAACGTCAAGGGGTCGAGCTCATGTCTGCGAAGTGGAGCTCTTCTGCTGCAAAGTTCGATATCTTGGTCACCATGTATTCGCCAAAGGTGTGCAAATAGATTGCAAATATTTTAAATCAGTTGTGTCACTCAAAAGCTGCATTCCACAGACGATGGGTGATGCAAGGAAACTCCTTGGTTTCCTAAGATACTATCATTCTTTTATCCATTATTTTTCATGTGTAGCCCACCCAATCTATGAACTACTCCAAACAAAACCAGGAGTGGCACAAGTTCAGTCCAGTCAAAAGACCAAAGACCAACACCTGCCTTCCCAGACTCCTGTGGAGTGGCAAGTTGAATATCAGAGAACACTTGAAACATTGATGGCATATTAATAAAGCCACCAGTTTTGGCCAATCCAGATATCAACCTACATTCAACCTATGCCATTGCTTGGAAGGAGAAATGCGTGACCACTGCTTTGACATCAGATATCAACCTGGTACTTCAGACTAACAGGGACGTGAGAGCCAGGTCAGAGCTGGCAGGGAAGGATGGGTAACGTGGGGGTCGATGAAGGACCCCACAGTCGAGCTGAGGGGACAGACGACTTCAATGGAGGAGCAGAAGAGAAGAAGATATCGAGAAGATTCCTACAGCGGCTCTAGGATCCAGAGCAGACCTGGTAGACAGCTTGGAGTAATCTTGTGGGATGCCAGCGGATTGTCTGGAGCACAATCTGACCAGTGTGTATTGGGAGTGCCGGCTGATACACAGGCTTTAGGAGTGCTGGCTGAGACACAAACTGGAAGTTGTGCAAGATTGTGAACTGAGCTCTGGAGACGGAGCAAACTCTTGGGTTGGAGCATGCTCGTGATCTGGAGTGGACTCTGGAGTAGGCTCATGGGCTGGAATGAGCTCTTGACAGAGATCAGGAGCTGGAGCCGAAACTGGACTCTGCTCAGGGGCTGGAGCCGACACTGGACTGCGCTCAAAATGTAACATTTGCTGTTTTAGGACTAGCAAAATATTTGCAATTCATTCTCTATACAGGGAACAAATCTAAAACATAACAGAGATGGAGGTGGGTGAACTTTGGGTAAAAAGGTTTTGATGCCTTTTGATGTTCACTGTTGATTCGGTTCTGCGGTTGAAGTTCTGCAGACTGGGAGGATTAACGAGTCATTTAACGAGTCAACCAGCCTAAATGTCAATATTATTTCATCAGTGTGTGGTTTAAAGTTCATACCTGTTTCTCTGTCCTCTGAGCTGCAGCTGATACAGTGTCGTGGTTTTTATGTTCATCCATCATACACAGCACACATATACACGTCTGATCAGTGCGGCAGAAAATCTCAAGGAGCTTGTCGTGTTTCTGGCAGATCATCTCCTGCAGTCGTCCAGTGGCTTCAGTCAGATTGTGTCTCTTTCCTTTAAACAAACTCTCATGTTGTTCAAGGTGATTCTGACAGTAAGAGTTCAGACACACCAGACAGGACTTGACGGCTTTGCGTTTTCTTCCAGTACAGACGTCACACTGCACATCTCCAGCTCCAGCGTAACAGTCATCAGGAAGTTTAGTCTTCTTTAGTTTGTCCACCACTTCAGCCAGCATGGTGTTTTTAGCTAAAGCAGGTCTTGGACTGAAGGTCTGTCTGCACTGAGGGCAGCTGTAGACTCTCATCTGATCCTCCTGATCCCAGTGGACTGTAATACAGATCTTACAGTAACTGTGTCCACAGGGAATGGTCACGGGATCCTTCAGGAGATCCAGACACACTGGACACAGGAACTCATTTTGATCCACTGAAATTCTGGCTTCTACCATTTTACTGCGTACAAAGAGAGAAATACACAATAACTCAACTATACATCAAAAACACCAGGTCAACCGTTTCTTTCTCTTCAGTCTCACATGAATGTAATTAAAGAGACAGCTTTTTTTAGGGGTGATAATGCTTTAGAATCTTCTTGGGTCACGATTCAATAATAATAAAAAAAAAAATTCTCGATTTTGATACATGCATAGATTTGATGTTAGATTTGACTGTAAACTTTATTTAAGTAAAATTAAAATGAGAAGAGAAGAAATTAAAAGTGGAATCTTTTGCTAGATAATGTGATTGGTTTATGTGATCGCCAAGCTGAGAAACGTATGAAATCAAAAGAAAGTGATTAACAGTTATTTCTGATCAGTGGCCAATCATTTGGAGCATTTCTATAAAGTTTTTTTCTACATCAGGGGTGGGGCATGTCAATATCACCCATTGGGTGAATAGTCACATTTTCAAAATTTCAGTACCTCCTATTACCAAAGTACTAGTACTTTTGACACCTTTACTCCTGTATTGATTAAACAGGCCTAATTACACAGTACTATACAACTACCGCCACAATTGTTGGTGTTGTGTCCAGTAGCCTACTATTCATTGGGCATCCCGTCCCTATCGCAATGACCTAGGTTCCTGTGTTTCTGCTAACCCTGCCCAAAAAACCTGCTTGAACCAGCCTAATCAGCCATATGACTGAGAATTAACACCTTGATCTAAGGATGTCCTAATATGTACACCTGAGTACCAAAGTTAATTTCAGGTTCTGGACTGCCATCTTAGTGGACGAGTACTCAAAACAAACCCATGAGCAACAGCACTACAGCAGCAATTAGGGCTGTAACGATACACCAAACCCACGATTCGGTTCGTATCACGGTTTTTGACCCACGGTACGATATAAACCTCGATATGGGGGGGACAAAACAGTTTTATTCTGTACAGTATTCTGTAGCCTATTTTGCCGTCAATACCATATATCTGTATGGTCAATAGGCTACTGCCGACATTTTCTTTGCGGTACCAATAAGCAATATATATTTAACATGAATTATAGGGCCTCCTGTACATCAATACCAACAGAAGCGCCGCGTCAGACACGCTTCTGGTGTGCAAAGAAAGAGAAAACGCCACGCAGCCGCCCCGCAGATGACGCAACAGAAACGCCACACTCACACCACGTTGCCAGCCGGTTGGGGAAGCTTCTTGAAACACTTACGGCAAATTGTGTGGGTCTTGTCAACTACACGATTGCCATCCTTGTTCTCCACCGGGTAGCCGAAATGTTGCCATACTGCTGACTTAAAAGTTGGACCTGGACAGGAAGGATAATTCTGGCAGTTGGAAGGGGTGTGTCGCGATTCTGCCTTCTCACATCGCGATACAGGTTCGTGGACCTGCGTATTGCGATTTCGATTTCATATCGCATATCGTTACAGCCCTAGCAGCAATGTAGCAATATCTTCATGATTACATCACATGATCATTAATTTATGAGCACACATACCTCTTTGGTAAAGCAGAGGGAGTGGACGCACCAGATGACCTTCAAAAAAACAATACGAGTATGAGTTACAATAAATGACATTATCACAATGGTGTCTGCCCTCTTGAAGTACCACTGAGTTAAAGAACATTCAGAAGGCAACACAGTGCCAAAGCAAAGCTTTCACTTGTAGTGCATTTTTCTAAAGCAATGATATGATCAGTATTTCAGAATCACAAGTTCACTCACTTAATGGTTGAAGGGCCACGAGGCCACGTGCCATCTTCATTTTTCTGTTCGACAACTATTACCTGCACAGAAAAAACAAATATAGGAGGGAAAAAAAACTGAGTGGAGTGGAAGAGTCTCATACCAAGAGCTTGTCCAGCGCATATTCCCAAAACAACAAAAGTCATAATATATTAAAAAAACATAAGCCTATTTAAAGTATTTCAGGTTTCCGTACTCTCTTTTCGTCTGTGTGTTGTGACCGGTGTCGCACACGGCTCATGCTTTCAGGTCGTCATGTTTTTTGTGGTCAAGAGAGTTCTCAATGGCTGCGTATTCATGACAAGTTTTGTGTGGGCTCGTGGCTTTGTTTTGTTTGTTTCTTTGGTTCATGTCCTCTGCTATCTACTGTCTAAACCTGCCCTTCATGTTACCGATTATTGGTTTATTTGCCCCACCTGCTCTCCTCCTGATTTCCTTCCCTACTGAGGCTCTGGGGTACTTAGCACAGTAGTGGAGCTGGTAGGATGGAGATAGACTCACTGTTGACTCACGTTGATTAGTTGACAGAATCACCTTTGCACCTATTTTTCCGAGCAGCCTTGGCTCAAACGAAGCAGCCACATGCTGAAAAGCAAGAAGAAGATGTGCTGTATTTCCTCCACTGTTGTGTACTGTCACTTTCTTCTTTGTGCAATGACGTATGATCATAAGGGTACTGTTGACGGTGGACACACAAGCCGGATCAGGGTCCCGAATGGTACTGTACTGAACTGAACTGTGCCAGATCATTGTTGAATGTACCCACTTGAGTCCTGCTGTGTATTTTCTTGTCCTGTCCTGCCCGGTCCCGTTTTGCCTCGCTTAGACCTTCATTCTCTTACAGAACTCAGCATGTATGGCTTCAGTTTGATTTCTGTCCCATTTGTCAAATTCAGGGTTCAGGAGAGGAAGAATAAGCCTTGAATTTACCTCAGAAGAAAAATGGGATGTTGATCCAATGGAAAGATGTAATTGCATTCATAAAAGTAATTTATTCTTACTTACATTAGTTAACCTGTTACATAAACTTGTACACATTGACTTTTTTTTCAAACTATATTGTCAGATGTGTGAAATCAAGTGAAATTCAATTTTAAAAATGTAAATCTATGCATTCACTTTCATTGAATCTTTCCCTATTCTAACTTATGATACTCTAAGTAAATGCATCGTGAACACTTTTTGTGTTTGTTTGCTTCTTCATGATAAATCACTAGCTGTATTCCTCATTTGTAAGTCACTTTGGATAAAAGCGTCTGCAAAATGAATAAATGTTGAAGTATGAAAAATATATGCCAATAGGCAACATTTCATTGCTAAATGATACAAAAAACTAGCCTAGAAATCTAGACGCACCCTAGCGGCAGCAAATTTAATTTGCCCGCAAGTGTGGTCTAGCAACTCTCAATTCCTATCTGAGCTGTATTCCTCAGAATCTGGACGGCCCAATCACATCGTGTAGGTAGGCTATAGAGTGGGCGGGCGGGGCCATAATGACGATGGCCGAGTTGCGTTTGCGTGCTTCTATCACAGTCTTCTAGTAAACACAGAAACTGGCGAACGGCGGAATCAGCTCTGCCCGCGCCTCCGGTAGACTTGGAGTTAAGCTTTTCTCTGAGAAAAGAACAAAGAGCGGCACTGAAGTCATTCTTAAAAAGGGAAGATGTGTTCGAGTTTAGCCGACCGGATACGGCGAATGTTTAATCAGTCAGCGAGCTCTGCTTCACCTTCGTTGCTCTGGTTGGTGTAGCGCTATCCTATCGCGTGCAGAGGGAGTTTGAAAGACAACGGTTTATCCCGCCCCTCGGACTGAGCCCTGTCAATGGTGAGTTTCCAGACCAAACATCTTGATGTGGGTCTGGCTTGTCAGGCTAACAAAAAACTTTAATGTGGCTAAAAAGTTCTCTGTCGTCATAATGACTGAAACTGAAGCTGATCTTTTGTACATGGAAAAACAGCAAATTCCACAATATGGGATATACGTGACCTATACAGCATTAGCTACTACTCAAACACAGCTGTGGTCTTAACATCTGCCTATACACGAAAAACAAAGAGCAAGCTTGAATCTCTGACCTGTTCGTCATAGAGTCCAGCTTCCACAACGGTGCTGTTGGGTTTATTCAACGGCTCAAACGTGTTGTTCATGTATTTGCTCCATAGCCTGGTTTCCTTCTCGTATGGGATACTGAATAATCTCCGCATCTCTCGTTCAATGGTGTCTTTCGGGACAGATGTGGGAAATTTATAGTGTGATACATCGGTTTAAATCAGTAATGTACCTTACAAATTAATAAATACAATAAAACCACACTAACAATGGAAGTACTTAAATGGGTACACACAAAACCTGTTAGTTTAAGACAAATCCTACTTCAACTAATCGGTTAGGGTAGCATTGGCCAGATGCCAATCAGTTACTTGATCCAATTACTTTTTATTGATGATAATTTCAATATTTCGCTCTAGGGAGAATTTAGAAGAGAATATACTAACAATCATTCAACTTCTCTACTCAAATGATGAGTTCAGATTTATCCCCTCGACTCCTTGCAGAACCCCAACATCCCTAATATACCAAAAACTCATCTTCCTGTGGATTTTGTTTTTCTGCCACTAACTAACTAATAAAATCTTGGTCTACTACGCCTTTTGTCATCGACTAGGTGCAAAAAATGCTCTTCTTATTTAGTATTTTGTCTTGTTTCCAGTCCAAATATCTAAATATTCTTAAATCAAGATGCATTTACTAGATAAGTAAAAGGACATAAGATATTTTTCTTGTTTTTTAAGGGAAAATATCAAAATGAAGACAGTTTTTGCTTAAAACAGGCAAAATTATATCCAAATGCGCTTAGAAAAATAATCGTATTTCTGGACGGAAACAAGAAACAAGATTTCAATCAGAAATAATCTTGCCTGTTTAAAGCAAAAACTCACTTCATTTAGATTTTATTTGATATTAAATCGGTTTACTTATCTAGTACATGCATCTTGATTTAATCATTTTTTGACATTTAGACTAGAAACAAGACAAAATGACTGAGTAAGAAGAGCATTTTTTGCAGTGTAATAGGGGGCGGCCCAAGAACTAATGATTCTGTGTGTTTGTGAAGCAAGTACCAACTATCAATAACCATCAGCTAAAGGTAAAATACATACCTATGGTGTCTGCTTTGCTGAACCTCCTGGTGATGATATTGTCCATGTTGCCGTCATCACACAGTTTCAGTTTGGTGAGGTAGACTTCCAACTTATGATGTTTCACAAACATCCCCTGTTTCACCACCTGAGGAGGAACAACACACATTATCAAGTGTTTAGTGTCAAATTATAGGTGTCATGAACTGGCTTTATTATCTTTTTATACTGTTGTCTGAGGTCAACTTATGACATTTGCATTTTTTACATTAAAAACATCTTAACTAATAAGTAATAGGCTATTTTCTACACTGGTTTTGAGGCTCTCTTCTGAACGCTGGGTTTTGATGGGAGTTCCCGTGCGAGACTTTGAATTGTTATTAAAAATGATAAACTGCAGAAAGTTTGCTTCAAATTGTATGTGTGCTGACTTGTGGAGAAAAAGAAAAAAGATTATGGCGGAGGAAACTGTTGGAGAGACAGAGGGAGCCAGGATTGTGTTCTGCAAAAACAGTTTGAGGTAAATAAATAATTGTGTAATGTGCTGCTGCTGCGGCTGGATGTGCACATGTTTCAGTGCTGCAACGAAATACGTCGACGTTCGTGAAATGCGTCGACGCGTCGTGTCAGACGTTCATCTCGCGTAATGTTGGCTTCTACTCCTGGCTCTATCACAAAAACCTAGACCGCGAATATCAAAAGTATGGGAATACTTTAAACAGAGGCCAAACAGTGTTTCCCAAGACTAATTTGTGGCAGACTGCCACATAATCAATAACGGCCGCCACATTCGTCATTCATTTTTACGCTATTTAAAAGACGCACGCATATTCGTTTAGCTGCATTTCCTTAAGTTCTCTCTCCGTCGATGGATACACGTGCTGACTCCTCAGGTATACACTACAAACACAGCGATAATAAAAGAAAAACGTGGGCAAAACGGTCTCTCTTTGTAAACTTTATAAAACGCATGCGAGTGCTGCTGTACGTCCGAATATGAGCAGTCATTTTCACAGTCATCACCCCCGTGTAGCCAGGAGACTCGAATGAGAAGATCTGTCTCTGTGCACTCGTCCCAAAGCGCGCAATTATTGAGTTATCTTTCAAATCCTGTGCTTAAACGGACAAACTCACACAAAAGTATGTCAAAATGTCATAGCCTACTCTATGCCTTAAGTGAACTTTATACAGAAAATACGACGACTATCCGTGGGTCTTAAAGGGGCAGTAGCCTTCAGTGCTGTCTGTTTAATGTCAAACAAAAGATAAAGACATCACTCACTGCTCCTGACTGAAAAGCTTTTGTAAGTTTAATAAGGATTATTTTTTAAATTTTAAACAGTTAAATGTGTGGTTATTTTACTTTTGATTACTTCATTCCATTTCTCTACCTAAAAACTAATGTTAGACCTACCTAAAAATCCTGAAAAGCATTGTTTATTTTATTCTCATCTTTGCTCAATAGTATTTATTTGTGCTGCTGCTTCTATTTAAGTTATCTGTTCTTATTTTCTTTATTTTCATTTGACAGTAGTCCTTTTTCCCCTGAACATAGCAAATACCGAACTGCACTGAAACGTGAACCTAAAACTGTGATACAAAGTGAACTGTGAGCAGTCTGTACTGTTACACCTCTAGCGTAACTTATGCGAGGGGGTGCCACAGAATTGTGAAAAATTTCAAAGGGTAAAAAAATAAATCGTTAGATTAGTCGACTATTCGGAAAAATAATCGTTAGATTAGTCGACTAATCGAAAAAATAATCGTTAGATTAGTCGACTAATCGAAAAAAAATAATAGTTAGATTAGTCGACTAATCGAAAAAATAATCGTTAGATTAGTCGACAGAAAAAATAATCGTTAGTTGCAGCTCTAGTACACACCTTAATCTAACTATTAATGTCGTGTCAGAGATTTCGCCGCATTTTGTGACAGGACACACAACGTTACGCACACTAGGGAAGTGCAGAGGGGAGGCTTTGTGGGTTTGAGCCTCTGCCCTTTCTGAAAATTAATCAAAAGTGCCCCACTCAACAATCATCGATAATATTGTGGCCAATAAAACAGAATTGGAATTATAATTAATATAACGTCTACAAACCAGTAACAAATGGCGGAAAAGTCCCGTTTATCTTTTATGTATCTGTCAGTCTGAAATGTCGTTGCCATAACGCGTTGCTATGGGCGTGTGTGTTTTACTTTACTGTTCATTCTGGACACTGCGTCCTCTCTCTCTATATTTTTATTTTTGTTGTAATTATTATGCTCATTGTAAAAGTAAAAAACAATAAGTTTGTATCTGTAATCGCAGACCAGATGGTGAACGCCTGTGGCTCGACGCCAGGAAAAACAATCCAAACAGTCGCGATTTTTAAACCTTTTTCATCATTAATCAAAGCTATTATAATAAATGTAGGCTGTCAATAAGGAGGAAAGAGGAGCAGTGTCTCTTCAAAAAAACAGAGAGAGACAATACATAATATTACAAAAATAAATCAACGTAAATGTATATAAAACATTATAAAAACGCATGTTTTTTATACTTCTTAATGTAAAGTAACTCTGTCCAACAGCGACACCCGCAGGTGAAGTTACAGCGAGTTTCCTGAGCCCATAAAATTAACACACCTGCCAAAGTCATGCTATGATTGGATGTTGGAGAACCTAGCGTGGCATGGGGACGTAATGACGTGCCATAACCGATCTATGTTCTATCACATGTAAAACGGGAACATGAACGGAGTACTCTAAAAGCAACCCATGTAAACACCTTAATCAGAATATTGTCTTATTCAGAATAAGGTCAATAATCAGATTACTGCCGTCCATGTAAGCGTAGTCACATATAAAAGGATGTTTTACTCACATTCATCATTACTCCAGTCTTCACTGTCACTAATTCTCATATTAGGATTTGATGCTCAACAAACATTTATGATTATTATCAGTGTTGAAAACAGTTTTGCTGCTCATGGTGCCGCTTCATTTTTGCGGAAACCACCATACCATTCAAACATTTGTGGTCAAATTAAAAAAAAGAGAAATTAATACTTTTGTTGATCAGACATAGGCTACATTAAATTGATCACAAGTGATATTTTTAATATTACAAAAGATCATTTATTTAATAAATGCTGTCCATTGAACTCTCTCATCAAGGAATCCTGAAAAATAAAATGCATCATGGTTTCCACAACATTTTTAAGCATGTTAAACACACGTCCTCCCCCCTAATCTACACCCATGCTTGAATTGAACACTAATCTTGCTTCCTTCTATCCGTCAGACTCGCGTGGTAGCCAGGCGTCTCATTCAATGGCGAGCTCAGTTGACGCTGTGTGCTTCAGGATTCTGACGCAAGTGAGCTAAGATTCCGATTGGCCCAGAGAAATATCCAATAATGTTTTGCATGTCTAGTCTACAGAACTGACATAAATAAAACAACTATTCGGTTCTACGCGATTCACGTAAATGACCCAACTGACCAAGAAAACAGCGATAGTCACCGAAAAGCGACAATTTTGCAGGTCTGCTGTATGCACTTTTGTCTCCTTAAACGCTCGTTTTTCTTTGGGTTGACAGTAGAGTGGAGCCGGAAACTCGGCTGAAACGAGTATCCGGTACGGATGAAGTATTTTTGCTGAGTATGAGTATTATACGAGTCAATATCTGTGCTCGGATTGAATAAAATCCTAATTAGGTAGCTGACTGTGTCTGCGTTTTGTGACCGCTCTCTTTCTTTCCGTCAGTCACTCAGGTTCGCGGGTCTTTTCCGTTAACATTTAGGGTTTCTTCAGCTTCAGATTTGTTTTTATTTTGGTTTGTAAACGTGGGGTTTGTTCAGACATGGTAACTGGTAGAATGCGACTAGCATTCTGCCTATCAGAGTTTTTTTGTCTTTTTTTACCGTCTGCTGGCTCTCCTTACCGATGACCCAGTGAAATGCTGGTCAGGCAATCTTCAGTGCTGGCCCGATCTTACACACTTTGCCCTGCAGTATCTCAGGAGTCCACCTACAAGTGTCCAGTCTGAGCGTGTGTTTTTAGCACAGCTGGAAATATGGCCAATCCACAGCATGCAAACTTAGACCCTAGGCATGTGGAACAACCTTTCTTCATTAAAGTCAATGCAGATCTGACTATTTGATCCATAGAAAACACAGTCCCCCCACTGAACTAAACTGTAGTGTGACTAAGTCATGCATCATCAGATCTTTTATGACGCAACTCCTTTTTTATTTATGACATTCTGATAAAAGAAAACGAAGCCTCTTTTAAGGCCATAACCAATTATTATATTTTGTGGTGGGGGTTGTTGCTATTTTAAAGTTAATTAGGGTTCTGGTTCTCTTCCACAGACAGCGTTACCTTCCGAGCGATGGGCTCCTGTCCGTCAGTCAACCCGTACCAGCTCACAAGCTTACTCCAGCCCTCCATGGGCACCGAGATATAGTCCAGTTCGCTGAGGAGATGCTCCCTGATATCCAGCATATCTCCAACTACAACCGGGAGAGAGAGACAGACACATTTCTCAGCTCAAAACTTCAACACATAACTTCAGCGTGCAATCTAATGTGATCACAAGAGGAGTCAGAAATACATAACTTTTCGATTAATGTGCAATGCTAAAGGTGATTCTACGACTGGAGATAAAACAGAAATCCTTTCCAGTATCGTACTGAACAATTTTTTTTTTTTAAAACATTGTGCCAAACACAAGTTACTTCCCTTTTTTTACCTTTAACGAAAAAGTAATTTTAGTGTTCGTCAACTCTTGTTTCCGAGAAATAAGGCAATGTGTAGAAATAACATTGCAGTTTGACAATTTTAAACCTTTTAGTCAAAAACTCCACTTGCTAGCATAAACGCTAAGAGTGCATAGTGCTAATGAAGTCATGATTGAAAGACTAAGCAATAGACTTTTTTGATATTGTGGTGACAATTTGATATTTTACAAAATAACCTTTTATATTTAAATACTTTCTCAGTGAGAGAGCACACACACACACACACACACACACACCTTTCAGTGCTTCAGATCTTATCAGTGACGGAAAAAGACAATTTCCTGTAGCTTACATAGCTCCGAGATAATTTCACCAATTTAAAGGCAAAGTACAGTAACGTTTTTAAGATGACTTTTTTTTTACTATTTAATATTGTAGAATTAAGAAAATGGTTTTTAATAGTAAAATAACTGAAATATTACCAAAAGAAATGTTTCGATTACACAACGATATTTGGACAAATTACACAAATTCAAACAATAAATCCTGATTTTCAGCTATATACGAAACTCTTTTTACAGAACCTATTATATTGTTATATTAGTATGACCTGTCACATCTTGTGATCCATGACAATGACTAACAAAGTATTAAAATAATAAAAAATATAACCATTTGAGAATAATAATGACGTCGGACACCTGCAATTATAGAATCACCCATATGCAAACCATAATAATTATGTATTATTATTATAAAAATAGAAGAGATCACTTCACAAATCATCAGTGTTGGGGGCGTTATTCTAACAAGTTACTAATTACATCTTCAATAGTGTAATTAGATTACTGTACAAATTTCTCACTCCAAAAATCACTAATTACTTTCTAAATCAACCTCAACTAGTGCTTCAACGACACGGAGCAGCTCTTTTAATTCATTCAAATAAATAATATTAAACTAGATCAATTATTCTTATTAACTGACTAAAGTATCACAAATGTGAGAAGGATAAACAAAATAAACCATGCATTTTGAAGTTATACTTTAGATTTTGATGTTAATTCCACTTTTGTATTATATAATTGTTCTACAGTCAGTATTTGGTTCAATCACATCAGAAGTAACTAATTAAATAACAGAGATATTAAAATTAATCCACTACTTTTTCAAGGAAAAGTAACTAAATTACAGTAACTAATTACTTAGTAACTAATTACACAAGGATTTTTCTAGTTGGCTAGTAGTCAATAATTTAACCCTTTAGTCGACTAATCGCACGCTTCATTCATTTGATTAATTAAATATTTACTGGGGGTGAACCATAATTAGCATTTAGGCATAATAAAGCCTATGTATATTCAGCTCTCAAGTCATGTAATGATTATTTTCTCAGATGGCATAATTAAGTGGTAAACTCATAGAAATGTTAATTCTTTCTGAGTAAAAGTGGTGTAAATATATGAGAATTTATCAATATTTTTCTAAATATGAACCACGAGCTCTAATGGAGTCGTTTGTGCAACATTAGGGCTGGGCAATATAACAAAATATATCGTCTGGACGACAGAAAATGTCTATCGTTTTATATAAGGCTCTATCGTTTACGCCACGATAAGGCGTTTACATCAAGATGCACCTCTTCACCTATGGCATCCACGCTGCAATACATAACCAAACATGGAGGAAGACGATAGTAGACGCGGTTCAGACCAGGGTAATTCTCAACAAGATGACCAGCCAACCCAAACCGAGGAGCTTGAACCTAAAAGAGGGGCGACTTCTGTTGCATGGACGTGGTTTGGATATAAGAAGACCGACTTACACCAGACAACAGTTGTTTGTAAAGTTTGCCGGCTCCCAGTGCCAACAACGGATTCCAACACTACTCATTTATTTTATCTGCGCCTGCGCAAGAACCACGAAAAAGAATACAGAGAGAGTCGACGAGCAAAAACTGCAAAAGCAGCGTGGAGTGGTGGCATATCTACACACAAGCCAAATCGCGATTGCGGTTCGATTTCGATTAATCGTGCAGCCCTAATTTTGTCCATATCGCCCAGCCCTACATCACATATAACGAAATCAGATGTGACTGACTAAGTGAAAATCATGATTAATATGGGCTTGACCCCAGTGTGTAAGACAAACCTTTGAAGAGGCTGGAGTTATTCACGGGTCCAGGATAAAAGCTGCGGTCTCCAGTCTGACATGTATCCCAGCTGTCAAAACCCACATATTTCTTCCACTGCCTGAACCAGTGAGAGCACACCAAATACCTGCAGGAAACAGGAAATGACTTGAATATAATGCTGCATCCCATATCTTACCTTACTATGCCCTCTAAGTATGTGCTCTGTTGAGTGTGTAGCAGCACAGTGGGCAAGTTTGGGGGCGTAGCACCTCGTAAAACATTCACCCTGTCACTGTAACACCCGTCACATTTCATTTTTCTACTCTATTCTTTCTACCGTATTAGAGAGAAATGGTGTGGCTATCAAACACGATGAATACTGTTGCGGTTACAGGTCTTGGATTTCAGCATGGGATTGTACAATAATTGTACTCATTCCCACTAGGGCTGGGCGATAAAACGATAATTATCACGATATACTTTTCTCAATAAAACGATGACCGTTTGATCGCACGCGGTGTTGTTTACAGTCACACACTGCAAAAAATGCTTTTCTTACTCAGTATTTTTGTCTTGTTTCTATTCAAAATATCTAAAAATACTTACATTAAGAAACATGTACTAGACAAATAAAAATTGTCTTTTTTAGGACAAAATGACTACAAATTAAGAGATGTTTTGCTTAAAATAAGCAAAATAATCTGCCAATGGGGTAAGAAAAATAATCTTGTTTTCTGTTTGAATTAAGATTATTTTTCTTACCCATTTGGCAGATTATTTAAAGCAAAACCTCTCTTAATTTTTTGTTATTTTTTCCTAAAAAGAGATGTTTCCCCCAAAACAAAACAAAAATATTTGCTTGTCTAGTAAATGTTTCTTAACCACTTCAGCTCTACAGCACATTTTGCATTTTTTTGAGAATTAGGAATATCTGAATTTAAAAGAGCGCCCTACCGACATACATTGGAGTAAATTGATAAAAATGGTCTCATTTTTCAGAAAAAAACTCTGTAAAATGAGACACAGTGAGACAAATTTTAACACAGTGGTGGAATATTGCAAATATTATATTGTATCTATTCACAATCTTATGATAAACATAGATAAAAAAAAAAATATTTTGATTTATTTTTAATTAATTTGTTATTTAAAAATCTATATTTTTTTTTATCATTTATAGAGCCAAGCTTTTTGGCAGTTTCTGTTGTTTATATAAATTGGCACTAAACAGGGGAAAAAATAATTTTCTTAATATCTCCTTGCAAATAAAAGTTATTGAGATTTATCTGACCAAAGTGTCTAACAACTCCTACTCATCTGCACTGACATCAACTGGCCACTAGGAAATCGAAAAGAAGGCTCCGCCTCTTCAACTTTGTAAAGGGAGATCTCGGGCTCTGATTGGTCTAGAATCATGATCCACATGTCTATAAAGAGCTGAGATTCTCAGCTTTTCTGTAGCATGATGCAATATGTGATGACATCATCAAAAATCGTGGCTAACACCGACAATCAAAACTAGCAATAATAAGAGTATTTGTCTGCATCACATGTTTTGATCTGGACATCGGTGACATTTTACAGTGTCATTTGGCCATACTTGCTCACAGACATGCAAAAATAGTCTCATTTTGAAGCAAACAACCTAAGGAACAAGCTGATATAGCGTTTGAGGCTAGTAGCTTTACAACGAGTTTGTGATCCGAACAGGAATATGGACTCGTGTTTGCTTGTTCAAAGGAGTCATTTCCATCTTTGTGATTCTTTTGATAATAAATTTACTGTAAATTATTGGATCGGTGAAATTAACAGCTCAGCGATATTCCTGAGGCCGATAGCTTTCATTTGATATATGACTTGTCTATTTTAGGTGTGTCTGTGTGATAAAAATATGAAGTTTTATATTATTTGCATGATTTTATCAAGGGGTGGTCGTTGTGGGGGGTCGAATTCAGGCCGTATTATTTTCTTCTATGTAATATAAATGCAGAAGTTATTGGGTTATTAAGAAAGCTGAGGTTCTAATCTTTCAAATGATACCATATATGTCTAGTTTTGTGGTGTGCGAGTACCTAGTTATAGGATGATGCAATTTTGGACCCACCAAGTGGTTAATGTAAGAATTTTTAGATAGTTGGACTTAAAACAAGAAAATACTAAATAAGACAATCATTTTTTGCACATGTAAGTGCACATCCACCATCAACAAAAAGCATCATATTTACCTACAGCGTGCCTTACGACAAAAAACTAAAACAAATACACACCACAAAAGCAGTTGCTTATTGGAGGGTTTTCAAACTGTATGATGCCAAGGACCCCCAATTACGACTCATCTTTTATAAAGGACCCCCTTCCTAAAATCCATCTATTTTTAGGAAGAAACATTTAAACTGTTAGATAAATCGTGGGACATTATAATTGCAAAATATTGCTTTCAAACTTAATAAATTGGCTATACTTAATGTTGTATGTATTAACCTGAAGAAGAACATTGTTCAACTAAAAATTATTTGCAACTTTCACAATAAATGTATGCAAGCAGTTTACATATTGCATTTATATATTTACAGCCCCAGTGAGCAAGACAAAGGGCACTTACTATAAAGATACAAAGCAAGCTGGAAAGCAGCCTATGTATACAGCAAGAAAGGAGAGAAACATTTAGAAATTCAAGAAAATTTGGTAGACTTTATCCATTTCTCTGAAATTTTCTGGGGACCTCTTGGAACCTTCTGGAGCCCGGACCCCAGATTGAAAACCTCTGACTTATCGCAAAATACATGCTTCATATTAGCGTTGTCGAAAATGAGGGATTAAAGCTGCCATGAACAGGATTTTTTTATTGTTTTATACTGTTGTCTGAGCTCAAGTAATGACGTTCATGTGGTTTTTCCATTCAAAAAACATCATACCTAATGGGCTATTTTCTAAACTGGTTTTGAGGCTCTCTCCTGAACGCTGGGTCTTGATGGGCATGTCATTGGAGACTTGGAAGTAAACACGGCTAGGATTGGAGAAGATTTGTATATGCACTGGTGCGCAAATTCGCACGACTCGCGCATGCGGACCTGATAGGAGTTTTGGCGACGCTTTCCTTTAAGCCCATGCTTCTAATGAATTATAGCCACATTTATACTTATTTCTAGTCTATAAATACATTTATAAAGACTTGTGAAAACCAGAAATGTAATCACAGCTCTCAAGTAAAACCATACTTGTGAATCAGATTGGCAGATTATTTTGCTTATTTTAAGCAAAAACTCTCTTAAAAACTCGTTATTTCCCCCCAGAACAAGACGATTACTTTTGCTTGTCTAGTAAATATTTCTGCATACGGTGTGCAGGGAGAAGGAAGAGCGGCAGATGTAAAACATGCAATGCTTCGCCTCTACATCAGATATGCGGTCTAGTCGCACATCCGAGCCTCATCCGAGTCTCACGGCTCATTTTATTGACAAAGACGGGAATCTTCAGAGCAAATGCCTCCAAACGGCTTACTTTCCTGAAGACCATACAGGTGAAGTTATTGCCCAAGGAATGATTGAAGCTCTCGCGTCCTGGGGGCTGAGTAAAGACCGATAGGTGTGTGTGTGTGTGTGTGTATCACAACTGATAGTGGTACAAACATGGTTAAAGCCACTTCACTCAACAAATGGACAGGACTTCAGTGTTTTGGACATCGACTGCATTTGGCTATTGGCGAGTTTTAGTCTCGGGTTTCCATTTAGGAACAAAACTGCTATAGAAGTAATATACTAATAAAAGTAAAATAATTTAAGAAGAATCAAATAATATTTTATTACTCCTTTGTTCTTAAGGGTTAGTGATTTACAAGCTTGAAGCAATATTTGAAAATGAAACACTGATTTAAATAGTAGAGAGAGCGAAGAAGGACAAGGGGGTGGATCGAACCATTAGGCTTTGTAAAGAAGTAGTGGCTGCCTTCTTCTACTGAAAAAAGAGAGAGCCAGCAACTGCACAGGACAAACTTAATCTGCCAAAGCACAAGCTGGTGACAGAGTTACCTACCAGATGGGGCTCGCGTCAAAAGATGGTGGCAAGGATGATTGAGCAGCACAAGGCTCTCTCTCAGGTACTGACAAGAAAACCAGGCACTTGGTGCTTACCTGGCAAGACATTGATGGCCTTAAAGCCACTTCTCGAGTTCACAGATTCACTCTCTGGTGAATCGTATGCGAGTGTCTCCTACCTTAAGCCTGTGCCTCACCTTGTGACACACAGCTCACAAAGGACAAAAAGACAGCTGTCATGAAATATCTCAATGAGAAGCATGATGACGAGACAACAGATGAACTGAACGAACTGCTTGATATGGTATCCTTGCTTGACCCACGGTTCAAGACTCAATAAATCCGGCCAGACAAGATCGAGGCCATCGAAACAAGAGCCCTGACTGAGATTCTGAAGATGGAGGGAGACCCAGGCCCTTCCACAGGGCAGCTTGAAAACCTCAAACTCTAGACAGACTTGTTTTTCTTGCTCGTAAAAAAAAAGATGTCCACAGTTAAGATTTCTTTTATTTATTGATTTGATTTATATTGTCAGTGTCATTTATTTATAAGGTTTGGCGTGTTGCTCCGAAAGAATACTTTTTTTTAAACCTATTTTTGTTATTGACAAACATTTTTAAAGCACTATAGTTTAAAACCACAGTTAACTGTCTGGTCTCTACATCTTTTCACTCAGGAACAAAAGATATGCCTTTTTTGTTTTGAGCTTGTTTTGAGCTCACACCTAAAGTGCAGGCACATAAATGTGAATGTAAAAAGTTGAGAAAGAAAACGCATGTGTGACAGTGTATTTGATCCGTGCATCAGCCCTTAAAGTGACAGCAGCCTAATAAAACTGCTGCCAAATTATGAGATCATATTTAAAATATCTATATAGCAGTTTTTCCACATGGTATAAAGGTTTCCAAAACTTTTGGGAACATTTCTATTCTATTATAAGAAGTCTCAAGCTCGTCAAGCTAGCATTTATTTGATCAAAGATATATATATATATATATATATATATATATATATTAGACATGTGCCGATTTTCAATAATGCGATTTATCACGATAACGAATATGCACGATATTGTTATCTTGGGCACTTTAAAATATCATAAATAATAATTTATTAGCAATTAATATTTTTTTATAATGCACTCAAGAATACTTTGCCCATCAACCGTATAAATGCTCAACACCGCTGTTCTGCGTCAAAGGGACGCGCTCAGATATAAACAAGCCCAACATGCGTTTGCACATGACTGAACCGGTGAAGGAGACGCGCTGCTGAAGTGCCGCTCAGTGACAGCAGAGGGCGCTGATGAACTGCAGAATGCAGCGGTTACCCCGGAAACCAGCAAACAAACAAAAAAACGCGTGTAGTTTTTAAAACAGCCATTCGTTTTTGTAATCTCAATGTTGTTCATCACAGCACCAAATACTTAATACTTAAAGACTTAATAGGCTATTTATTTTCAAATTTAAACATTTTTATGTTTTAATCTGGACTACAACCCTAATAATTAGAACTGTTCTGATTATTTGTTATTGTTCAGTCAAACTTTGAGACATACGACTTCATTAGTTAACATGTTAATTCATTATTACCAAACTGACAATCAAAAATACTTATAAAGAATTAATCATTCTATGTTAATTTCTTAGTTACTGTTTAATAACATTAAAATCAAAATCAAAATAATTTTTTTAATGGACCTAAGATAAAACTAACAATGATCAGTATTTCTTAACTAACATTACCAAAAACATTATACTTTCTGTACCAAATGTAGCTATTGCTCAATCTTAGTTAATGCATTAAATAATGAGACCTTATTGTAATTTGTAAGCCTACCTGTTGTTCTTTATAGCCTAATTCTTTTGCACTTTAATCTGTTTGAAAATTGTACTTTTACAGCTCTGAAAAAAATCAAGAGACCACTTAACATTGATTTATCAATGAGGGGGTCTCTTAATTTTTTTCCCAGAGATGTATCTATTTTTGGTGCATTATTGTATTTAAACATTCAGTTATTTTTGTTCTTTCAAAAATAGTTCTTAAAGCTGTTATGCTATGGCAACACTTTTTTTTGCAACTTATTTCAATATCGTGATAATATCGTAAACCGTGATAAAACTTCATCAATTAATCGCAACATGAAGAATTGATGTCGGCACATGCCTAGTTGTAACTGGTAAGTTAGCAGGGTACCAACATCACAGGGTTGCCAACTCTCATGCATTTGGTGTGACAACACTAGAGCCCTGCGCGGGACTTTTCTTCTGTTTTTCTTCGCTCCCGCCCGCCGAATTTCTGTCCACTCCCGCCCGCTCCCGCAAAACTCTGAGAATTTATTCCCACACAATAATAGAGATGCATTGATTTTGTGTCTTCTCCCGTCCCGCAGGAAAAAAAAAACACGTATTTGTATTGATATTATTAAAGAGATTCATGGGGTTGTTTGTTTTGTTTCACAAACAATTGAGAAACTTCTCCAAATGTCAGACTTTCCTTGACTAGCTTTTGTGCTGTAAATACCTCGTTTGAGGTTCTTTTCTACATCATCTATTGACATCATCATGGCGCTAGGCAACCTCCCTATCCCGCTGTGTTTTTTTTAGCCGTCCATTCCCGCCCGCAGCAAAATTCAAACCGCCCGCTCCCGCGAGATTTGTGTTGGGTCCCGCGGGACTCAATCCCAATGCAGCCCTCTAACACACACGCTTTCGGGCTGTCTCACGCTCTCATGCCACCCAACTTCTCACGCCAGATTGCCAAACCTGCATTTGATATTAAACAAAGCTAGGCCTATAGATTTTTTATTATTAAGTTTTAATGCAAAATTCAAACAAAATTTTTTGGCGCTAATGTTAAAGCCAAGAGGCGTTGAAAAGCGAATTGCAACATGCTCTCGTCTCCCGGCGGCTGAGCGCTCAATACTTCTAGCACTCTGTCAAAGCATTTAAATGGCTTAAGCGGATACACACCAGTTTCGCTATACAGATGTTTGCAGTAAGTTTTAGTAAACAGTACAGCTTGTGCATTGATTATTAAGTCAGCCATATAGACTGCCGAAGTCATGACGTCACTTTGTAGGCCAACCCGGAAGTTAGCGGCGCATGGGTTCCCTCGATCAAAAGCCGATGCATTTTCCCCATAGACTTTTGGACAATCGCAAAAAATAAGATCTGTGTTCAACAAAGAGTTATGACCCTTACACGTTTAGTCTATCAAGACAATCTTTACAAGTAAATCCAACATGTATACCGTTAGAAGCCTAAATAAAGCCGTCAGATATAAAATGCTAACGGTAGGCTATAAACGGACTACAGCACACAGTCGCGGATCTACGTCATCATCACGCTTCCTCAAACTTTATTTAAAAAACACGTTCGCTCATTATGATCTGCGCTCTGGATGAACACTTATCCACTTCTTCATGAGAAATATTGCCCAATCGTTTTTTCCAAAAATGTTAGAAACTAATTGAGTTTATGTGTGCCTCTCTGAGATTTGTTTTCTCGTTTGTTAATGTTTTATTTATTCTTTTATTATTTTGTTAGTTTATATAAAGCTTAATATTATTGTCTTTGTGATTAAGATTAGGCTGTTATGCCTGATCATCGTGCTCCAAATAGACTTTAAAGAATCTTTTGAAGAATCTTTCACTGTATTATGTTTGATTGTATGTTTGCATGTTACCATTTGCTAATTCGGCAGAAAAAAAAGTGCTTTTACCGCCTCAGAAGCACTCACGACGTAAGCTAGCCGTATCAATTTACAATTGTATGTCATTTTCCTTAGACGATTGATCATATATCGAGGAGAGAACCGCTATAAACCTGGACATGTAGAACAGCGCAGCTTTCATTCGACGACTTGTGGTTCCATCTCAGGACAAAACACAACACTACAGTCTCTCCACAGAAATGAAGAACTGGTAATCGGTTACCTTAATATCACAGATTTCTGTATATTTGGAAACACCACTATTTGAAAGGACTAAATATATAACTTTATGTATATTAACTGAAAGGTAAACTAAGAACGTGAGTGGAACGCGGGCTGGTGAGATTTCCTGTTTGTCACGATGACGTCTAAAGTCCCGGCCAGGATGTAGTCCCTTTTAGCAACTTGTTAGCAACCACCGTTTTTAAGACACAATGAAGTTTAAAAAAATCACAAGCAGGTTAGAACTAGTGTGTTTTATGTCATAGATCAAAACGTGAAAATATTTAGAGGCTTTGTTAACCACAGACCTTATTTCAGGCGATTTAGCAAAAACCCATTCAAAAAACCCATAGGCTTTAGAGCGAGGGAACCGGAAGTGCTAAAATGCTAACTCACTTCCGCGTTTTGGCCTACAAAGTGACGTCAGAACTTCGGCACTCTATTCACATGATCGTTTTATTATGGAGCGTGATAGAGATGCAACATTGTTAACATTAATGTTATTCTTGTATTTAGCCCTCAGGTATTCCGTCACACTCATACTCATTGATGGTCAAATGTGACCACACACTGTTACTATTTTTCAGTGAAATAAGTGTTATATATTTTAGTTTGAAGAGTTTTGGTACTAAATACTATTTGTGCAAAAATTATTGTCAATTAGTGACCACTTAAAATATATTTCTTCTAATATTTGTATTATTTATATTACAATTAGTGTAGTAATTAAGGTTAAAATAGAGAATTCCAATTCAAAGAGATAAATTAGAGTCATTTTGTGGTTTAAAAATAATAATGTTAATTTGTAATGCCATTACCCAGTAGGTGCCTTATGGCTCTTTATTAAACATGACATGTATCTAATCTAGTTGTTTAAAAACGTCTTGCATTTCAATAAATATTTAGATATGATCAAACACTAGATTTCTTTAAACGTGAAATTTTAAAATGTTAATAACTTCATATTAGGACTTAGCATACTAATATTTTTAATGAGTAATGATACATATAAGCACACACAAGTGAATATTAATGAATTCAAGCACATATAATTTGACCCAAGAAAGGTTTTAAATAGTGCTAAAAAAGTGCTAAGACAAAAAATCCTTACTATGTACAGAAGTTACTACATACGAATTGATACTAAATTAAAATCGAAATAGACGATTGCAGATTTATTTTTCTTTATGATCATGCCTAAGTTCAAAATAAAACTTGAAACACTGCCAGCGGGACATTAAACAGGAAGTGTTTGTCCATCTCTCTCTCTCTCTCTCTCTCTCTCTCTCTCTCTCTCTCTCTCTCTCTCTCTCTCTCTCTCTCTCTCTCTCTCTCACGCACGCACGCGCACGCGCACACACACACACTCACCAGGTCTCTGCAGCGCACAGCGGCGTCTTCATGAGCGTCGCGATCTCTTCTCTCTGCGTCTCCAAATCCACCGCGCAGTGTTCAGCCATCTTCTCTCGCGAGCGCGCACTGACGCGCGCATTCACACATGACTTCTTCTTCTTCTTGTTGTTGGCGGTTGACAATCTAATTTATGGTGTATTACCGCCACCAACTGGACTGAAGTATGAAGCATCAACAGGGATTTAAATGAGAAAAAAAAAGAAGAAACAAGAAATAATAATAGGCCTAAATAAATTATGCCATATATAATTTTAAAGACTTAAATTATTTTAAGTATTTCTCTCTGTGTCCTGGGTTCTCCTGGTGCACAACTTAATAGATTTGATCTTTCAATTTATTAATAAACTCTTCTCTTTCCCTGATAAATACTACACAATGTAAAAGTACATGTTCAATAGTCTCTACTTCACTGCATGAGGTACACAATCCAGTTTGGTGTTTCCCTATTATAAACAATGAATGATTTAATCCAGAATGTCCTATTCGGAGTCGTGAAATAATGACATCTTTCCTATGAAAACACCCTTTGCATATTGTAAAGATGTCTGCCCTTTATTTCCCTGTCCCACTCTTCTTGCCACTTTGTATTCATGTGTTCTTTAATTCTTCCTTTTATTTCAACTCTACTTAGGGGAATTTGTTCTTCAATATTCTTATGCTGTTTTGCCAGTTTGTCAACTATTTCATTCCCATGTACTCCCACATGTGCAGGTACCCATATGAACTTCAGGTCTATACCCATTTCTTGTATTCTTAGTATATTTATCTCATATATTAATTCGGTTCTAGTTGTTGACTGCCCAGATAGTAAACTATTTAATGCTGACAGAGAGTCTGAACAAATAATTGCCCTTATTGGCTTAACATCCTCCACCCATTTAGCCTGACAAGCCGGACCCACATCAAGGTGTTTGGTCTGGAAACTCACCATAGACAGCTCAATCTGAGGGGCGGGATCAACGGTTGTCTTTCAAACTCCCTCAGCACGCGATAGGATAGCGCTACACCAACCAGAGCAACGAAGGTGAAGCAGAGCTCGCTGACAGATTAAACATTCACCGTATCCGGTCGGCTAAACTCCGAACACATCTTCCCTTCTTAAGAATGACTTCAGTGCCGTTCTTTGTTCTTTTCTCAGAGAAAAGCTTAACTCCAAGACTTCCAGAGTCGCGGTCAGAGCTGATTCGAAAGACCGCCGTTCGCCAGTTTCTGTGTTTACTAGAAGCACGCAAACGCAACTCGGCCGTCGTCATTATGGCCCCGCCCGCCGACTCTATACACGATGTGATTGGCCCGACCAGAGTTTGGCGTTTACAGCTCAGAAGAGTATTGAGAGTTGCTAGACGACACTCGCGGACAGATTAGATTTGCTGCCGCTAGGGGGCGTCTAGATTTCTCGGCTAATTTATATCCCTAAATATCTATTAACTTTAACTTTTTCCAGAACCTAATCATACAGCTTCACTTTTATTTCAGGGATATTATTTCTCTTTGCAAAACAGACTAGTTGGGTTTTAGCAATGGATAATCTAAAACGCCATATGATACATTTCTTCCCCTCTTACATATCGCTCCATCCTCAGCATAAAAAGATCTTCCTATCTACTTCCTATCTTCCTATCTACTTTGACATTTTGAAATATATCATTTATCATGATATTGAACAATACTGTGGAGTACCATTATCTATGGATATATTCTAGAACATGATGATCCAACCCTTACCTGGACTGGTCTATTCAACAGGAAATCGTTTACCCCGTTAAGCATTCTTCCTTCTATCCCTAATTGTTCTAACTTTATTAATAGCCCTTCCTTCCAAAGCATGTCATGAGCTTTTTCAATGTCGAAAAATATACCTATTACCACCTCCTTATTGACTTGAGCTTTTCTTATATCTGTCTCTAAGCATACGGCAGCACCTAGAGTACTGCGTCCTTTCC
Organism: Pseudorasbora parva; assembly: GCF_024679245.1. Classification (NCBI taxonomy): domain Eukaryota; kingdom Metazoa; phylum Chordata; class Actinopteri; order Cypriniformes; family Gobionidae; genus Pseudorasbora; species Pseudorasbora parva. The sequence goes on from NC_090191.1 coordinate 3,513,217, forward strand.
GAAATCCACTTTGATGAGGTGAAATAATTCCTTTCCTTTCTAATAAATAGTTAGAAATCATACGTTCCATTATCTTACACAAATTCGATGTTAACGCTATAGGTCTATAATTTGTAGCATTATGCTTGTTCTTAGCCGGCTTTAATATAGGAATAATAACTCCATGTTTCCACGAAAGCGGAAGTCTCCCTGTTCTCCACACTTTATTAAAAATATGTAATATATAATTCAAAGACACATCAGATACATTTTTAATCATCGTATAGCATATCTCATCCTGTCCTGGTGATGTTTGCTTAACTCCCCCAACAGCTCTCTTTAATTCATACAATGAAAATTCCACATCAAAATGATCATTGGACGTCTTTCTCCATCATAATATTTGGATGTTCCTCTCTACTTTGTTCTCTATTTATTTTCATTTCTTCTGATATGTTATCATTACTGTGCACCTTAAAGCTCCACTGTGTGATATTTTCCCCCATCTAGCGGTGTAAAGCTATATGACCATCCAGTGAATAATAGTTTCTGTTCCTCTCAATTCTGATTTCGTTTTAACTCCTACGGTGGCTGATTTAGTCCAAGATTAACATGGCAATCTCCCTCTTCACATTCGACACGGTGCCACGAGTGTTAAAACGCGAAAGGCGAAGCTTGAATTTACGGGTATGTCCCTCTTTGGCTACTGTACTGTCAAGATGGAGGGGCAACATGGCGACCGGCATTCGAACCCCTCACCCGTATGTATTTTCAACGGCATATTATAAACTTACCAGAATACTTTATTACTTGAAAGAAGGAAATATACATTAATGAGCACATATATTTTTGAAAGAACTAAGTGTTTTTAGCTAAGAATAAACTAAAAAAGTTACACAGTGTAGATTTAAGAGGTCGATATGATCTGAAACGATTCTGTGACTTGAAATCAATTCAGTAACTTTTTAGCCAAAAATTTTAATCAGTGACTGTTTCATTTCAACCGAAACGAATCGTTGTCAAATAGCTGCCTCTGGCCAGATGTGGATGGTTGAGCGGCAGCAGAAGCAGTGCTTAATCCAAGGGCCGCGTAGGCCGCGGGGTGGTTAATCTTCAGATGGTTACGGAGATTGGTGGTGTTGGCACGAATACCGTTTTTCCGCATATTCTGCACACAGGCTCATCAAGATTTTCTGGTTTTCTGTTGCTATCTGGTTTAAACCCAAAATGTGCCCATATAGGCAATGTAACATTTTGTTTCGCAACGAGAGCCATCGTTTTTAGCTACCTTTCTTCACGAAATTTTAATTTAAGCCGGAACATGTGCCGTCACCGCCGACGTTGGATCCGGAACCTTTTTTATTGGATCCAGCACCTCCTGTCACTATGGAGAATTAATCGCTTAAATTAAAAAAAATGTAATTCATATTTGTGTAGTGTTCAATGTTATCGATAGAGATACGCAGATGGGGTATTATTTCATCCGCAACCGCATAACAAATTTCCATTTTCATTGTTCCCTTTATGGCGCTCAGTGTTTGCACTTCTTCCATCATTTGTACCCAGGCATCAACATCCTCTTCTCCAACATAAAACAGTCGTACCGCTGATCCAGAATGTTTCAAATGGTAAAACAGGGATTCTGCATCGGGGCAAATCTTGTCCATGCCTAATTAAATTGTCTGCAGTTCCTTTAAGTGTTCCGCCCTATCCCATCTGGTGCTCTTGCCCTGACTGGCTTCAAAGACGTTCCAGCTGGTTGTGGAAAACCCTTTCTTGAAAGGTACAGTGGACAAAAGGTAGAAATTGGCTTTCTGCTTGTACTGTTAGGCTGGGCCAAATGCAGACAGGCCACATTTGGGTGGTTCTCTTGAATTATTTTAAGAACAGGATCAAAGTGGGCCCAAATGCTGGGAGGGTCATGTCTTCTGCTTGGTGATCTAGTGCAGAAGGGCACTGGTGCTGGCTTAGCCTTGACATAAAGCCCTTTATGTCAAGGTGAACCCCCAAAATGAACTGCCTGTATCTCTTTTGCATATTTGCAGGTGTAATGTTCACTAAAATCTATATGGATGAGGCATTCATTTGGGCCAAGATTTTCACGATTTCCTGTACATGGAATACTGCCATCTGATGTTGAAGATGTGTCCTGAACAACCTGTCCTGAAACTGAGCCACAAGTTCACCCTCTGTTATAGCAATTTCCTTTTTGATTGTAACAGTGGAGCTATCACAACCATTCTCGTGACTTATCTTTTCAAGGGACCACTGAGTCAGATTTACCTCTTTGTTCTGAGGGGATCTGAAGAGTGAACACGTGGTCATCTGGCATTGGCCGTATGCACACTCCTTTTTGTCATATCGCACGCAATGGCATCAGCCATTTCCTTCAGATTTTTGGAAGTAAGGATGCCAAGTGAAAACAGCTTGTCAGCCATATACTGCAAGTTCTCGTGGGTAACACCACAAACTTAAAATACACTTAAAAATACACCAACAAATTCTGGTTGTATATTGTCTGTGGAGTTACTGTAGAGTCTAGCCTCAATCCAGACTTTTCTGAATGGAGGCTGCCATCACGATGGTTTACAGATCACAGGACATTTTGGAAATTTGAATAAGTATTTATTTATCAAAAGTTTGATTAAAATATGTAAAATATGCAAGTTATCAACATAACACCACAGACACTAATAAAGTGCGACACATGAAAACGTCAAGAATTAAGCTAATTTTAAGAAAATGAACAAGAAAAAAATGTACTCAGCATGCACCCCTCAGATCAACCAGTGCCTACAATGACCTTTACACACAGGAAGTAGTCCAAATAGATTCTCCCCTTTTCTTAAAGGGACAGCATTCATTGATGTAACACCACAGACATGAATTTGTGGGACACTACTTTTTCTTTTTTTTTTAACAATTTAATGAAATTGTACATGTTAAATAAAACCTATATTCACAATATAGCCACTTTATTTGTCATTGGGTTTAGGTGCCGGGCGATGTTCCAGGAAGAGCGCGTCTCCCATTCTGAAAATGAATATCAGCAACTTAATTCAAGTTCACTTGTGCATTCACATCATTTTGTGAAGATATATAATTTGTAATATTTTGTTAACTTTATATAAATCTGATTAATCTCATATAGGAAGCTTTTTGTTGAGTTAAATAACGCGCAAGCAAAGAGCTTCAGTGTAACTTACCAGTGTTGATTCAGCGCATCCGCTTCAGCTCGCGCAGTGCAAACAGCAACAAATGATAACTATGATTGGGACTGTCACATTACATAACATTAATGAAAACAATATTTTAATAAATTGTTTTGAATTAATTGGGTTTAGGTGACGTTTCAGCACGTTGTTCTTGGAAGAGCGTCCACACATTCTGGATAACAGATCTGAGGCGGCGTTGGTGTTGTATTACGGGTTAACTACGGGTAACGTATTTGGTTATTAAATAAGGCATTTAATAAAATTATAAATCACATCAACTAATTTTACAATCCCATAGCCCTTTGTTTAGATAAAAAAAAATCTCTCTCATTCATTTGGTGAATAACATGCGTTTTGAGCAGCATTGCACATAGGCCTACTGTCATGCTGTCAGCTATATGCTAAGCCACTGTTCTAGATGCATATTTCAGTATTATGGTTAACAATTAATCGATTAATTGATTGTTAATTTAAACGACGATCGATCATGGGAATTTGTGAAAATTGACATCCCATATATATATATATATATATATATATATATATATATATATATATATATATATATGTATGCCTTTAATGGCCTTTAATGATGTTAAACACTTTAATGATGATCTAAATGATATCTAAATAGTTTCTGGATATGTATCTGGGTGTTAGAGGTATTATTCTGCCTCTCCAGTAGAGGGCCATAGAGATCCGTTCTTTTTTCTGGATGTGACCAACTTCTGTCAGAACATGTGTGATATGTTTAGTGAATTAATTGAAATATCAACATTACAACACACATTTCAAATAAATATTTTCAAATGTTATAATTGTTTTTTTTTTTATGTGTTTTGAAGTGTATATATAAGGCATATGATATGAGTTTGTTTTTGTAAAGTTGAGGTTATCCTCTTACTTACTCTTAAACTAGGTGTGTCACATAACCTGCTTTCTGGAATCTCCCCCAGGCCTTTGTCCTCATGGTTGTGGCTGTAAATGAGTCATGGCATACTTCCTCATTACAAGTATAGGGGGACAAGAGAAGGCAAAGGTCATAAGGCTTCATGAGGTTAGTGTTAAAGTTGTCTCACATATGTGTGATGCCCCCACAAGTAACTTGGCCATAAGGGAACTTGAGGCTAACCTAAATATCAACAACATGAAGCCCTGCTTCTTGCAACCTTAGGAGTCTACACTTAAAGTGCATGTGATCCTGGATCATGCCACATGCTAAAGCTTCTTTAGACCCCACATGAAAAAATACTATAGTTTATTATAGTAAAATTACTCTATAGTGATTTTGAACCATACTACACTATAGATACTACAGTAAAATATAGTATAATAAAAATAATAGATTTATTGCTAATGGACTCTTGAATCTATTATTTTAATATTATTAAATTGTAAATTAAATTATTTTATTACTATTGGTACAAATAAGTGTTATGCTTGAGGAAGTGGGAAAAAAAACTTGTGTGAATACAAATTGTTGTTACAAAATGTAGTTACATAATTCCGGTTACACATGTGTACTCACTGAAGTAAAATAGTGTTGATACAAATGTCCTGTTATACATTTGTAACAACCCACTGAATAGCATGAGTGTGTAGCTACACAAATATTAGAGCTGTACATACTATGATGGACGGTGACAGAGTTTAGGCAGTTTTTAGACACAGTCCCTGTTATGCTAAAAGATCTATCCGAAAAGCATCTCTCCAAATTATACGGCACAATACTCTGGTCATCTGGAAATATTTTCATTGAAATGAGCTTTCTGAACTTTAGGCCTGGCCATGTTTCTGGGACACAAACTCTCCTGCTTCTCTGTAAACAGCACTGTTGTAAAACCACCCCCTCTTTAACTGTGCGTGTCTTTTTACCTGTAGATCAGATATGTTGTTTGTGAATCTTTTGGTGACAGACAGTGATTATCCACACAGGTTCACTCTTATGTCACGAATCCTTATGAAAACTGGTTCTATTAGTTTTCTGAGAAAGTTCTGGTACAACAGGTTTAAGTTCTAAAGAAAACTCCCTCTCCACATTCCTTTATAAAAACCCAGAGCTGAAAGGATTGTCAGAATAACGTCTGCTCAAGACAGTTCAAGTTCAGCGGAGGAACAAGAAACATCCACATCGCCATTATTCATGGTTAGTAAATACTACTTCATAAAATACTGACATATATAGATTTAACAGAGTCATGTGTCTAGACTTAACAAACAGCATTGACACATCTCGGTCTCTCTGTTCTCTCAAATAGCCACATTCATCTCAAAACCTTGATTTCAACTGTAGATAAGGAGTCACCATTTCAGATTTTCACTACATGATTGTCTTGGCCAAAATAATTCCAGCCAAAAATATATTGCGATATCTTGACATTTTGAGTCAATTGAATCTCTATTTTGTGTTTAATTAAATTGTTTAGTCAGCGAATCACACCATTGCATAAGAACAGTTGCTTTTGTCTTAATTTGCTGTTAAACTCTCTTCTGTCTGTAAACGCTCTATTGAAAGCTGAGACTTTGTTCAGTAAACAAGGCTTTGTTACGTCACAACTGTTTCACAAAAAATTGTTCGTTGTTGGGGGTTGACGAGGTAAGCGATTATGATTGGCTAAGGCAGTCATGTTTCATGGTAGCCAATCAGAGCCAGTGTTTACACACACGCCAACACACCAGCGACACACACAGTCACACAGACACACACACACACACACACACACAGAGAAGCTGCGAGATGGTGAGTCAGGAGCAATCCGATGAAAAGTTGGCATTTTCAAGGTGGAGATATAAGCACTACATCAAATTCAATGTGGTCAAAGGCAAGAGCGTGCATGTAATGTGTACATTATGTCCAGGAGTGAAGACTTTGTCTTCATCCGTTATAAGCAACTCTAATTTAATGAAGCATCTCACAATGACACAAGCATCTAGAAAGCTGGTGGCCAAAAACACGATACCTCCACCACAGATGATAGCTAGCCATCCACTAGCAAAGAAGGACTCGGAGCAAAGTCCTGCAAGCAGCAAAAGCTAGACATTTCTGCCTCACAACAACAACCTGAACAGGCTGTGAACAGGCTGAAGTCAACTGTATGATAGGCAGGTATGTTGTTAAAAGTATGTTGCCATTATTGATGGTGGAGGATGATTCATTCCCAGCAATTATTGCAAAAATACCTAAGAAAGCAGGGACCTGTATGCCATGCTCAGATATGTGTGCTAAATACCTAGATGCTAAGTACACCAAAATGAACACAGAGATTTAAAAGAGTTTTGAAGAGTTGGACTTTTTGTCTACAACTCCAGATATTTGGACTGCGCACAACCGCAGTCCCCTCGGCGTGACTGCCCAAAGGTTAGATACACGCAGATTAGAGCGAAATAAAGCAGCCTTGGCCTGCAGACGTTTCAAAGGCCGTCATACGTATGACAGCATTGCTATTGAACTGGACAATATCCACTCATTCTTTAGTATTTCTAACAAAATCACAGCTACTGTCACAGATAATGGTTCAAATGTACAGCCCGTTCAGGGTGATGACTCTGGGGAGGAAGATGTGATACAATACATGAATGTGGAAGAGGATGTGGTAGAGGATGTTGTGACTTTGCCACCACACCACAGATGTGCATCGCACACAGCAAACCTTATTTCATGCTCTGATGTGGACAAGTGGCTACTTTCAAGGCCAGGCATAAAAGCTTTGTACAGAAGTGCCATCTTCAAATGCACAGCTATGTGGAACAAGGCCAGCCGTTCCACAGTGGCTGCAGAGGTCGTGGATGAAGTCCTTGAAAGGAAGCTCCTTGTCCCATGTACGACCGGATGGAACTCCTTTCATGATGCTGTTGCTCGTGTCTGAATTCCCAATCACCGAGCTGAACACCATTTCCTACAATTTTGGTTTGAAGTCCATCACAGATCGGGAATACCAGTTCCTCAGAGAATACTGCACAGTGATCAATCCACTAACAGTACCCGTTGACACAATTGTTTCTATGGCACCCTCCTACCCACACTGGAGATCTCCAAAACCCTGGACTTAAAGACTGGCCTCCAAATCCTTGGTGACCTTCCAGAGGCTGTTGTCAAGGTAAGAGCTAGTATTTCTTCAAATACATTGAATACATACTCCCATACATGAAATATGTATGAATTATGAAATCAAAGTGAAATTAAATGGATATCTCTTAGCTCATGGCTTTCATTTAAACTACGTTGGCTGTGAACACAGGAAAGGAAGGACAATGCCTTCCTTTCCTGTGCCGAGGCAAGTCCGCCAATGCCGAGGCAAGTCCGCACCGACTCAGCCATAGAGGATGAAATCTTTTCGCTGACTATTTAAAATCAGGAGCACAAGGGATGGACACTCTTAATGGATTCCCACTAATAAAAATTTTTTCCACTCAAATACAATGCAGCCACTCCATCCAGTGCCCAAGTGGAGAGAATATATTTGGGAAGCTGGTCTTTACTAGTCTGACAAGCCAGACCCACATCACGATGTTTGGTCTGGAAACTCACCATTGACAGCTCAATCCGAGGGGCGGGATAAATGGTTGGCTTTTAAACTCCCTCTGCACGCGATAGGATAGCACTACACCAACCAGAGCAACGAAGGTGAAACAGAGCTTGTTGATAGATTAAACATTCGCTGTATCTGGTCGGAAAATCTCTGAACACATCTTCCCTTTTTAAGAATGACTTCAGTGCCGTTCTTTGTTCTTTTCTCAGAGAAAAGCTTAACTCCAAGTCTTCCAGAGTCGCGGTCAAAGCTGATTCGAAAGACCGCCGTTCGCCAGTTTCTGCCATCGGCCATTGCCATTATGGCCCCGCCCACCGACTCTATACACGATGTGATTGGTCCAGCAAGAGTTGGGCGATTACAGCTCAGAAGGGTATTGAGAGTTGCTAGACGACACTCGCGGGCAGATTAGATTTGCTGCTGCTAGGGTGCGTCTACATTTCTAGGCTAGGTCTTCACCTCATTGAGAAACAAGAGGTCTGAAATGCTGCTGCTTCTTAGATACAATCAGTGGATTGAAGGGTAGGCTAGTTAGGCTACATGGGTTAGTCGGATACACGACGGACACATGAATAGATGAGTGTTTTAGAAGGAGTGTTTGGATGGGTAGATAAATATCTAGGAGCTAAAGTTCAATCTTTAAAAGCACTCCATCTTGTTAAACTGTTTATTTTTTTAATGAAGATAAATTAATACAGCAGCCTATGTCTTCCAGGCTATTTATCTCAAGTTGTTAGAGTTTGATTTTTTTAAATTCGCTACAGTTACTGCACACACACTTTATATTATTTAACTACTTTTAAATAATTGTAATTACTTCTAAATGTACTTTTGAATAAAATACCAGACCAGTTGTCTGAGATTAGGAGTTTGGTTTATTTAATTAAGAATAAGACTACAGACCTAAACACACAATTTTGTTGTTTAAAAGTTTATTTTTGTTGTGAACAAAACAGTTGTAAGTACAGGTTGTTTACTTGACCAGTCGTCTCAGGCTGAGAGAGTTTGATTTAATTTGCTAGAGTTAAATGCACTTTATATGTTTATGTTTCTTAGAAAGGTAATACTTGAAGTGCAGGATAAACATCTTGCTGTCTGTCGAGTCGACGTGCAATAAATATCGAAGGTTATGTTCAAACACTTGTCTGTTCTACTCATTTCAACTGACTTGTGAAAACTGGTTAAAAAAATTAAAAATCTATGACTTATAGCAATTTTTTTTTTTACAGTAACGCAAATAGCTACCTTACACACGAGGAAAAACAGACTTTTGAGGAATAAACAAAGCCAGGAAAACTCTGCATAACTCTGCTACTGGATACTGCTGAAATGAAACTTTCTGTGCAAGTTGGACTCACGCATGTATGAGGTAGGGAATTTTGTACAGAGGCACAAAAGCTGCATGTTTTTGCCTCCGGGATATTTGACTTGAGAAGTCCTGACCAGAAAGATTGAAGTAGTTTAAAAAGCAATATAGACTTTTAGGAAAACAGATAAATAGATCTTTAGATCTTTTTCGTTTTGTTCTTCAGCTGTAAATCGGTGAAAAGCGATGGCGTTTGTTAAAGAGCTGCTCAAAAACTCACTGAAGAATCTGAGGAAAGACGATCTGAAGGAGTTTCAGTGGTCCTTGGAAAATGAACATGAGTTTATATTCAAGTGTGAAATGGAGAATGCAGATAGATTAGACACTGTGGATAAGTTGGTAGCATGTTTTGGATCAGAAGAAGCTGTGAAGATCACGGTGGAGACCCTGAGGAAGATCAACCAGAATAATCTGGCTGAGCAGCTGGAGAATAAACACAAGCAAGGTAAGATTTAAATCACTGTGGCTGTAATGTGATTGACTTAAACTTTCCTCTGCTGATATGTTTTTGTGATTTATGTTTTCCAGTGAGTGATAATCTCTCTTTCTCTCACACAGGTCAGACTGAAGGCAATATAAAGACATCTGCCGCAGTTGGAGCCAATTCAAATGAGATATTGGGTAAAGGTAACAGTCATTGCCTGTACATGCAAATAAGAGCAAATATAACAGCAAGCAACAAATACAGGGCCAAGAAGACTAGTGATATTTAGACAAGTATATTTAATACAACAGTGCCTAGTCATAATTTTACGAATGGTCTTAAACCCTGAATTAAAATGTCTGCAAGATCCAACTTTAACACAAAGAGGGTAATTTCAATGGCCCTCATTTATCAAAAGTGCGTACACCAAATTTCCAGCGTACACCTTGCGTACACCTAAACCCACGGTGACTTTGAGATTTATCAATATGGACGTTCGCGTACGGCACACTCAAATCCTACGCCAGCTCAGGAGGTGGTGTACGCACGTTTGAGTTAGTGCGAAAATGCGCAGAAAAAAAAATTCCTAACACCACAAAACGCACTGACAAAGATATGCTATATTATGATCCACTGTAAACAACAACAACATAGTTATTATAAACTTCAGTGTTTATTTTTGTGCAACGTAGACTTAAATGTTTAATTTGTGTGACTATAGGCTACCAAAGCATTTGATGTTTTCCTCCAGTTGCGAGCCTGTGCGGCAGCTGCGCATGGACTGGGACTGAATAATTCAGACTGACAAAATAATAAAAATTACATTGTTACGCCCCGTCTAGGGGAAAAGGGTGCAACATGAAAACTCTGAAACCAGTGTAATGGAATAAAGATGAATTTATTTATTTGAATTGGGACCGAAGATTCAAGAGCTGACTGGGCCAAAATAACAAACAAAGCTTCCTTTTTTTAAACCTCTTTCTTAAACCCTAAACCAAAAAGAAAGAAAAAGAAAATACAGTATATAAACCTAACTCCCTAACCAAAACAGAGATCAAAATAGTTTACAATAAACAAAAATGGCATCAGACTCCCTACTTTCCCAAACTCATTATTTACAATATTTGTACAACCAGGCAAACAAACTGAAAAGGGCAGTCCAAATCAGTGTCAGAAAACAGGCAAAGGGTCAGATATACCAATTACATTCCACTGATACAAACAGTGTCAGATTTAAACAAACAAACAATACTCAAAGTTTCTAATATTCCTAACACAGTCAAACTTTTGTAACACACAAACAAACTCTGCATACACAGGTCAAAACTCTCTCTCAAAACACAAGATCTCTCAATCAGTCAATCTTCCTACAGGAAGTGATGACAATCTTTTTAAAAGACTGTGGACCAATGAGGACATGACAGCAATCAGCCTGCAGGAACCAATCAGATTAACTTCCTGGTCAGACAGAGACTCGCAAAACAGAGAGGTCACAAAATACAAAACATAGGGTTGTAACACATTCTTCTTCTTTTAAATAATAATAATAAAATAAATAATAACAGCATTTTTCTTCTAAATAACAATAACCATCATTAATAATAATAATAATAATAATAATAATAATAATAATAAAAAGAATCTTACAAATTGTCATGTAATTATTAATGTGAATGAATGGTACTCCACATCACATCATCATCATATCGTACACCCCAATACATGTGCCGTGATACGAAATTAAATGCTAATTGTTTCAAAACATGTGCTGTAAAATAATGCATTGTGATGGTAATTTATCATCCAAACAGCTATTTAAACTGCTGGAGTGCGTTTCTCAATCCCCACACTATTAACAGTACTCGTTATTTGGGTCCATATTTTGTTTTTGTGGGTGCCTTTATTCCCACTCTTTAAACTCCCAAATAAAACATTTTCATTTTTTTCAACTTCCCTGGGGATGGTCTTGATGGGCGCGTCCCAACTCAATCATCTCACTAGTTCAGTAGTCAGGGCACTGATCAGGGAGTCAGCCCATTGACTTATGTCCTAATCAGTGCCCTGATTAGTGGACTAGTGAGATGATTGAGACGCGCCCGATCTCCACGCCGGAGAAGTTTCGCTTCTTTGCCGTCTTCCGTGTGTCCATGGTGTAAAATGAGGGCGTGGGGGAGGCGGAGACTTGAATATATAGGGGCGTGTTATTCTAATGACGATCGTTTTCAGCCGCGGCATTTATCAAGGGCAAGTATTGCGTACACCTGGATTGCAGAGGAGCGCACAGCTTCATAAATCAGGCGGTGAGAGGAGTGTAAACATAATCTTACGCCAACATATACGCCCGTTTCTACGCAAGATTGATAAATGAGGGCCAATAACCCCAGCCTAACCCTTATACAATCTCTTGTCTTACTTGGTTTGCTAGATGTCAATGTTTTGATCAACTAGCTATTAATAATTTTGTTCAACATGGCCTTAAGTTGATCTGAGTCCAATTTGTGACAATCCAATAAATGCCCTGGAAGGAATTAGAAAAAGAAAGTTATTATGAAATGTTGATACTGAAACCAATTTAGCGTCAGCATTTGTCAAAGCATTTCCATCACCATACATGTTGTCAACTTCAGCATAATCAGTGCGAGATGAACCATATAAACACTACTGCAGTAGAGTGTGATTATTTTGAATATAGTAGAAAAAGGAATTTATGAAAATCATGATAACATAGTCTTTGCTGTCTTTTTCCATGTTTTTTAAAGGCTCAACTGCAGACGACAGTCATGATTACACAGAGACCAGCCTTAGACTGAAGAACATATTACAATTAGACTACAAGCGGATATTGGTCGGTAATTCGCAGACGGGTCATCAGAAATACCTGACTGATGTCTACACACATTTATATGTGGTGGAGAATGAGACTGGAGGAAGATTGAACGACCATGAGGTGATACAGATCGAATCAGATCACAACCGATCAACTGCCAAGGAGAAGCCAATCAATTGTAATGACATGTTTAAAGTCCAGTGTGAGACGGGTCGACGAAACAGAAAGGTGCTGACAATGGGGATCGCAGGGGTGGGAAAAACTGTCTCTGTCAATAAATTCATCCTTGACTGGGCTGAAGGAAATGAAAATCATGATATAGCCTTCATTTTACCTCTGCCGTTTCGTGAGCTAAATTTGATCACAAATAACTGCAGTCTCATGGGACTTCTTCAAGAACACATATTTAATGATACTGAAGAATTGCCCTCTCTTCCTGAAGGTGATGGTAAGGTCATGTTCATCTTTGATGGACTAGATGAATGCCACTTCTCTTTGGGCTTTAAAGAGGGTGACAGAATTACTGATGTTCACAAAATAACAACAGTGAGTAAGATAGTTACAAGCCTGATCAAGAGACACCTGCTTCCCTCTGCTCTCATCTGGATCACATCCAGACCAGCAGCAGCCAGTCTGATACCCCGAAAATACATTGATCAAGTGACAGAGGTGCGAGGATTCAATGATGACCAGAAAGAGCAATACTTCATCAAAAACTGTCCTGAGGTTTCTGAAAAAATTATCCGTCACATCAGAAACTCCAGGAGTCTGTACATCATGTGTCATATCCCTGTCTTCTGCTGGATCTCTCTCACTGTTCTTCAGCCTCTACTGTCTCGAGAGAGCAATGACAAAACTCCCACAACTCTCACAGGGATGTACACAAACTTCGTTATTTCTCAGCTGCAACAGATAGAAGAAAAATACTATGATGACCATGAAACTAAAGCCAATGCATGGCATTTTGATCAGATTATTCTGAAGCTTGGGAAACTGGCTTTTCAACAGCTGAAGAAAGGAAAGTGGATTTTCTTCAAAAAAGATCTTGAGCAATGTGGAATAGATGTCAGTGAAGGGTCATTGTACTCTGGGTTATGCACTCGATTGTTTCAGAAGGAAAAAGTTTTAAGAAGAAATGTTTACAGCTTTGTACATCTCAGTGTCCAGGAATTCCTCGCTGCTCTTTATGTGTTTTTTATGGGCAAAGATGAGAAAGCTGACCTGTTTCTTCAATCCTGGACGGAAAAACTAATTTGGAAACTGTCCAAAAAGCCACTGTTTCAGCTTAATAATGCTGCAGTCAATATGGCTTTACGAAACGAGAATGGACATCTGGACCTTTTCCTCCGGTTCCTTTTGGGTCTCTCACTGGAGTCCAATCAGAGTGACCTGATGGATCTACTGCCAGAACTGGAACTCAAAACAGAGAACATGAAAAACACTGCTGACTATATCAAAAAGAAAATAGAAAAGGAGAAATCAGTGGATAGAACCATCAATCTCTTCCACTGTCTGAATGAACTGAAAGATGACTTTGTGGTGGAAATCCAGAAGAATCTGAGTTCAGGAATTCTTGCAGCAAAGAATCTTTCCTCTGCTCAGTGGTCAGGTCTGGTGTTTGTGCTCCAGATGTCAGAAGAGGCTCAAGAGATGTTTGAACTGCAGAAATACAGAAGATCTGATGAAGCACTGATGAGACTGCTGCCGTTGATCAAAAACACAAGAAGAGCACTGTAAGAGTCTCCTCTACAATAATTTATATGCACCGTTACTAAGGTTGCAATATTTCTGGAAACTTTCTGGAATTTTAGAAATATTTCCTTAAGTTTCTGAAAATTTACCAGAAATAATCAGCCCCTTTGCAACCCTACCTGTTAGTCATTTTAATTGGGCCTACATTTTATATGGGTGACTTGTTGGCCTAGACTAGTGGTGTCTAACCCCAGTTATTTGTTTTGTTTTGTTTTGATTCTTTCTTTATTCAACATTTTTAATTTTGAACTATCTACAGCAGAGCCCAAAATCCACCCACAATCATAAGACAGAAATACAGCTTAATAAAATGAAAACAGATACATTTTATATAAATAAGGATACCAATTACATCTCAGGATTTTAAAATTTTCGATAAAATCTTATAAGGTCCAAACAAAATTGTATCGTCTTTCTTGAGGCGCTATGAACTTTAGCTGTGGTACACTCAAATTGGGCAATGTCCAGTAAGTAGGACATCCAAGTAGATATAGTTCAAGTCCAAGTAGACATTGACAAACTATGGTTGTTCTAATACCATTGTGACTAGTGATGGAAACTAGTGAGGGAAACATGAGAACAAAGGAAACTGGAAAGCATAAGCAAACGAATAGTCCTTGAAAATGTTAACCAAACACAATGAAAGTGTGACAGTATGATATTTATTGGTTTTGATGTTTTAGAAGATATTTTTTTTAGCTTACATCTTACATTACTTGCTTACATCATTAGGAGTCAAAGGTTTTTCTAAGCTTAATATTATAAGCGCTACTCAAAAGGCATTACTGTTGCTCTTCTCTACACAGGCTACAGTGTTGTAATCTCACTGCTCAGTCCTGTGAACGTTTGTCTTCAGTTTTACAATCCTCAAACTCCTTCCTGAGAGAGCTGGACCTGACTAACAATGACGTGCATGATTCTGGAGTGAAGCTTCTCTCTGATGGACTGAAGAGTCCAAACTGTCAGCTGGAGATACTGAGGTGAATGGCTTTAAAATAATGAACTATGCTATGATTGGAGGCAGACTTAAATGTGCAATAGGTGATCTGGAAAATGTTAACTTTAGCCGGCATGCACTGAAAGCATACAATCCCACCCACCTTGAAAATTGGCACCCAAAGCCTCCTCCAAAACACATGAACGCACACAGACAAGAAGCGAGATCATCAGAGACAACATTATTGGATTACATTATGTGTCATTTTCTGGTGAGAACTTAAAAGTACAGCAAGTAACAGTACTACAAAAATGAACATAGACAACTGTTTGCCTGTCATTCTTGCTCTGTCTGCATCATATGTGATGATGTATTATGTCTGTGTGAAGAGTGGTATGGAAACACATTTAATGACTGGGAACACATGCTTTCATTTCACTCTGACCATGTTAGAGGTAAGAACAATGAAGACCAGGGTGGGGTTCAGTTAACAGTCTTTAATGAAGCAAGAAGTCTTCACTGATTAATCAGAACAAAAATCACAGGCTTCTTTCAGAGTCAACACAGAAATAGCCAGACGACTGGAGCTAAGAAAAACTACACAAATCTCCACGAGGGCAGAGGCAGGAACACCGAGATGCATACAGCCAGTCCAAAACAGTGAAGACAGCCGGCAGTGCGGACAGCCAAGGGCATCATGACAGGATCCTGACAGACCACATGCAATGATTGAACAAACATTTATAATCCTATGCCTTGACAGACTATATATATTTATTAAAATACACTTAGACTTTTAGACATAGTGATCGCTATCAAGATATGATATGCTCAACCAGCATAACAAAAAACACAATCTTTAGACAATCACCTATTGCTCCTTTAACCAATAAGCAAAGTAAGCTGTCACTTAGAGCCCCAGGGAACAGAGGGGCCCCATCTGACTTGGCGAAACATATTTAGCAAACGCTCAAGTGCATATATATGTTTGTGCTCTTGAGAGTTTGAAAGATCTCCAATTTCCAAAATTATGCAATGTGGTGGCAACGCACAGACATCTGTAGATTTCTTAAACGCTATGGCCAATCAGAGGTTGCTCAAAACGCCACAGTTTGTGTCTGATGGCTTAACTACATGTAGAAAAGTAATAATTTTACTCTGGCGCACTTCCTTTTGTGACTGAATTTACAATAAATAACAGCTGCCACAGGTCAGTGTGTTTAATTGCCAAAATAATTGTCATGTGTTGCTGTATGTCTTTATAGATTGTCTGGCTGTATGGTGACAAAGGAAGGCTGTGGTTATGTGTCTTCAGCTCTGAGTTCAAACCCTTCACACCTAAGAGAGCTGGATCTGAGCTACAATCACCCAGGAGATTCAGGAGTCAAGCTGCTCACTGATAAACTCAATCATCCAAACTACAGACTGGAGAAACTCAAGTATGTATAACAGGAAGAGTTACATTCTATACACTCACATAGGGGTGTCCCCGACTAAGGATTTACACATTCGAATCAGAACTTTCGAATCTTTCTATAGTCAACTGATAGTCGAATCATCAATGTGTGTGTGTGTGAATGGATTGGGAGGGGCACAACACTAGTCAGCAGGAGGGTAAAACTATTTTTTTTTTCCCTTTACACACTGCACACAGCAACAACTTTTAATAAAGCGACCAACACTGCCTGACAACTGACAGACGAACGTACAATGGCGTACAACATAAAATATAAGTCTCGGGTGTCCCCAGAGTGTGCCTGTGACATTTCAGATCAAAATTCCTAACAGATCATTTAATATACCATTTAGAAAATGCCAATTTTTGGGGATTAAGAAAAATTTGCTGTTTTTTGTGTGTCCTTCTTTGAACGCAAATGAGCTGCTGCTCCTCAACCCAGAGGGCGGAACCTTAATAGCTCGGTAATACGCGAATGAAAACTAAAACATGATACATCTGTTTGTTCTGCTGATCATCTCTATTGCAGACACACTCATGTGACTTTGCAGTTGAGATTTTGTTTAATATAAAGTGTTTTACATATAAAATGTATTATTATTATTATTATTATTTATCATCATCTCATGAAATATTATAATTTGCTTGTGTTTTACAGCCTTATCACTCTGAACTTGAGCACACACTCAATGCATGCGCACTGAGAGTTAGATGTTGGTGTGTCCGCGAGTAGGCTATTAAACTAGATTAGTTCTCTTTCATGTATAACTGCAATTAAACTGTCAAATGCTTTATGTCAGAAAGAAACAAAGTTCACATGAAAACAACTGGTTATGTCTGTGCATGTATGCAGCAAGTAAGTTACAGAAATCCTGTGTGTATATTAGATGCATACTAAAGTGAATGCAGTTTAATATACAGTACCCAATGCGAGATCTGCTGTTAAAATGAATCAAACAACTGAAGAAAAACAGAAAGTCAGTTACTGGGCACAACTAACTATTGCACAAAACTAGGATAAGGGATTAAGCCTCGATAGCTTGGTGATCCTGGCTCAATTTATCCGCTAATATACAGTTATCTTTCATTATTATTATCATTCTTGGTGTGAGTGTGCCTTCGGGGTACGTTTACACGACCGCGGTGTACTAAATTTAGCATACACAAAAGAACGAACACCGAGAATGCCCTTAAGTATTTATTTCTCTGTCCTCTTTCTCCTTGTCTCTTTTCTCACAATGTACTTTCAATACATACCCACTATCTCTAACCCACGCTCCACTATCACACACAGTCGGCAGCGCAACACTGCTAAACTGCATCCTATACCTTCCTCTACTAATATTCCTCCCTCCTTTTTTCTGGATCTATGGAATTGTCAGTCAGCTGTAAACAAAGCTGAATTCATTCCAGCCTTTGCAACTCAATCCAATCTGAATATCTTGGCCTTGACTGAGACCTGGATCCGTCCAGAGACTCAGCAACCCCTGCTGCTCTCTCTAATAACTTCTCTTTCTCACACACGCCTCGCCACACTGGCAGAGGTGGAGGCACAGGTTTTCTCATCACAAACAATTGGAAATACTCAACCCACACCTCTCTATGCAATAACAACTAATTTGAATACCATGCTATTACAGTTACAGCTCCTGCCAAAATCCATCTTGTAGTCATTTACCGCCCTCCAGGTCAATTTTATTGAGGAACTAGATGTGCTGCTGTCCTCATTCCCTGAAGACAGCAGCCCACTTGTAATCCTTGGTGATTTCAAAATCCACCTGGACAAACAGTATGCTACAGATTTTCTCTCCCTTCTATCCTCATTCAATCTCAAACTCCTTACTACCTCACACACACACAAATCTGGCAACCAACTTGACCTCATCTACATACACTACTGCACTACAGAAAACACTTTGGTCAAACCCTTACACTTCTCTAAACATTATTTCATCACATTGAGTCTACATTTCACAACTCGTACACTTCCACTTTCTCTACCAGTTAATTTCAGATGAAACCTGCGTTCTCTTTCTCCCTGTCACCTCTCCTCTGTTGTGTCATCCTCTCTTCCGTCACCCACACAATTCTCCTCTATGGATGTCAACACTGCAACAACTTCTTGTCTAGATAGTATCTGCCCTCTATCTTCTAGGCCAGCACACTCTAACCCTTGGTTATCTGATGTTCTTTGTGAACACCGGACCAAACTTAGGGCAGCAGAGAGAAAATGACGCAAATCAAACGACCCATCTGACCTGAGTAAGTATCAATCTCTGCTCATTTCTTCTCACATGATGTCCATACAGCTAAATCTTCATATTTCCACAACAAAATCAACAGCACCTCAGACACACGCACACTTTTCAGAACTTTCAACTCTCTCCTCTGTCCCCATCCACCACCTCCCACCACATCTCTATCTGCAGACGATCTTGCCCATTTTTTCACAGATAAAACCACAATCATCAGCAGTCAGTTCCCACCTCCACACACACACAATTTTAAATCAGCCACATTCACAGCCAAACATTTTCTCTCCTCCTTCTCTTCACTCACTGAGGCTGAAGTATCTAAACTTCTCCTCTCCAGCCATCCCACTACCTGCCCTCTAGATCCCATCCCCTCACACCTTCTACAAGCCATCTCCCCTACACTCTTACCAGCACTCACAAAAACTTAATAAAGTGGTCAAAATAATTTCTGACAAACTCCATGTCTTCTGACAAACTCCATGTCTTCTGACACATTGTGCATCTTATGATGTGTCCTTCCTTACTCATGCAGTGCACTTTTCATAATCAACATAGATTAAAATATATTGTGAAGGGGTGAGGAAGCACACGACACGATAGTGCAGGTGAGTTCCCAGAAGGGTGGATTTTATTGAGGTTTGTGGTGCTCGGTGCTCGCTCTCTGTGATGACACACATCATCAACACATCTCTCTGCACCAGCATCTTCCCTACCACATTCAAGCAGGCTCAGGTATCCCCACTGCTTAAAAAACCCACATTAGACGCATCACTTGTAGAGAAATACAGACCTGTTTCTCTCCTACCATTCATAGCGAAAACACTTGAAATAGTTGTTTTCAACCAGGTCTCATCTTTCCTCTCACAGTCTAATCAACTGGACGTAAACCAGTCAGGTTTCAAAAAGGGCCACTCAACTGAGACGGCATTATTGTCAGTTACTGAAGACCTGCGGATGGCTAAAGCTGCATCCAAATCATCAGTCCTCATCCTCCTTGATCTGTCTGCTGCCTTTGACACTGTGAATCATCAGATTCTTCTGTCCACCCTCTCATCACTGGGCATCACAGGGACTCCACTCCACTGGTTTGAGTCCTATCTCACAGGTAGGTATTTTAAGGTTGCCTGGAGAGGAGAGGTATCCAAAACACATCAACTGAGCATGGGGGTTCCTCAGTGCTCAGTGCACATCACAAAGACAGCTCGGTCATGCAGGTTTGCATTGCACAACATCAGGAAAATCAGACCGTTCCTTACGGAGCATGCAACACAACCTCTTGTCCAAGCCCTGGTAATTTCTAGACTTGATATTGCAATGCGCTTCCGGCTGGACTTCCATCTTGAGCAATCAAACCGCTGCAAATGATCCAGAACGCTGTGGCACGTCTTGTATTCAATGAGCCCGAAATGGCTCATGTCACACCTTTATTCATCTCTCTGCATTGGCTACCACTCGCTGCCCGGATCAAATTCAAAGCTCTGACTCTTGCTTATGGATCTTCCACAAGATCAGCACCCGCATACTTCGACTCACTCCTACGATTCTACACCCCCACCAGAAGCCTTCGCTCAGCTAACAAGCGGAAGCTTGTGATACCATCACAGAGAGGCATGAAATCCCCCTCCAGAACATTTTCTTTCATTGTTCCTGGTTGGTGGAACGATCTTCCGTTCTCCATACGCACAACAGAATCCCTCGCTTCATTCAAAAGACAGGTAAAAACTCATCTCTTCCATGAGCACTTAATCTTACATAAAAAAACTCTTCCTCCTCTATTTCTCTTTTCTCCTTCCCTTTTTCTGGTTTTTGCTACTCTGAGCAGTATACAAATCTTGGTATTTAGGACACTTTTTGCGTTTTCTTTGCCTCTTCTTGACGGATCGCTTCCTGTACTCCTAAGTTGTAAGTCGCTTTGGATAAAAAGTTGCTTTAAGTAGGTCGCTTTCTGCTAAATGCATAAATGTAAAATGTAAATGCATACAGATGACAAGATCACCAAGATATCCTGGCTTAATCCCTTATCCTAGTTTTGTGCAATAGGCCCCTGCTCTTGACTGAATGTCTTTAATAGCTTTATTAACTGCCCCCCACCTTTTTTGAGAATAGACATGAAAATGCACTATCCAAACTTAAATCGCTGTAATTCAAGAATGCTTTGAAAAAAACAGACCTGTTTTAAAGAAGACACTTGGCAGATTATTGCTGAAGTGAAACCTATTCAAGATGAAAGTATGAAAATGTTATGGAAGTTTAAATTTACTGTAAATTAAAAATGTACTAAATATGTTTTTATTGTATATAAAATATATATTTTACCAAAAATATTTTACTCTAAAATAACTTGTAGTTTGGTTGACATGTGTATGGGTGTAGGGAAGGAAGAAGGCAGGGTCGGCATGACTGGGACTTGCGATTTTATTACTCAATATCAAACACAAAGAACACAAGTGGATGGCTCAAAACACTCAAAACTCTTTCTTCCTATTTTCACTTGGCAACAGCTTTGTCCTCTCCAGCTCTGTCAGCAGACACACGCAGTCCCAGTCCAACTCTCTCTCTCCTCTCTCTTCCGTCCAAGGGCTTAATGCAGTCTCTCCACGCCAATAACTGCAATCAGACACAGGTGTTATTCATTTGCACTTGACAACTTACGCCCACTTACGCCCTGCTCAGCTCCGCACTCTCTCTCCCTCCACAGACTCTGCAAAACCACGCCCCCCCTGCCACATACCCCCACCTCCCGATTCAGGCCGGGGAGCCATCATCAACATTCTTTTACTATGGTGCTGTACACCGTCTCTCTCTTCGAGAGCTTCCGACTGATGTACAGCATCGGCTGTTCCTCACCCTCCACCTCCTGGGACGGGACGGCGCCCAACCCGGTAGCCCCAGGAACTGTCTAACCTTTTGGTCTTGGGCCTCGGACAGGTCGCAACTGCCGCGGTCTTATCAATTTGGGGACGCACCTGCCCATGACCCAGGTGGAAGCCCAGATACCTTACTTCCACCCGCCCAATCGCACACTTCTTAGGGTTGGCGGTCAGCCCCGCCCTCCTCAGCGACTTCAGGACAGCACGCAAATGCTGCATATGACGCTGCCAGCCTGTACTATAGATGATAATATCACCCAGATAGGCAGCGGCATATGCCGTATGCGGCCGGAGAATCCTGTCCATCAGTTGCTGTTGGTGTGCGGCTACCTGCGTTACCTCAGACAACAGCGGCAGGAGCCGCATGGACCAGTCATTCTTGGGCCAGCCCTGAGCCTCGGCAGACCTCTCGAAGAGGTCGATGAACGCCTCCGGGTCATCCATCGGTCCCATCTTCAAGAGCGAGATGGTGGCGGTCGAGTCGCTGGCAGGTCTGGGACTGGCCCGAACCTCCCGGTCTATCCAGCTCCGGAACAGCTTGCGGTCCTCATGCTGGGCTTGGAGGAGCGCCTCGAACCTCTGTCCTGACGGCCTGCAGATCTTGGAGGGCTTCTTGGTGGAGAAACCCTCCCGCGAGCAATTGCACAATTCAAAAACTTCTAACTTTGCTTAATAGGTGCCCTTTAAAATATAATTTATACAAAACAAAATTCACTTTACAGTAAGGCTTTCTACAAAACAAAACTTAATAAAGTGGTCAAAATAATTTCTGACAAACTCCATGTCTTCTGACACATTGTGCATCTTGTGATGTGTCCTTCCTTACTCATGCAGTGCACTTTTCATAATCAACATAGATTAAAATATATTGTGAAGGGGTGAAGAAGCACACGACACGATAGTGCAGGTGAGTTCCCCGAAGGGTGGATTTTATTGAGGGTTGTTGTGCTCGGTGCTCGCTCTCTGTGCTGTGTTCCGGGTGCAGGGCAGTGTGGGTCTGTAGTCACCTCTTGCGGTGGGGGCTGGCGGTCACACGCTGCTCTCTGGGGGAAACAGCAGAGAAAAGAGTTAGCCGAGTCTTCTGGAAACATCTATCACCTTGCTGTCCGTCTCCGCCGCTTATATGGCTGGGACCGGATGAGAAGCAGCTGTGACCGCTCAGCCTGTGATGTGCAGGTGCATCCGGTCTGTTTCCAGGGCGACGCTGATTGAGTCTCGGGACGTTTGTCACACATCGTCTTGATAGCACAACTATCTTTGTACTCTTTGTACTATTGTCCAACTTCCGACTTTTCGGCTACTTTTGGTAGCTGGATAGGCTATATATAATGTTGCTTCTAAATATGAATGAAGATATGGTTATTGATAAATCGAATTGTTATTATTGTTATTATTATCATTTAGAGGGGCTTAGGAAAATTTTCGGGCAGTATCAGCTCCCCTACAATAGGCCTAACAACGTCCCTAACAAGTGTTTGGATTCCACGCATTCGTCAGGTCTTAAAGAGAGTTACTCAAACTACAAAAAGACAAATGATCACTTGCTGCTCTTGACTGATTAACTTACGGATTATTGTTTTTAATTTTTACAATGAAGATTGTCCAATGTTTTTTAAAATTGTATTACTTTGTTTTTTTTATTGTTATTCAGTTTCTTACCTGAATATTGTTAGACCTAGACCTACCTGATTTATTTGTGCTATTAGTAATTTGCTTATTTGTTCTTATTTTATTACTGTTAAATGTCAAGCGTCCTTCTGCTTTATGTAAGCTATTGCAACAAAATTACCCCATTGTAGAACATGCATTGTCAGCAAATATTTCTGAGATAATTGTAATGGTAATTGATCAATGTTTATATATATATATATATATATATATATATATATATATATATATATATATATATATATATATATATATATAAGCTTAAGCTTTCATTTCATTTATTTATTTTATTATATATATGAAAGTTAAAAAAAGTAACATTTAAGGTACAATTTAAACGGGCCTGATTCAGTTTAAAAACTGGTTTCCACCAGGTTCCTGTTCTGCAGAACATAAAACGTCTCGGTTACGTATGTAACCCTTGTTCCCTGAAGGAGGGAATGGAGACGTATGTCGGAGTGACGAATTGGGATCACTTCGCCCCGCTGCGCGGGTATAAAGCGGAAGCGATCGCCATGCACTGTTGTTTTTCACTGAGGAGCCGAACTAGTGGCTCGAGCTGCAGTGATGGTACAGCAACTGTGGCGACAGGACGTACGTCTCCGTTACCTCCTTCAGGGAACGAGGGTTACATACGTAACCGAGACGTTCCCTTTCAGTCAGTCACGTTCGATGTACGTCGGAGTGACCGACGAATTGGGATCCCTATGGAAAACGCCACAGTTACTATCACTTCCAGCGCCCTGCGGGAGTCCCTCAGACCCTGTCTCAATGGGCGGGGAATTTCCTGCAGGGAGAGTCACACTGCCATCCCACAAGACCCAATCAGTGGACTATTGGATAACGCTGGGAAAGCGTGCCCCTGGAGGCCGCTGCGGAAGCCACACTCCCCCGAAGGGGATACCATGTGGAAATTACACGTATGGACTGGCCGTGGGCAGTACAACATACGGGAGTCCCAGGGGTGGCCCCGGCCCTGTTGGGCGGGGGACAGTCACCGCACTGAGATGATAGAGCGGGCCAAGGGAAAGACACTGGCTCGCCGTAGGGAGCCGTACCGTGGAGAATACACGTATGGGACCGCTGTGGGGGTCACTACATATGGAACCCAGCCTAACACAAGTTCCACAATGCATACGAGTGTTAGACCTGGTGTCAGACGCTCTGCCACGTCTGACTGCCGCGGGTTGCGGAGGACTCAACAGGGTTCGCCATACCGGGGAACTCGACTGGAGCATATAAGCGCACGTATACGTTCCATGAGGAAGGGAGTGGCGCAGCAAACCGACGCTAGAACGAGCACTCTGGTGCTACTGACTACGAGAAGTGAGTACACGGGAAGATACCAGTTCTACACGTAGGCTATAAAATCTAGCGAACGTGTTGGGTGTCGCCCAGCCCGCAGCTCTACAAATATCTGTTAGCGAAGCACCACGAGCCCGCGCACAGGACCAGGCTACACCCCTGGTGGAGTGAGCTCCAATCCCGAGCGGGCAGGGCACGCCAAGACAATGCCATCCACTATCCAGTGGGCCATCCTCTGCTTAGAGACAGCCTTTCCCTTCTGCTGTCCTCCGTAACAGACGAAGAGCTGCTCTGAGGTCCTAAAGCTTTGCGTTCTGTCCACATAAGTCCGAAGAGCTCGGACAGGACAGAGAAAAGCCAGGGCTGGGTCTGCCTCCTCCGAAGGCAGCGCTTGCAGGCTCACCACCTGGTCCTGGAAGGGAGTGGTGGGAACCTTGGGCACGTATCCAGGCCGGGGACTCAGGATTACATGAGAATAGTCTGGCCCAAATTCCAGGCACGATTCGGCGACCGAAAATGCCTGCAGGTCCCTACCCTCTTGATAGAGGCCAATGCA
This sequence comes from Pseudorasbora parva, assembly GCF_024679245.1. NCBI lineage: Eukaryota > Metazoa > Chordata > Actinopteri > Cypriniformes > Gobionidae > Pseudorasbora > Pseudorasbora parva. The sequence continues at coordinate 3,538,356 of NC_090191.1, forward strand.
GTCAGGAGTACTGTCTTAAGAGACAGAATTTTTAACTCCACTGACTGCAAAGGCTCAAAGGGAGGTCTCTGAAATGCACTGAGCACCAGAGACGGGTCCCAAGTATAGAGGGTATAGAGGGGGGGGGCGAGGAGGATTTAATCTCCTCGCGCCCCTCAGGAACCTGACGATCAGGTCGTGCTTCCCCAAAAACTTACCTTCTACTAGTTCGTAATTGGCAGTGATTGGGGCCACATACACCTTGAGGGTGGAGGGACACAGCCTCCAACATTCTGAACGGTAGCGTGTGAAGGGACCGGTTCAAGAACCGCAGATCCAAGATTGGCCGTGACCCGCTGCTTTTCTTGGGTACAGTGAAGTACGGGCTGTAAAAGCCGGTCTTCATATCGGCTGGAGGGACCGGCTTGATCGCGTCCTTCGCCAGTAGGACTGCAATCTCCGCCTGAAGCACCGAGGCGCACTCCTTCAAAACAGAGGTGAAGTGAACGCCCCTGAGCTTGGGGGACGCCGGGCGAACTGAATCGCATAGCCGAGTCTGATGGTGCGGATGAGCCAGCGGGATGGGCTGGGGAGCGCTAGCCAGGCCCCCAGTGACTGCACCAGTGGGACCACCGGCACCACAGACATACCCGCAGCGGGGCAGCGTCCCTGCTGGCGATTGGAGAGGCGCCTGAGGGTGACGAGGCATGGGAGCGTCGAACACCGCCAAGAGCGCTCTCTTGGTACCCAGAGACTTTGGAAACTTTTTTGGAAGCATTTTTGAGTGCACAATTGCATGTAGAAAAGTTTCAGCAGAAAGAGACAGATATGATCTAATCTTGTTATACACATAAAGTTTCTGATTCAGTTTTTTTGTCAAATTAGAAATATGATCCCGATATGTAAGATGTGTATCAAGTAACACACCAAGATATTTAAGTCTTTGTAACGACAAGATCTTGGTTTGCAAAGGTGATAGAATCCACACAAAATAAACTTTTTCTAGGTGAATGAAAATACATACATTCAGTTTTTTTTACATTTATGGTCAGATGGTTCTTTTTCAACCAATCATGTAAGCACTGAAGATCAGATGTCAATTTAAAATTTATAACGTCAGGATTTGAGTCAGAGAAAAAAAATCACAGTATCATCAGCATACAGTAAGCATTCTGAGTATTTACACACTCGAGGGAAATCATTAACGTATAAAAGAAAAAATAGAGGTCCAAGAATACTGCCTTGAGGAACTCCCATATCACAGACTAAAAATTGAGATGTTACATGATTAATTTTAACAGCTTGCGACCTGTTTGACAAAAACGAATAAAGCATTTTTATCACAGATGAAAACAAATTAAATGAATGAAGTTTGTTAAGCAAAATCTGATGGTTCACTGTGCCGAAGGCTTTACGAAAGTCAATAAAAACAGCTCCAGTGATATGACCTTTATTAAGAGCGTTCGTATTTGTACAGTAAAAAATAATAATGGTGACATGGTAGATCGCTTAGCGCGGAAACCGTGTTGACAGTCGCTAAGCAAATGATACATTTCTAAATAAGAGATCAACTGATTGTGCAAAGTTTTTTCAAGCAACTTTGACATTATTGGAAGTATTGTGATAGGTCTATAATTTATAAAAAGAGTAGAATCATCAAATTTAAAAATTGGAGTGATTTGTGTTATTTTCCAGTCAGTAGGAAAGATCGAAAGCCTGATGCAAAGGTTGATTAAATGCTGAAAAAGAGGTACAAAGCTATCAGCATGAGTCTTCAAAAATAAAATATTAAATCATAAATATCGCAGGCATGAGTATTTTTCAATGAACACAATATTCTTCACTCTCATTCTGTGTAATTTCGGAGCATGAAAACTGTTCAGATGTTAAAGTAATTACAGATGAAAAGGAAGGAGTTTTGAAATTAATTGCCAATTTGTTAACCGATGATTAACATTTTCAATCTTTTCTGAATCTGAAATCAGAGTACCCTGTAGTGAATTTTGAATATTAACATTTTTTCTTCTCATTATCGCCAGTGATGACTTTAAGGGTCTGCCATAACGTCTTTGGATTGTTAGCGGATAAAATAATCTGTTTTTTAAAATAGACCGCCTTAGCCTTACACAGTTAAGCAGTACATTTATTTCTAATTTGTATGAAGTTATTTTTACTCTCAGATGTTCGACTTTGCCTATATATATTTTAAAAAGAGAGGCCTTCTGTTTAAGGAGTTGTAATATATCAGAATTTATCCATGGTAATTTACGCTGCCTAGACTGAACCTTGCCTACAGTAATATATTTATTCTGTATTTTCTGAAGTTTAGTGTGAAATTGCGTTAAAATTTTAAATAATTTTTAAATAATAATAATAATAATAATAATAATAATAATAATAATAATAATAAGCTGTATTATATAAAGTGATCTCTTCAGAATAAATATTTGATTGCCTAGACTTTCAATAGACAGACAAAAAAATAAATAAATTAAAAATAGAAAAGGTCAATGAGCTGAATCTGATTGACTGTCTACCTCATAGACGAATGTTTGTAATAAATTAACTGAAAGTGAAGTGAACCTGTCGAGTGATTTTGTTTGGGGTAATTGTTCTAAATAAAGTCCAAAGTCTACATAGACAGTGATACATTTAAAAAAAAAAAAAAAAAAAAACTTTTTTTGCTTAAATATCTGATCCTTCTGCTATTACGAAACACAAGTTTGGCTGTTTATAGCATTATCTCTTTAAATGTGATTTAAAAGAAAAAACACTAAATAATAATTTTGACTATGTATTGGTATGTAATTTACAGTGGTGTGAGGTGCTTGGAAAAGTTTTAAAATGGACCTTGAAAGTGTTTGAATTTGACCTTGGAAAAGGTGTACCCTGCTTTAAAGAGTGATTTCTGCTTGATTTAAATATACACTAATAAGATTTTGGATATTAAAATGTAACTGTGTTGATTGATGCATTGAAAACCGTCCGTTGGTTCAACAATTAAAGTGTCAATGTTAAAAGACATTCGGTTCACATCATTTAATTGAGACATTTTTCAGTGCAGCAAGTCAACATGAGTTTTGATCTTCAAAAAAAGGTGTCTGTGTGCACATTTGTGTGAGTGTTTGTCTGTGTCTGAGTGCGTGTGTGTTTAATGGTTAACTTTCACTGTGTGTGTTTTGTAGTGTGGATCATGGAGGAGAGATCAGGATTACACCAGGACTACGGAAATGTATGTCTGCACACACACACACACACATTCGTTGCATGGCAACAGACCTGAGATTTGATCACTGAACTCAAGATTTCCTCACTATAGATGAGATGCAATTTATAGACAGGATAATAATAATAAATCAAGTGAAAATGTGTTGCTGTAATATGAATCTGTGAAAATCATAAATTAACTCAGATCTGAACTCAAGACTTATGATAGAAAGTGAAAGTGATATAAATAATTTTTTTTACAGTGTACAATAAAAAATCAGGGGCCGTATTCACAAAACATTTCATCTTACCACTAAGAGTTCTCCTAAATGCCAGTAAAAGTTCGTAGTTATGAGTTTTCTCTTAAAACCTATTCACAAATGCAAAAGTCTGGGGACTGAGGAGCCAAGTGTCACTAATTAAGCAAGTTTATGTTCAGCTGATTGTCAGCCTCTTACATCTTCATCCCAAGAGATCACAGAATTTAAGCGACAAATTGTGTTTTTATAAATAAAGTGCAAGAGGAGCACCAAGCAGCTTACTTAATGAGTTGCCTCGAAAGTTTTCTGCATCCCTCCGCCACCCCGACTACTCACTCTCGGCCCAGCCGGGGATTCGATTCGGGGGAAAACTCTGGGTTTGGGCTAAATCCTGACCTCAGAGCCCTCGGTCCTCTCGGAAAGCATGCCAAATAGGCTTAATTTACTCTTTTACTCTATCCAATCATTTGTAAGTGTGAACTCATGAAACAACTGCCACAGATAATTTAGACATGATTTATTTTTTATTTACTTATTTAATAATTAAATATTATTTTTTGGTGTTATTGCTTTATTATTATGACAGGGTAGTGAGTAGACAGGGAGTAAAGTGGAAGAGCAAAAGGTCTGCAACAGCTATTATGATTGTTTAATGATTTGGTCTTAGTGACTTAGGAGTCCTCTTGACTACTCATAACATTTCACAGATTAAGGAGCTAGTTTTAGCACTAAAATGCTTGGTGATATACAAACCCAATTCCAAAAAAGTTGGGGCACTGAACAAATTGTGAATAAAAATAGAATGCAATGATGTAGAAGTTTCAAATTTCAATATTTTATTAAGAATACAACATGACATATCAAATGTTTAAACTGAGAAAATGTATAATTTTAAGGGATAAATAAGTTGATTTTAAATTCAACACATCAACACATCTCAAACAAGTTGGGACAACGCCATATTTACCACTGTGTGGCATCCCTTCTTCTTTTTTAAAACAGTTTGCAAATGTCTGGAGACTGAGGAGACCAGTTGTTTAAGTTTAGGAAATAGGAATGTTGTCCCATTCTTGTCTAATACAGGCTTCTAGTTGCTCAACTGTCTTAGATCAACTTTGTCACATCTTCCTCTTTATGATGCGCCAAATGTGTTCTATGGCTGAAAGATCTGGACTGCAGGCTGGCCATTTCAGTACCCGGATCCTTCTTCTACGCAGCCATGATGTTGTAATTGAAGCTGTATGTGGTCTAGCATTGTTCTTCTTTTTCTTTCGGCTTTTCCCTTCAGGGGTCGCCAAAGTGAATCATCTACGTCCATCTAGTCCTATCCTCTATATCCTCTTCTCTCAGACCGACTACCTTCATGTCCTCCTTCACTACATCCATAAACCTCCTCTTTGGTCTTCCTCTTGACCTCCTGCCTGGCAGCTCCAACCTCAGCATCCTTTTACCAATATATTCACTCTCCCTCCTCTGAACATGTCCAAACCATCTCAACCTGGCCTCTCTAACTTTGTCTTCAAAACATCTCACATGTGCTGTCCCTCTGATGTACACATTCCTGATCCTATCCATCCTCATCACTCCCAAAGAGAACCTCGACATCTTCAGTGCTGCTACCTCCAGCTCTTCCTCCTGTCTTTTCCTCAGTGCAAATGTCTCCAAACCATACAACATCGCTGGTCTCACTACTGTCCTGTACACCTTTCCTTTCATTCTTGCTGGTACTTTTTTTATCACACAACACACAACCTGACACTTTTCTCCACCTATTCCAACCTGCCTGCACACGCTTCTTTACCTCTTTTCCACACTCCCCATTCCTCTGGACTGTTGACCCTAAGTACTTAAAATCCTGCACCTTCTTGACCTCTTCTCCCTGTAACCTCACTGTTCCACTTGGTTCTCTGCTTCATTCACACACATGTATTTTGTCTTGCTGCAACTAACATTCATTCCTCTTCTCTCCAGAGCAAACCTTCACCTCTCTAGACTTTTCTCCACCTGCTCCCTGCTCTCACTACGGATCACAATGTCATCCGCAAACATCATAGTCCATGGAGATTCCTGTCTGGCCTCATCTGTCAGCCTGTCCATCACCAACACAAACAAGAAGGGGCTCAGAGCCGATCCTTGATGCAGTCCCACCTTCATGGTGAAGTCCTCTGTCTCACCTACGACACACCTTTCCACTGTCCTACTTCTCTCATACATATCCTGTACCATTTTAACATACTTCTCTGCCATTCCAGACTTCCTCATACAATACCACAGCTCCTCTCTTGGCACTCTGTCATATACTTTTTCTAAATCTACAAATACATAATGCAGCTCTTTCTGACCTCTCTGTACTTCTCCATTAACATTCTCAAAGCAAATAATGCATCTGTAGTAGAGTCCTGCAATGTGTAGGTGCATAAAATGCGGGGATGCGGGTGGATAATTAACTCTGTGCGGGCGGGTAGTAGTGCGAATTAAAAATATGTGCAATATTTCTGTGGCGAGGTGGACGAGCGAGAGAGCGAGCGAGAGAGACCGGGGCGTGATTGTCAATGAGCGTCACCTGCGAGCCACACCAGTCTCGAGTCCTCTGAGGGAGCTCGGAGACATATATGGACAAACTGGATTTGACGTTGAGCTGTGTTTACGTTTTATTATGTGTGTGTAAGGCAGTTGTCCGTGAGGGGCTGCCCACGTTACTTTCGTTTTGTTTGGTTAAATGTTCGTCGGTGTGGTGTGACAGGCAGCGGGGCGAGGGACCGCGAGAGTGGGCCGGTGATTAATGTTTACGAGTGCCAGCTGCGTGGCACACCGGTCTCGTCTCGCGGCCATGTGACGGGAGCATATAAGGAGGAGCAAGGGCTGCGGAAGACGAGAGAGCTCCTCCTTATATGCTCCCGTCACATGGCCGCGAGACGAGACCGGTGTGCCACGCAGCTGGCACTCGTGAACATTACCGGCCCGCTCTCGCGGTCCCTAGCCCCGCTGCCTGTCACACCACAGTCGGTTACTGCCTCCTTCTTCCCCCCTCGAACATACTGTATGACAATTTCTATGTCCAAATTACCATTACACATACACGCAACAACGATATGCCATTTGACCCATCACGTCACCACCACTGTGACATTGCAACTTTTGTTGGTGCCTCTCATAGCCCAGATGGAGCGAGCATTGCAGGAGTAGCAATGGATGAAGTAAACGTAAAGTTGGTTATGAAATTATTGACAACGAGTCTTTAAAAGCACAGCCTGTTTCATTAGCCCATTCATGACGCTGTTGATGTTGAGAGAGGTGCAAGATAAAAAAAATAAAGCATTTTAATTGAAATGATTTTTGTAAATGTGTGATTTATTGCGGGGGGATGGGTAATGGGCCAAATATTAACGGGTCTGGGCAGGTGCGGATTTAATTTTGATATTTTCGCAGGTCACGGGTCAGATCTGGTCCTTAACCTTGTGGGTACGGGCGGAGGCGGGTCTCCTAAAATGGACCCGTGCAGGACTCTGATCTCTGCCTCTCCAACCGATACACATCCCTCTCACCTTCTTTACTATCTAACCTTGCATACATGTCCTCATACGCTTTCTGTTTGGCCTTTGCCACCTCTATCTTAACCTCACGCTGCATCACTGTGGTGTGGCAAGCAGCGGGGCGAGGGACCGCGAGAGCGGGCCGGTGATTAATGTTAACGAGTGCCAGCTGCGTGGCACACCGGTCTCGTCTCGCGGCCATGTGACGGGAGCATAAAAGGAGGAACGAAGGCAGCGGAAGACGAGAGAGGACCAGGCCTGGAATTTATGTTTAGTTTGGTTTATGTGTTTGTGGGCAGTCGTCCGTGAGGGGCTGCCCACGTTTTATTTTGTGTGTTCGCGGGCAGTCGTCCGTGAGGGGCTGCCCGCGGTTTTACTTTCATTTTGTTTATTTATTTTTAATAAATGTTGTTGAACGTTCGCCGGTTCCCGCCTCCTTCCTTCCCATCTACGAACTTCATTACAATCACCCTATATTCCTGTCTAATTTCCTCCATCCTCTAACTGTCCCACTTCTTCCTACCTAACCTCTTCCTGTGGATACTCTCCTGGACTTCCTCATTCAACCACCAAGTCTCCTTGTCTTCTATCCTCCTTGCAGATGACACACCTAGCACCTTTCTACCCGTCTCCCTGATCACTTTGGCTGTAGTAGTCCTGTCATCTGGAAACCCTTCTTGACCACCTAAAGCTTGTCTCAACTCCTTCCTGAAAACCACACAGCACTCTTTCTTTTCCAACTTCCACCACTTTGTCTTCTGCTCTGCCTTTGTCTTCTGTTCTGCCTTTGTGGTCCGGCATTGTCATGATGGAAAATGCAAGGTCTGCCCTGAAAGAGACGGCTTCTGGATGGGAGCATGTGTTGTTCTAAAACTTGGATAAACCAAGCATTGATGGTGCCTTTCCAGATGTGTTAAGTTCCCCTTGCCACATGCACTCATGCAACCCCATACCATCAGAGATGCAGGCTTCTGAACTGAGCGCTGATAACAACTTGGACTCTGTCCTTGTCTTCTTAAGTCCAGATGACATGGCATCCCAGTTTTACAAAAAGAACTTCACATTTTTATTTGTCTGACCACAGAACAGTTTTCCACTTTGCATAGTCCATTTTAAATAAGCCTTGCCACAGAGAAAATGCCTGCGCTCCTGGATCATGTTTAGATGTGGCTTATTTTTTGACCTATAGAATTTTAGCCGGCAATGGTAAATGGCACGGTGGATTGTGTTCACCGACAATGTTTTCTGAAAGTAGCCTTGAGCCCATGTTCTGATTTCCATTACAGTAGCATTCCTGTATGTGATTCAGTGCTGTCTAAGGGATGAAGATCACAGGCATCCAGTATGGTTTTCCGGCCTTGACCCTTACGCACAGATTGTTCCAGATTCTCTGAATCTTTCGATGATATTATGCAATGTAGATAATGATAACTTCAAACTCTTTGGAATTTTTCTCTGAGAATCTCCTTTCTGATATTGCTCCACAATTTTTTGCTGCAGCATTGGGGGAATTGGTGATCCTCTGTCCATCTTGACTTCTGAGAGACACTGCCACTCTGAGAGGCTCTTTTTATACCCAATCATGTTGCCAATTGACCTAATAAGTTGCAAATCGTTCCTTCAGCTGCTACTTATATGCACATCTAACTTTTACGGCCTGTTATTGCTACCTGTCCCAACTTTTTTGGAATGTGTATCTCTGATAAAATCTAAAATGAGCCAATATTTTGGCATGAGATTTCAAAATGTCTCACTTTCAACATTTGATATGTTATTTATATTCTATTAGCAATAAAATATACGTTTATGAGATTTGTAAATGATTGCATTCCTTTTTTTATTCACAATTGGTACAGTGTCCCAGCTTTTTTAGAATCGGGTTTGTACTCTTAGAGCAAAGATTTAGGAGTCCTAAAGTTAGGACTGACACGCCCATTGTTTTTAAGTTTCTCTTAAAACTGCAAGTTAGGAGCTACTTTTAGCCATAAGATGTTTTTTGGAAAATGGGCTCAGATTTATTATTCCTGATCGTGATGTGTTTTCTCTTCATCAGATTCCCATCGGCTCACTTTGGATCTGAGCACAGTGAATAAACGCCTCTGTCTGTCTAAGAGGAACAGAGTGATGACTGTCACTTACACAAAGCCTCAGTCGTATCCTGATCATCCAGACAGATTTGATGTTTATTCTCAGGTGTTGTGTAGAGAGAGTGTTTGTGGACGCTGTTATTGGGAGATTGAGTGGAGTGGAGAATATGGTCCGTATGTATCAGTGTCTTATAAGAGCATCAGCAGGAAGGGACGGGGTAAAGAGTGTGTGTTTGGAGGTAATGACCAGTCCTGGAGCTTGTGCTGCTCTTCCTCCAGTTACTCATTCAGACACAATGACATAAAGACTGAACTCCCTGTAAAGCCCACCAATCGTAGCATACTGACTGATTTCCCTGGAAGGCCCATGACCTTTAGAGTGAATCACTGTAGAGTAGGAGTGTATGTGGATCACAGTGCAGGATCTCTATCCTTCTACAGTGTCTCTGGCGACACAATGAGCCTCATCCACACAGTCCAGACCACATTCACTCAGCCACTCTATCCTGGGTTTACTGTTTCTGGATCAGTTAAACTGTGTTGATGAATCAGAATAGACTGTAGAGAGATTATACCCATAATGCTTTGAGCTGCGTAAAAAATCAATGAATGTCACTTGCTGGCTTGACACAGAAAGACGATGAACACTTATATTTAAAGGAATACTTCACAGCGCTAGGAAGATGAATCTGTATTTAAACTGGGTCATTAATGTAGTAGAAATGTGAAATTACTTTTTAATTTGGTGGTTTCTAGATTGAGAAAAGACAGAACAATTCCCAGAATGCTTCACTGCCCTACGAGGCCACTCCCAAAGCCACCGCTACTAGATTACTGGATCACTTTCACTTTCCCACCGTGATTGCGTTCATTTTCATAAAATCAGTTCAGTTAGAGAACAGACACTTAAATTTAACTTTAAGTGTCTGTTCATGTGATTTACGCGCTGAGGAAGTGTCAGCACAAACGCAGCAGGAGTCAAATTACATACATTCATGATGAGCTGAATTAGCTCATGTTGAGAGCCGAGGTAATTGCGACTGCGGCATAGATTTACAGCATGTGTGTGTGTGTGTGGGGGGGGTAAACCTTTAATAAACACCAGCACAAAACGTTAACACTAGACAATGAACATCAGATGACTGAGGGTTTAAATACACTAGATAATAAGAGACTAAATGAAGAACAGGTGATGATGATAATAATAATAATAATAATAATAATTCATTACATTTATATAGCGCTTTTCTAGACACCCAAAGCGCTTTTACATATAGAAGGGGGGGGGGGGGATCTCCTCAGCCACCACCAATGTGCAGCATCCACCTGGATGATGCGACGGCAGCCATATTGCGCCAGAACGCTCACCGCTGATTGGTGGAGAGGAGACAGAGTGATTAAGCCAATCATTATATGGGGATTATTAGGAGGCCATGATGGACAGAGGCCAATGGGCAAATTTGGCCAGGATGCCGGGGTTACACCCCTACTCTTTATCGAAGGACATCACAGGATTTTTACCGACCACAGAGAGTCAGGACCTCGGTTTAACGTCTCATCCGAAGGACGGTGCTCATTGACAGTACAGTGTCCCCATCACTATACTGGGGTGTTAGGACCCACACAGACCACAGGGTGAGCGCCCCCTGCTGGCCTCACTAACACCTCTACGAGCAGCAACCTGGTTTTCCCAGTTGGTCTCCCATCCAGGTACTGACCAGGCTACAGGGTGATATGGCTGCTGGTAATGATGATGATGATGATGATGATTTGTCATGGTTACAAACAAGGGTTGCTATGGAGATGAACCACAGTAACTGAAGAGATTTCACAGGGCACAAGTGCATATTACATTTATAATGGGTTTATGTGAGGATTGATAAGTTCACTTAAATTATAAGTTAATATATTTTTGAAGCCTAATATTTTTTTTTCAAATGGAGAGCTTTCAATAACACTATAACAGAACAAAATGTGTGATTAATTAGTTATTTTTTATATCGATTGACAGCACTAATTTGAACATAAAATACATAAAATCATTGTTTTTGTGAAAGGTTAGGATTTTTTGTTGTTGTTTAACCCCATGCCTTTCACAGATTGTATAAGGCCTCAGATTACTATTGTTCAACATTCACTGCTCGTTAAACATCACACAATTACTTTATCTGGACAAACTCAGTATCATCAGAAAGATTAAAGACTCCAGCTTCGATATTTGAACCCTGTTTATGATAAAACTGGGTTGCAGTGACATTCATTTCTTAATTTATGTAGGAGTGCATTATTATCGATCAGTTATGAATGATATTTTGAATAGATTATCACACTCACATTAATTCTCTCTCGTCTGCAGCAGCTCACACAGATCGCAAAGAACAGCTTTCAGTTTAGCTCTTAGTTTAAAAGTGCTCATATTCGGAGCTCATATAAACATTATCACATGTTTGCAAAATATTTTGTCATACAGAATACCATTTCTATTAATTTCTCACTGAATTATTCGATATAAAAGAGCTAAAGCATACGCAGACCTCTCTCTGGATCTCCTCTTAATGATATGCGTCAGATATGAGTCATCAGGCGTTCATTTGCTCACTGAGCTGCCAATCATCTTACTGCTCAACTGCCCTCCTCATGACGCGCTCCTCCTGTGTGGACACTCTCTCATTCTGGCTCTGTGAAAAAGGACCCTATTCTAGATTTCTACACGTGAACTAAGAAGCTAATTAACACACAATAACTATGGAATAAGGTTTTTGTGTGATTTTTCATGTGATTTCGGATATTTTATATTAATAATAGATGTTTACATTATGTCTGCTAACAGGTGTAGCGATTAGCTTCATATAAAATGATAAATATAACATGTTTTAACATCACCATTTGAATGAAATCTCCATTATATCGTGACAGGAAACTAATAAAAACACTCAATGGTGGTCTAAAGTGACATTAGATGTTGCCACAGCAAATTTGTAGACATTTGTGTGTCTGTGTCATGGGGCATATTTATTTATAAAAGGTGTGTTGTATGGAGGACCAAATTACTCAAAAGGAAATAACTAAATAAATAATGAATTTAATAAAACAACAATTAAAATGTACCAGTTTATTATGAAATAATTAATTTAATAATTAAATAATTAAATAATTAATTAAATAATTAAATAATTAATTTAATATTAATTAAATAATTAATTTAATATTAATTAAATAATTAAATAAATAAATGTATCTATTTATTTTGTAAAATTACATTAAATTATTTAATATATTTCAGAATCACCTCTTCCACACACACTATTGTTATGTTTAAATTTTCATTATTAAATGTGTTTTTTCAAAAAGCTGTTTTTCATAATATTCTGCATTTACGAATGGGGCCTATTTGACGAATCATGCATTTCCAAAGCACGATTTTCCCAAAGATTTTTTTCATAATAATAAAGGACATTTCACAAATGCCAATCAACAGGTAGCGGGCGCTGATTGGATAATCCTTTCAGATTGATTACTTTTGTCTGTCTGGGTCTGGCAAGAGGAAATTGATTGTAAATGAATATGGCGGTAGAAATTGATCAATTTAAAAACGCACTGCTTTTATTTGCAGATGATATAGAAGAAAATGGTTAGTTTGGTGATGCTCTGTTATCTGGATTAAATTACATAAAGGGTCTGCTGGCGGCGATAAGTGCATCACATGATCTAGAAATCGATGACTTCATGTGGAACACTTTAGAAGCGATTGAACACAGAGCTCTTTTAGATGAGTATGCAAACACGAGATTACGAGACAATGTGTTTGGAAGACCATGTTTAGATGTTCCAGTAGATTTTATCCAGAGATATGTAAATGCGCAGATTTGCTTGCTGTGTCATTCAAGAAGAATGGAGCTCGCTGGACTACGGTAAGTTAAGACATTGATAAATTATGAGGTATTATATAATGTATGCATACTCGACGAACGTTAACGTTAAGTGCTTTTCCATCAGCGATTTTTTTCCCCCAAGATGTCCTCGCTGTAGCATGTAAGCTGAGTAGTTTTCTGTGTGCGATTAGCACTGTAATATTAACCACTCAAATGACATTTGCTCGTGTATTAGTAAATATAGTAATTACAGACTGCTAGGCGACGGCAGTATAGTGTTCCAGCTCCTAACAGCTTATGGCACATAGATGGGAATCACAAGTTGATTAGGTCAGTGTTTTGTTTTAACCCTAACGTGTGTGTGTGTCTCAATAAACCCAGGAAAAATTCATCCATGATTGAAAAAAAAAGAAAAAAAAGAAACTATGCTTTCACTTACTTCAATCCCTACCAAATCTATTTTATGCTACTCTAAGCAATGTCCGAAGTTGTATTGTGGGCAGCTCACACTATTTGTGCCTTCATGAATCACTTGTATCCCTCTGTGATTTAGAAATTACTCCCATATCTGAGTTTTGTGTGGCACATTCGCACGGGATAAGCAAAGCCTGTGAGTTTACTCGAATTTACTGACTTATCTCCCGGATATGATGTCAAGGCTTGTAAATGTTTTTTCGTTGTAGATATAGCTGTATAAAATCATTAACAGTCATCAATATCGTTTTGATTATTTTATAGTAATAAACAATTTCGTTCAGTTAGAGAACAGAGGCTACAATTAAAAACTGAACTGAGCACAGACAGCAAATTTGTGTATGCATCATCTTAATGTACTTACAGCATGAAGTAGAAGCCGCTCATATAACCATCTCCGATTACTCTCTGTGACACCTGACAGGTCCCAAGCCAATGATAATTCGAGGACTGCCTCTTTCTTCTCTGCAGACAGAGTCCCCATTAAGCTGGAAGAAAGTAGTAACACAACTTATTTAGCCATTCCACCGAATGGGTGACATTTGTATCCCCAGGACATTATATGTATAAAAATTCATGAAAATTAACTCTAAAATGCATTTTATTGTTAAGCAAAGTGTCCCGCATATTAAGCTAAATGAAAATTTTAAATATTTGATTAAAAACATCAATAAAAACTACCTAGATCAGTAAGATTTGTTGCATGTCCCCACTCTCTATCTCTGTACTTTACAATGAAATATAATGATTAAAATCCTTCAGAAATCGTATTTTTTTTGCATTGTTGCGTGACTTTATACACAATCTATGCTTTAAAAAAAAAAAAATCATGAGAAAATAAATATTTTATCTAATATTTTAAATAATTTTTTTTTTTTTGCTGCTGCTGCTGAAAAAAATGTCCCCGGGTTTTCACTCAGTCCTGTTACCGTAACACATTACCCCCTCTAAAAAACTTGGAACATTCCACAAGACACATTTTCAACAGGAAGTTGCATCATCTACATCTTCTGAAGGCAATGGGAAGACCAAAAGTAAGTCCTCTCGTTTTATTTTCTGTATATTTGATGATATTACAACAATGTCTGAGAATGTCAATCTCAACATACTTTCCTGTTACCTAAATTATTAGTTTGATGTTATTTGTTTATTTTTAAGATAATTTTTGGGGTAAATCAATAGAATTTGTTTAGTATCCTCATGCTGTTAGCATGTATGCTATGTGGCTATAGTTCATGTATTTGCTAATTATATACTAAAAACTCAGTCCTGTTACCTTCAGTCCAGTTACTAATATAAACCGTAACAGGACTGAGTAACAGTAACAGGACTGAGTAGCATCCTCCGATGTATTGATTTATTAGTGTAAATATCAGTTTATGTAGTACAATTTACTTGATTTTTTTAAGTTTTACAGTTAACAGTTACTTAAGTTGCAGACGTATCAGTTTTACAATGTGAATACCATTACAGGGAGCCAATCCACCACTGAGTGCTGCAGAAAAGCAGCGACTCCATCGCGCCCGACGCGATGCAGATGTTGCATGCTGAGAATATGTTGAATATGTTACGATGTACTTTTTTGTTTTGTTTTGTTTTCTGAACCAGATGTGAATTTTAGTTTTGTAAGGGGACTATATCAAAACTGCATCTTAGTTTTGTGTTAAATTAGATTGACTTTGCTGTCGAGGTCAGAGGCGAGCAGAAGAGTGACGTCACCAGTGCGCGTATCCTGAAGCAGAGGAAAAAAAGCAAGCAAACGTGCATGTAGTTAAGTGTGTGTGTAGAGAAATCCTCGCGTGCAAAATACTAACTCCAACTGTAAACCGAGACAAATAAAGTTGTGAAAAGAAGACGGAGTCCTGTCATTTCAGGGGTGCAACATAAACTTGGTGTTTCCGCCCGGTCTGGAGTTTAGATCGCGAGGAAGCTGAGTGTAACATCGGCTATGTGCTGGGACGCAGCGAGAGCTGGCGGCTAGCGAGGGGGACCGACTGGGTCAACACTACAGCGCTACACACAAGTGGTGAAGGTAAAACCTTTTTGTCATGTCTATAACACCGCCGATGTCATCTGAGTGGGAAAATATAGTGACGGAGATAGAAGAAAAGTTGTTTACACTGTCCGCGTCGGAGCTTAATGATATATGCGCAGCACTAAGCCTAACGGTGGAGAGATATGAAAGAGACCTACCACGTAAACTGAGAAGGCTTATTCTTCAGTATGTGGAAGGAGAAGAGGTCACGTCGCGAGAAGATGAGGGTTTGTCAGTGTTACTGTAACTAAATGATAAAATTGACGAACTAAAAGAGAAAAGTGATGATGGTGAAGCCCCGCTTCAACAAATAGAGCAACAGTGCCACCCCGTGGATGAAACTGGTATGACAGCCATTAATGTAAATGGCAAAAGAGAGAATGTTGCTGCTGCAAACGCAATAGAAACTGAATCTGCTGTGAATCAGAGTGTAGCCTTTGTTCATCCAATGTACAGAAGAGACCTGAAAATAATAGGACAAATCGGAGAACCAAATCAAAAGGATAAATTGGCATACACAAGTTTGGAAAGGCAAATTCAGCGGGCGTTGAAAAAAGGATAAGATGAGGGAGAAGTAGTTGAAGCTGTTATTCAAGCCATTGCTCCAGGAACAAAACTGAAGAGTTATCTTGAAAGCAGGGTTGATTTAACATTACAAGGACTCAGACAAATACTACGAACTCATTACATTGAAAAGGATGCTACTGAGTTGTACCACCTCCTCACACGCGCCGTGCAAGAGCAAAAAGAAACCCCCATACAGTTTGTGGTGCGAGCTATGGACCTGAGGCAACAAATTGTTCTCGCTTCAGAAAGAGTTAAATCTGGATTGAAGTACAGTGCAGAACTAATTCAAAATCAGTTTCTTCAAACAGTACTCACTGGTCTCCATGACGACACCATCCGGGCGGATATGAAGCCATACTTACAAGATCAAAGAGTCAAGGATGAGGTTCTTCTGGAGAAAGTGACGATGGCATATAACCTGGAAACAGAAAGAAAGAATAAGCTGTCATCTACATCAAAAGCGAGAATGATTAAAGTTGCTGTGATTGCTGAGGAAAATGAGAAGGTGGACGAAGAGCTCCAAGCACACAAACCAGACAGCAAGCACAAACGTGACACACTGATGGAAAAGGTTGATCAGGGCAATAAAGCCATATGCGAAGCCATTCAGAACCTCACTACACAAATAGCAAGTCTTCAGCAAACGCCTAGGCTACAACCAGTAAGAATGAGTGAACAGCCAGACAGGAAGTACAGACCACAGCCTAGGACCCCAAGCAGTAGACGTTGTGAGATGTGTCAGCTGTCTAAGGCAGAGGGAAGGTGTGATCACTGTTATAAGTGTGGTAGCACCGAACATTGGGCTTCGGGTTGTCGAAAGAAAAATGCCTCTGTCAGCACAAACAAAATTGATATTCGACTTCATCACGCAGAGGACATGGAAGAAACGGATCTGTTTAATGCAAATACTCCACTCACTGGCAAGCAACGACAGACAGCCAAGCTGGTAGGGAATAGATGTCTAGTTAGAGCCTCTCTGGGAGGAGTGGACACTACAATACTGTGGGACATGGGTTCACAGGTATCAATAGTGGGAACGAATTGGAAAAAGAACTACCTACCAGACATTGAGGTGCGACCGGTGAAGGAGTTGTTTGAAGGAGCGTTGGAACTCTCAGCCGCAAATGGAACAGATATTCCATATGAGGGGTGGATGGAGGTTGAATTCACTTTGTGCAAGGATGCAGTCGCTGGAATGAGTGACAAACCTGTATTGGTTCCAATCCTGGTTGCCAGCAGTAACATTGATCGACCTATAATTGGATTCAATGTAGTTGAAGAATTAGCGCTGATAAATGATCCATCTGGAGACTGCACACGATCAGGTGACATGATAAAGAGGCTGTGTTCAGCAATGGAGGTAGGGCGCAAAACTGCAAGGGCTGTTTTATCCGTTTTAAAGAAACAGAAGCCTGAAGTTCAACCCCATACAGTCAGAGTAGGCAGGCGGCCAGTGACTATACCCAAGAATGTAGTGATGGCGGTGCGTTGCAGTTGGCCGAATAAGGGGGTGTTATGTACATCACCTGTAGTGCTAGAACCAAGCTATGAAGCACCCTGGCCAACAGGGCTAAAAATCAGGGAACAGTTAGTCCAATAACCTGCAAATGATGAGGGTAAAATTGAGATCTCAGTGGAAAACGAAACAGGAAATGATATCACCCTGGGTAGTCGCACTGTACTTGGCTGGTTGCACAATGTTGATGTTGTCTACCCGTTACAGGCAAAGCCTACCGAAGAGCAGAGCTCAGGGGTGTCGGATACCAATGTCGTCTTCCCCGTGCCGCAGCCTGGTTCTGACCCACCAGCTGAGCCCTGGGATCCACCTGTGGATCTGAGCCATTTGCCAGATGATCAGCGAAAAAAGGTACGACAGATGCTCAGAGAGGAATGTGATGTTTTTGCAAAAGATGAGTGGGATACAGGACAATGTACCTGTACAGAAAACATACAATGCAATCCCTAGGCATCTCTACCAAGAAGTTAAGACACACATTCAGGATCTACTCAACCGTGGGTGGATCCAGGAGTCCTGTTCCTCTTATTCTTCACCTGTCGTATGTGTTAGGAAGAAAGATGGGGGTCTTCGTCTATGTATAGACTACAGGCTGTTAAACGGGAAAACCCTGTCTGACCGTCATCCTATTCCGAGGATACAGGAGATCCTGGAAAACTTGGGAGGTAACTCTTGGTTCACGGTGCTGGACCAGGGGAAAGCCTACCACCAGGGTTTCATGAGTGAGAAGAGCAGACCCTGCACTGCATTCATCACACCCTGGGGGTTATATGAATGGGTAAGGATCCCATTTGGGCTGACTAATGCCCCAGCGTCTTTTCAACGCTACATGGAGGGATGTCTGAGAGACCTCCGAGATGAAATCTGTGTCCCGTATTTGGATGATGTCCTGGTGTTTAGCCCCAGTTTTGAACAGCATGTCCATGATGTGCGGCAAGTTCTCCAACGGCAACGAGAGTGTGGAATAAAACTAAGGCCAAAGAAATGTGATCTCTTCAAGGGTGAAGTCTGCTATGTCGGTCGGGTAGTCTCCGCTGAGGGATACAAAATGAATCCCAAAGAGGTGGAAGCGGTTCAAAAACTGAAGCAAGAGTCTCCCACCACTGTACGAGAGGTGAGAAAGCTGATGGGGTTCCTCAGTTATTACAGAGCTTATATACCAGACTTTTCTAGGGTGGCTAAACCCCTTTATGCACTCTTGGCCAAGCCCAGGTCTGAAGTGAAACAGAGCCAAAAGAAAAAGGGGACTGGCCGAAAGTCTATTCAGCTGCCGCCGTCCTATCCAATTCAGTGGACAGTGACCCATCAGGAGATAGTTGACCGAATCGTAGATCAGTTGACAAACCCACCCGTGATGGCATACCCCGACCTGGAGGAACCTTTCATCTTGCACGTAGATGCATCGGAAGAGGGCCTTGGCGCGGTTCTGTACCAGCGTCAGAAAGGTGTCCTAAGAGTGATAGCTTACGGATCGCGGACATTGGAAAATCAGGAAAATTAGAATTCCTAGCGCTAAAGTGGGCCGTAACAGAACGCTTCCGAGATTATCTGTTCCATGCACCTCACTTTACGGTGTATAGTGACAATAACCCTTTGATATATGTCACCAAATCAGCAAAGCTCAATGCTACTGGACACCGCTGGGTGTCAGAGTTAGCGGATTATCAATTCACCCTAAAGTACAGACCGGGAACGGCAAACCGAGACGCAGATTTCTTGTCGCAAAGGTCGAAGCCCATCGACGAGATCATGCGAGAATGCACTGAGGAATGCCAACAGGAAGCTATTGAATGTATTGGGAAAGCTCTGGAGGAAACTCAAATGGGAGAAGTTAATTGGATCTCTGCCCTCACCTGTAATGTAGATGCACTGCCAGAAGAGTATAACATCTCAGAGCCGATCCAGCCTTTTGGACCAGAAGACCTCAGGGTCGCTCAAAATGCAGACGTAGTCATTAATAGAGTCTTGACTCTGAAGAAAACACATGTGTACTTGAAGCATAGAGACAAAGTGGCAGAGGATGGAGCTGTTAGACGTCTTCTCAGGGAGTGGTCGCACCTGCAAGTCGATGGAGATGGCATCCTCAGAAGGGAGACAGTGACAAGAAACCAGCTGGTCGTTCCTGAATCCTTAAAGCCTCTTATCTACAAGTACTTACATAAAGAAATGGGGCATTTGGGCGCAGAAAGAATGGTGGCTCTTGCTAGGGAACGCTTCTTCTGGCCTAAGATGAGGCAAGAGATGGAACACTATGTTACTCAGGTGTGCCACTGCATGAAAAGAAAAAAACCGAATAGGATAACTCGCACTCCAGTCCAAAGTATTGAAACTTCCGCACCACTTGAAATGGTCTCTATTGACTACTTACACTTGGACAAGTGTAAGGGAGGGGAGGAGTACATACTAGTGGTCGTGGATCACTTTACGCACAAGCGTATGCGACGAAAAATAAGTCTAGGAAAACGGCGGCCAGAAAGCTCTTTGATGATTTCATTATGCGCTTTGGCTTCCCATCCAAGATCCACCATGATCAGGGGAAGGAGTTTGAAAATACTCTCTTCCACAAGCTTGAAGGCTACTGTGGTATAAACCATTCACGCACCTCCCCGTATCACCCACAAGCTAATCCAGCAGAGCGCTTTAACAGAACACTGCTGGGTATGTTGCGTACCCTCGGGGAATCTCAGAAGTCTAGATGGAAAGAACACTTGAATAAAGTGGTACATGCATACAACTCCACTGTGCATGAAGCCACAGGATTTTCTCCATTTTTCCTGCTCTTTGGTCGTGAGCCAACACTGCATGTGGATCTAATGTTCCCGAAGCAAGGAAACGAACGACGGCAGTCACGCACAGACTATGCAGAAAAATGGAGGGATGTCATGCAAGAGGCTTATGCCATCGCCATGCAAAATCTAAAGAAAAGTGCGAAGAGAGGGCAGAAAAATTACAATCGACGGGCATGGAGTTCCAGTCTTGAGCCAGGTGATCACGTCCTGGTAAGAAACCTCACACCTAGAGGTGGGCCCGGTACTGGGAGCTACTGGGAGGACGCAATTCATGTGATCAAGGAACGAAAAGGCGAAGGGAGCCCCGTGTACGTGGTAGAACCCTTCCAAGGAGCAGGAAGAAGACGTGTGTTACATCGTAACTTATTGCTGCCATGTCCTTACCTGGTTGAAGAACCCGACGTTGATGAACCCAACCTGAAGAAAAAAAGCAAAGAAAGTAAAGCAGAACAGACAGCAAGAGGAAACAATAAACACCGTCATGACACTTACCTGTCAGATTCAGATAGTTCCAGTGAAGAAGAATATCCCCTGTGGACAACGACTCAACGGGCCAATGTACCCCTCAATGTTACAGCAGAGGAGTTTCACCCAAGAATGGAAACACCTAAACATGTAACCAAGGAGATGGTGGTATCAGAAGAACCCTTCGAAGGGCTGAACATTGAAGGAGAAATGGAAGCTCCACTCAGTGGATCAGAAGATGAGCACAGTGAGGCTGGGACAAGAAATGACAGGCCCAAGAGAGTTAGACGGCCCCGACGTGTTTACACCTATGACCAGTTAGGTGAGCCAACGTACCAGCAGTTGAAGATCTGCCCTGTGGGAGTTAAGTGGTCTACCGGAACCAGCCGTGACCTCTCTGCCGGCTCATCATTCATGTATCCTTTCTATCATTGCTAATAGTTAAAAGGAAAAAAACACAGAGATACAAATTCATAAGTTTTAGTTTATAATTCATAACTAATTTAGTTAAACATCTAACAAATTACAGTTCATGGCAGGAGTTACAAAATAAGTTATCTGTGCAATTATTATTAAAAAAGTAATAAGAACAGAACTGGGCTATTATTTGAGTATATTGAAACCTGTTAAAAACAATAGTGTAATAGTGGTTACGTGTACACTTACAATAGGAAAGAAGTAAACTCATAGCTGAAAATATGTAGACATACAAGAACGGGTGTAAATGGTATTTTCCTTGTCCCTGTGTGAAGATTTGGGGGGCCCACCAACACTTCTACGGATTATGCACCCTTTAATACTTATGGACTATGAACTCTTAGTCTTGTGTTGATGCTATGGGATTCTGAGGCTATAGGAAAGAAGTTTGGAGGAATAATGGAGCCCAATTATGCTATAATGTATAGTGTGGAAAACTAAAACTTATTTGTTAACTCAACCTTTATGAAAAGTTAGATTGTTGACATTGTTAAATCTAATTAAGAAGCAAATGTTTGACAACATTTTTTTTTAGTGGGTGAGGGTGTTGCACGCTGAGAATATGTTGAATATGTTACGATGTACTTTTTTGTTTTGTTTTGTTTTCTGAACCAGATGTGAATTTTAGTTTTGTAAGGGGACTATATCAAAACTGCATCTTAGTTTTGTGTTAAATTAGATTGACTTTGCTGTCGAGGTCAGAGGCGAGCAGAAGAGTGACGTCACCAGTGCGCGTATCCTGAAGCAGAGGAAAAAAAGCAAGCAAACGTGCATGTAGTTAAGTGTGTGTGTAGAGAAATCCTCGCGTGCAAAATACTAACTCCAACTGTAAACCGAGACAAATAAAGTTGTGAAAAGAAGACGGAGTCCTGTCATTTCAGGGGTGCAACACAGACCCAGAGAGGAGACAGAAATATTTAGAGAAGGAATGTGAAAAATACAAGAAGGATCTCCAGTCACGCAGAAAGAAACTAATCAATGACCTCAGTCAGAGAGAAAAGGGCAGACGTCGCAGAGCGTGGAGGGAGAATTACCATAGCATCAAGGACAGGAAAGAAGCCCTCCAACACCTTGTCACACCTCCACACAGCCCCCAGTTATCACCAGAGCAAGCTGTACATCCACAACCAAGCACTTCCAGGTCTAGTTCAGAAAATGCTCATGTGCCAAAGACAATGCGCTAGAGGGGTTAGGTTTAATGAAAATAGCCATGAACATGATTACATTCCAAAATGGCCCAGTTTCACACACGGCTTAGATTAAATCAGGATTAGGGCCTTAGATCAATTAGATCATTTAAGTGGCTTTTATAAATGTTTTATAAACTATAAAACATTACTGCTGTGCATCTTGAGACAAAACTATGACACTGACATATTTTAAGATGTGCTTTTCAGTTTAAACAGCTCAAATATGCTTTTTCGCCTGGTTTGTGAAACCAGGGGGTATGATTTCTTTCCATCAGGTTATAGAGATTAGTTTAACAATGTAACCATAGATTTGACTATTGTGATGTCTAATTTATTGTGATGCATGTTTTTTCAGGCAACATAATCAAGGGCAGAGAAGAAACCGAAAAACACGAAAAAAGCTTGATTCACAAATTCAAGAACTAGAGGTTCTGTTGAAAAAAGAAACCAAAAAAACACAAAGTTACAAGAAAAGACTCCAGCGCTTTAAAAAGAAATGTGCATCTCCACGCACAAAGGTAAACAAACAATTAAGACAACTTCCAAGTGTGGCCATTCGGAGAACTCTTTTGTTCCATGAAGCTCTGGTGGAGGACATCCGAAACAAGTACAAACACATGCACGGGGGGAGAGAGAGAAGCAAATCATTTCAAAAGTGATGACAGGAAAACTTCTGAAAAAGTACAGAATGCAACGCTTTGCTCTACTCTCTTTGGGCTTTTAAAAAAAAGATGCAAAAATGAGATGAATTTGAAGGTTAATTACTCCAACCAACGGAAGCAGAACAACAGGGTTGCAGATGTTCTGATAAGCAGAGTCAGGGCTTTTTACTCGAGAGATGATGTAAGCCGCATCACAACTGGGAAGAGGCAGACTCTCACTCAGAAGAAAAACAAAAAGCAAAAACGGTTCCTTTTGGATACCATAAAAAATTTGCACAGAAAGTTTTTGGCTGAAGAACAAAGCTCCCTCTCTTACTCACTCTTTTGTAAGCTTAGACCTTTTTGGGTTGTTCATCCGACCTTAAGTGATCGAGACATGTGCAAGATGCATGAGATTCTGAGTTTTCTTGTCCAGAAGCTACACTACTTGAAAGTAATTAGCACCCTCAATCTGGATGACCTTGTAAAAGAGATCTCATGTGAGACAGAAAATATAAAGTGCATGTATGGAGAATGTTCTGTGTGCAAGGACCTCTCTTGCCCAGTCTCTACAGAGTACCACCCAGAAAATGATGTGTGTTATATCCAATGGGTAGTTGTGGATAAGCAGCACAAGAATGATCCCGATGGTAAAACATCTAAGGGTGCTTTCACACCTGCCTCATTTATTTCGGTTGAATCGTACTAGAGTTCGTTTCCCTCTTTGGTGCGGTTCGTTTGGTCAGGTCTGAAAGCAGCAATCGCACTCGGGTGCGCACCAAAAGCGGACCAAACAAGCGTACCGAGACCTCCTTGAAGAGCTGGTCTCGGTACGATTTCAAACGAACTCTGGAGCGGTTCGTTTGTGGTGAGAACGTGATCCGACCTCGAGCAGAACCAACTGCAAAAGTACTGATCATTTTTGGACTGAACCAGCTGCCGTAGTTAGCTGCGCTGACATTGTGTGCATGATATTATTACCTGATAGATCGTTGGCAATATTTTCGGAAGATGAGCACGTCAAGAGTTAATAATTAATGCACGCCTCCTCTTGAAGTGACGAGCGATGCGCGCTCGCCGTCTGCAGTGCATTAGAGCGGTGTTTTCATGTCGCATCCGCGCTTCATTATAGAAATGTTTTGTTTGCATACTGTGGTAAATACACACCATTTAGTAGATTATGGCCAGGGACAAAACTGGCCCGCGCAGTCGTCTCTCCATAGTGTTATTATAGTTTGCTGGCTTTGCCTCGCCTGTTGGAATTTTCCCACACGTAAATTCTGACCAATCGAAAAGCAGTTTAGGAAATACGCCATGGCCAATGAGTGATGTGGATGTTGTCACGTGCCTGCGTTTGGGTTCGTTTCAACTGGTTCGGACCAAAGCAATCAGTGTGGTGTGAAAAGGAACCAAAAAAGCTGAAAAATGCAACAATGTATAATTGTTTGCCCTTGGTTCGGACCAAATGAACCGAACTAGAGATGTGAAAGCACCCTAAGGTAACTATCAAAAAAGAGTTCCAGACCACTCAAGAAGAACTGTTGGAACGGCTAAACCAGCTGATGCAAAGGTTTAAGAGACACACTTTCAACATAAACAATCAGTTCAAGCACTACAGGGCATTGAGACAAAACTTAAAAGCACATGAATGTTTAATTCATGTTGACTTTTCAGAAAATTACCTGCGCAAGTACAGCACAGAAATACAGGCAGTCCATTTTGGAGCATCACATCAGCAGGCAACACTGCACACAGGTGTGCTTTATGCGCATGCAACCCACCACCCGATGTCCTTCTGCACACTGTCACCCTCAAGAATTAAGGGCCACCAGCAATCTGGCAGCACTTGTCACCAGTGCTTGATTATGTGAAGAGTACATATGCATATGTGATCACAATTTAATACCAATTTTATTACCATGAAGTTTGCATTCAAAAGGTCAGGCCCATTCCATATTCGATCGCCTATAAAAAGATATCAGGTGTCTTTCCTGATCTTGAATTTCCTCTCTTAGGTCCAGAGTCTCGACTAATGGCTTCCCAAAGTAGTTCCCAGCAGCTCGGTTCTGAAAATATGAACTGCCTTTCTGGCATCTTGTTTTGTCTTCCAGTCTAAATAAGACAGAAAGAGAGAGTTAAATTTACACAGTAATTGGATAGTAATAACACTGATTGGATGATGGTTTTAAGTCTTAAGATACGGGCAGTAACAAACAAAAGGAGAAAAAAATGATGGGGTTAGAATCATTTGCCTCCTTTTGATAGCTAGTTAACCCCAAAAATTGCACTGTCATTGTAATTAAATTCACCCAACTGGGTATTTATTAAATGCTTTCTTCTGTAGTCATGTGGGTTTAAACAACACGAGTGTGCTGCCATAAATGTCACTTTTTTTGTGAACTATACTTTTAACAGTTCTGAATTTCTGTCACTTCTTATACTGTAGGAGGAAGAGTAAACATGCTGATGTAGCATTTAGAGTACAATTGAGTAGAGCTGTCCAATAACAGAGACAGTTGAAATGGTATCAATAAACAGTTCTAATAGAAATAAAATATTAGTTAGAAATACATCATTCATTTGCACATTTTTGACTCCTATACTTCAGACCCATGTTTGATCCACAACACTGTACTGCACTGATTTATTACTATTCTGTCTACCTGAAACAGTTTCTAAAGCAGCATATCTTTCAGTTGGCTATTGTGATGAACATGATGGTCCCTCAGAAACCTGTCCCTCAGGCTCAGCAGTCACTTCTGATATCTCCTGCTCTGATGAACTAAAAAGGGTCATTGGGTAATAAACTCTTTTGTAACATAGAAACAGGAAAAACAACAACAACCACAAACAAGCAAACAGAATAGACCTGCACAATTATTTGGTAAAGATTGCAATCTTGATTCAAAAACTTGAAAATGAAAATTACATGTATATCTGCTGACCCCCAGTGCATCCAACATGTAGGTGTGTGTGTTTCTTCAGTAGAACACAAAAGAAGATTTTTTAACTCCAACCGTTGCTTTGTGCCAGTCATTTAATGGGGTTAATAGGTAACAAGTCTATGAGAGCAAAACCAACAAACAAACACGTGCTTAGATAACGTGCACAAAAACCCTGCAGCTTCTATCTATGATCGCACTAGACGGAAGTTACACCCGATCAATGTGTCGTCAGGAGCAGCAGGGTTTTTGTGCACGTTGGCAATAATAACCAATAACCAAGTATTCCCAAAGTCTGTCTAAAGGCACCAATATACTTCAAGCAAAACCCGGTGTGATGTAATTTTGGAGTAAATCTGGGAAAAACAAAGGTTATTTAGATTTTGTTTTGGTGGTTTGAAATCACTTTCCAGCACAAACACTGTGGCTACTTTGAAGCAAGAAAGACTTGAATGGAGTGCCAGACTACAGATCAGGTGCATATCCATATCTCTATGCTCCTTTATCATGACTAGGGATGGGTACCGAAACCCGGTATTAAACGGGCCCTGGGGCTGAATTTTGAAAGACCGTTGTATCGATAAGCTTGGCCGTTATCGGTTCTGCTTTCGGTACTTTTGAAAATACACGTGACGAGAGAGAGAGAGAGATTTTGAGATTTTATAACACTTTATTTTGAACCAATTAAAAAACAGTTAACAACCATACACTTCACTCAAGACATCTAGCAAAAGTTAATTTACCATCTTTAACACAGCATAGCATTTCTTTATAATCCCATATATTTTCAAATTCTTTAATATCCTTCATATTTTTATAAAACAAAAAATCAAACTTGATTCTCACTTTAATTAAACTCTTAAACACTTGTACAACATCCCGACCACTTTCACCCTCTATACTTTCTTTTCTTGTCAGATAAATAGCCATTTTCGCTTTTCCAATTATAAAGTTAATAAGTTGTCCTTTCTTTCTCTTTTTCTTTCCAAACCTAAACCCAAAAATAAAACCAACCTTTGAAAAAATTACTTTAAAATCCACAAACATGAAATTAAGACTCATGAATAAACTTTTCAGCCTGTCACAGTGTACAAAACAGTGAAAAATGGTTTCCCTTTGGTCACAAAAAGGACATTTACTATCAACTGCCGGATTAATAATGCTAACAAATGCATTTACAGCAACAATTCCGTGCAGTATCCTCCACTGCAAATCCCCTTCCGGTTTGGTCAACGGTGGCTTGTACATAGTTCTCCACACAGGTCTATGATTCTTTTCAACCCCAAAATGAGCAACCCATGGTGTTTCTACCCGCACTTTCAATTTTTCTTTGTTTAGTACTTTAACACATACCTCATACAACTTTTTTCCATTAATATCACAAAAATCCAACCCTTTAAAACTTTTAACCGCAAGTAGCTGATGAGAATCTTCCTCTTCCGTAAAAGTTGGTAAAATGTCCATGCTTGGAAAAATGTCACTTTCCTCAGGTGTAAATAGTCCACTAGAATAGTTCCTGAGTAAAAGAATGTCTTCATCATTCATCTTCTCTTTTATTTTGTCCAAAAAAAGCTCCACTATCCTCTGTGATTTGAGACCCAGACATTGCGCCACCGCCCCCACATTTTCAAAACCATTTCCAGCAAATCCTAACAGTTGTCGCAAAGTAGTCATTTTTGCTGCTATTAGAATGTTTGTCATTCCCGGCATTGTCTCACCAGCACTCTAAAAACTAATACTATGATTTACTCAATTTTTTTGGTGAAACATTTTTACACTAAAAAAAATGAGTAAATTTTAAAGCAGTGGAATCAATTATAGACACCATATGAACTGAGTAAATGTAAGTAAAAAAATTAAGTAGATCTGAGTAACTGCATTTGTTACATTAACAAATTCAATTGAGTAGAAAAAATTGGGTAAAAAGCATTTTAAAAACCAATATTTATGACTAATATGAACTGTTTTTATTTATGAGTATTACTAACTTGTATAGTATAACTTTAATTTCTTCTAAACCTTTGTAAAATACTCCACAGTCCACACAAACACACTGATACATGACATGGCCTTTATTGTCGAGGAGTACAGCAATAACGTTACAGCATATAACAGTTATTAGGCTACTGTTTTGACATGTAAAGAATAACAGTTATTTTACAACATTTAAACTCATGTAACAAACATTTTAGAAGTAAAAAATAAACATTTAAAAGTAATTCAAGTGTAATCAACCGGTCTGTTATCCCATTTCCACCGTATCAGCGCTGTTTCTCGAGCCTGAGATGGACTAAGGTTAGCGGTCTGCGGGTGGACTTTGAACTTGAGACCGCTGTCCTGCGTTTCATTTGTAGCTGAAAGATGCTGCGAGGCGCCAGACTCCATAACCTGACAATAAACAAAAAGTGCCCAGTTTTAATAAGATTTTATCGTCCAAATTCATTATATTCATTATCTTTACGAATAAAGTTGTGTGTTTTGAGCCACAAAGCAGGCGTTTCAAAGACCAACGCCACACGTTAACTTAAGGTGACTCACACTGCGTCCCTAGATGTTGTTTTGAATTAAATAAAATGCCTTTTAGCACAGTAATGATTATATAGATAAAACAAAACATACAAACCTGAATTTCACAGAGGAAATGCCCCAATTCTGCGACGCTGAGAAGAAGAAACTGCTCTGGTGACTGAGGAGAATTCAAATATCCGCACTCACTCAACCGTCGAGCTGACCTCACGTCAGAGGGTGGGGGAGGGGCGCATAGTTTTAATCGAGTAAATTTACTCAATTTCCTCAGTGTGTGTTAAATATTAATAATCTTGATTTTAATTAAGTAATATTTGTGGTTCTTGCAACAGATCGGTTTAATTCTCCATTCTCAAATATTTTGAAATAAATTTCACAAATGTATTAAGTATATTTAAAATAAAGAATTGGTTGTTTGAATACTAAATTATTTTAGTGAAAAAAACTTAAATATAACTATACATTTTAGACAAAATTAACTGTTGGATTTTTTGTCAATTATTTTGGTATGTTTAACTAAAACCATCAAGTAAATGATATTGAGAGATTTTATTAAGTTAATAAAGTTAATTATTACTGTGATATTTACTAAGCCACTGAATTATTTTTTAGAGTGAGTAACATCCAGCCTTGCACCTTTAATTAAAGGTTCTTCAAGTAGCCAATGAAGTGATGGCATAGACACAGTCCTTACAGTTTTTACCAATGACCAGGCCTTTAGAACACTGCGGTAGTATAACGGAAGACTTTTCATGTCTCCAGCTTCACATTTAATCCAAAACAGATTCTTACTCAATCCCAAACCTCCTACTTTTTCCAGAATAAGATTTATTCCTGCTTTCCATACATTGCTTTGACCGTATAACATTTTTTGAATAAACTGTAATCTAAAAGCTGTTTTGCGACTTTCCAGATGCAGCAAACCCTGCCCGCCCTCATCCCTTGTTAAATATAAAACACATTGTGGAACCCAGTGCATCCTATTCCAAAAAAAATCAACAATCAAAGCCTGAACTCTTGATAAAAGACCTGTAGGTGGCTCAAGTACTGCCAAACGATGCCATAAGGTAGCTGCTACCAAATTATTAATAATCAGGATACGCCCCCTATAAGACATTCGCGGCAATAGCCACTTCCACTTTTTTAATTTTCCTTCAACCGTCTCTATAACCCTTTCCCAATTTTTCATAACAAAATGTTCCTTCCCTAAAAAAACTCCCAAGTATTTTACCCCATCAGTAGCCCATGACAATCCACCTGGCAAACTTGGCCTTCCTTGAGTCCACCTACCTACCTCTAAGGCCGCACATTTGGACCAATTCACTTTCGCTGAAGACACTTTACCATACATTTCTACTACCCCTTTAACCTTTTCCACATCAGTGTCTCCTTTAACCCCCACCATTACATCATCTGCGTAAGCGGATAAAAAAAACGTTTGTTCTCTGGACAAAGAAACTCCTTCTAAACACTCTCTTAATTTACATAGACAAGGTTCAATTGCAATTGAGTACAACATTCCTGACATTGAACAACCTTGCCGAATGCCCCTTCTAACCTTCAAGGGGGCACTTAAGCCACCGTTGACCTTTACTACACTTTCAATGTCACCATACAATACTCTTATCATTTCTATAAAATTTTGCGGAAACCCAAAACCCTCAAGCACATTCCATAAATATTGGTGCTCAATTCGGTCGAACGCCTTCTCTTGGTCTAACGAGATCAATCCAAAATTTTCACCAGTGATGTTAGCCACATCAAAAATATCTCTAATTAGTCCAATATTGTCTAGAATGGATCTGCCCGGCACACAGTAAGACTGATCCGCATGTATGATTTGCTCCATCACTTTTCTCAACCTACTGGCCAAAGTTTTCGATAAAATCTTAAAATCCACACAGAGCAGGGAAACGGGTCTCCAGTTTTTGATTTCTTTTAGATCTCCTTTCTTGGGTAAAAGGGTCAACACTGCCCTCCTGCAGCTTAGAGGCAGCTGCCCTCTAGCAATGCTGTCACAGAAAACTTCCAACAAGTCATTGCCCAACAGATCCCAGAAAGCTTTATAGAAATCAACGGTTAGACCATCTAACCCCGGAGCCCGACCATTCTCCATGCTCGTTAAGGCTGCATGTAGTTCTCTCAGAGATAGTTGGCTCACCAACTCTCTTTTTGCCTCCTCCTGCACTTGGGGTAGGCCTCCGAGAAACTCCTGCAACAGCTCATGATCTTCTGCATACTCACATTTGAATAAATCTTTATAGAACTCAGCAGCCCTCCTGCGCACATCAGCTGTTTCAGTGAGCTCTTGCCCATTGTTTGCCCGAAGACAGTGAATGGTTCTACTTTGGCCATTTTTCTTCTCTAGGCTGAAAAAGAACTTGGATGGAGCATCCATTTCAGATAAATTCTGAAAACGAGATCTGATCAATGCCCCCTGTGCTTTACTACCCAACAGATCCTTTAATTCTGCTTTCTTTCCAATTAAAGCATTCACTTGGTTCCCGGTCAAAACAGTATCTTTTTCAAGCTCTACAATATCATCTTCCAGAGCTTTCATTTTTTTAACCATTTTTCGGGTGACATTGAAGTTGTATTGCACACATAATTGCTGTATTTGCTTCTTCCCCAAATCCCACCATTGCTGTACACTTGAAAAACTTGTCTTTTTACTTCTCCATTCCTTCCAGAAAAACTCTAAACACTCCTTAAAATGCACATCTTGTAACAAAGCACTATTAAAAATCCAGTAGGCACTTTTGACTTTTAGAAACCGTATTAACACACTTGAAATCACCATGGAATGATCAGAGAAACACACAGGATTAATACAACATGATTTTACCACTTGCAATTGATGTTTAAAAACATACAGGCGATCCAACCTTGCCATTGAGAGCCCACCCTCCCTTATTTGTAACCATGTATATTGTCTAGTATTACCATTCATATTTCTCCACACATCTACTAAATCATTGGTTTCAATCAAACGACTCAAGGACAACCTAGAAGCTGTATGCGGCTCCAGATGATTTCGATCTATATCATTAATCGTGCAATTAAAATCTCCTGCAACCAGGAGGTAATGTTCAGGATCACAATTTTGTATTGTATTTGAAAGTGTCTCTAAAAACAGCCTTCTCTCTATTGCCATAACTGGAGCATACACATTTACTAAAACAAAGGTTGCAGCATCAAATTTAGCTGTAACTTTTAAAAGTCTTCCTTTCACTACTTCTTCCACCTCATATGAGATTGGCAAGAAATTTTTTGCAAAAAAAACTCCAACACCAGCACTTGTACTATTCTTATGACTCAGGATAGCCACCCCCTCCCATTCCCTTTTCCAATCCACTTCATTTAAATCATTACTATGGGTTTCTTGGGCGAACATTAAATCTATACCTTTCAATTTCATTAACTGGAAAAATTGACTCCTTTTCTTAACATCCCTTGCTCCATTTACATTTAGTGTAGCAAACTTTAAGTCAATCATAAAAAATATAAAAAACAAACTAATCATAAAAATCAAAACAAAAAAAGAAAAAAAAGAATACATCAACTTGAATTTTCACTCACAATTTTAATCACAATTTTTCTGCACGCAACTTTTGTACCAACTTTTTCAATCTATGAAACTCTTGACTTGTTAGCCCTCCATCCCCTCTTTCACTCATCAACGCCCGTGCTGATTCCATAAAGAGTTTTCGATCAGGAAAAAAATCATCTATTACCACATTTCGTTTGCCCTTTGTTATGTTCAAGAAACGCTGAACCTTCTCCAGAGTATACCCGCTTGGCTCCTGCCTCTCACTCAAAAGCCCCACACCAGCTGACCACTCCGCTTCACCAAAGCCAGCCAGAGAAGAAGCATCAGAGGAGGAATCATCTGATGAGTCCTCTGTGCTATTATCCCCTCCTCCCTTTTCTAATCCTTGACTACTCATTACTTGTTTTTTTGATTTTGTCCCTCTTTCATTCTGTTTTGATTTCCTCTTCACTACAGGAACTTTAAAAACCATATCCTCATCCTCCATCATTACACTGCCCTCGTCTGCCGTGGCTTCAATCACTTCTTTCATCAAATCCCTCTCCAATGTCTTTGAATCAGTATCAATACTCTTCTCATTAACATCAGTATTTTTATCCTTTTCCACCATTACAGTTTCACTAGACTTCTGTGTACTTAAAATGGGCTCAACATCGTTTGTGACCTGCTCATTCTGATTATTAACCTCATTTTGGTCCGCATTATTATGCTTTGGACAAAACCACACTTGATGTCCTGTCTCTCCACACCTAAAACACTTCATGGTCTCAGTTGTGGCAAAAATCACATATTCAAAACTCTCCACTTTAAACTTTAAAGCCAAATTTAGTTCTTCTACATCCCCCTTCAGAATCATGAAAAGCTGTCTACGAAAAGAGACAACATGCTTCAAAAACGGGGATTTACAGCCAAGTGGTATTTTTTTAATTGCTGAAACTATTTGCCCATGTCTTGATAATTCGCGTTCTAGAACCTCATTGCTAATGAACGGGGGGACATTTGAAATCACAACTTTTTTCGCTGGATTTACCAGCGGAAACACTCCAATGTGTTCCCCTTTTACCACAATCCCTTGTTCTACAACTTGATTTACTTTCTCAATCGACTCCAAAAACAGTACAATCGCACTATTCATTCTTGATGCAGATTTTATACAACTACATCCAACAACTTCTCCAACTGCGAGGCTACACTCCTCAACGGAGCACTCCACCCCGAGGGGAACTTTAATGCCATGACGACGCGTCAGCTGTTCTAACGCCATGACTACACAGAAACGAAAGCCGCAGCGGCCAGAGAAATAAAATCTGGCCGCCGAAACCTTTCTACTCCCCCCTTATCACTAACCCAAACCTATCTTACTGATAACAAGAGACAGAAAAGAAAGAAAAAGGAGCAAAGATCATAGCACTCACCAAACACTCTCACACGCACCCTTCACTCACTCGCACCAGTCGCGCATGCGCACAGAGAGAGAGAGAGAGAGAGAGAGAGAGAGAGAGAGAGAGAGAGAGAGAGAGACTTTTTTGACTTTTAACAGCTCTTTATTCACAAGGATTAAAATCAAGCGGCAACCTCCCGCGATCTCTCTTGAAGCCAATACAGAAGTAATGTAAACTGTAATTCCTCAACTGGCCACTAGGGACAGGCTCCAGAAGGGAGCAGAATCTCATTGAGCCCCATGTTAAAATTCTCAACTTTAAAGCAGAAAAAAACATGTTTACAGCCTGGTACAAATTGTGGTTTTGGCTTATAAGGCTAATTTTGATCTTCATGACAACTCTGAGGGGGGTGAATTTTTTTATAACTCATTCGTTTATGTTATATAAAGCCTTAAGGTTCTGCATAATTAAGGGCGTGGTTACAAGTGGACAGCCATTTATCTGCTGTCTATAGTTATTGCGTCACCTCAGCTCCGCGCACATCCCGCCTTTTTGCCCATTTTCTGTTATCCGGGAGTGACACGCGATGACTCGCTCACAAGATGGCAACGCCCAGCTCATCTCTACTTTAAGCTTCAGAACGGCTTATCAGAATCCTATGGGTGACGTCACGGACACTACGTCCATATTTTTTTACAGTCTATGATTAAAATAAAGGCCTTTTTTGTCCTATTTTACTTTTCTCTTTTTTTTTTTTTTTTTTTTTTTTTTTTTTTTTTTTACATCATTACCATACAAGAAAAGACACAATATAGACATTCACTTGAACCCATGTAAGTTTACAAAAAACTCACAATGAGAAAAAATAAATAAATAAACAAATAAATAAATAAAAAATTACAGATTTAAAAAATTAAAAATTACACATTTCCATCTTGGTCAACCACACACATCACTTCTACCTGTCCCCAAAACTCATTGAATGCAACCACATTTTTTGTTAATTTAAAAAAAGCAAAGAGAGAGAGAGAGAGAGAGAGAGAGAGAGAGAGAACGCGCAAAACGACAGCCCTAATGAGTGATGACAGAACCAAACATTCAAACATAGCCTGGTTACACTTTACACTAGATTGTGATTAGGGTTGGGCATCATTTTGATTTGAACGATTCTGATTCCGATTTCCGATTCTTACTTTCGATTCCGGTTCTTTTCGATTCTCGATTCCGATTCTTTGAGGGGTGGAGTCAAAACATGTCACATCGATATTCAATGCTATTTTCAATACAACGGGGGAAAAACGCTGCATATACTGTCAATTAGATATTTTTATATAATTTTTTTTTGTCTGTCTTTTGAAAGTCTAGGCAATCAAACATTTCTTCTGAAGAGATCCCGTTATATGATAAAGCTTTTAAGCTTTTTCTCATATATAAACATTGATCAATTACTATTAAAATTATCTCACAAATATTTGTTAACTCATTGTATTTTTTACAACGGGGTAATTGTGTTGCAATAGTTTACACACAGCACAAGTAAGCTTGATTTTGAATGGTAAATTGAATAAACAAAGATACATATTACAAAAAATAGCACAAATAAATACAATAGAATAAAAGATATAAATGAAATAGACTGCTTTATTTTTTCAGGTAGATCTAACATTCAGGTAAGAAATAAATTTAAAATAACATTGGATAATGTTTTTTGCAAAAAAAAAAAAAAAATTCATATAAAACCATTAAAGTTAGACAAGTTGATCAGTCAAGAGCAGTGTGATCGTTTGTCTTTTTGTAGTTTGACTTTGAATAACAAATGACTGCTGTCCCTTTAAGAACTGCCCGCACTCATGGATCCTGAACACTGTTCCTGTTACTCATTCTTCATTTCTTCCTGAATTGTTTAAGAGAGTTGTTTGACAATTTGTTTGAGTGTATTTGACCAATAATAAGCTGGAAAAAGAAGCGAATATTTGCACTTGTATGTCAGGGGCGGCTTTATTACGGTAGGCTATGTGTGTGTGTGCGCTTCAGACGAACAGCTTGAACTCTGAGGGATTCGTAGAATTATGTGCAATCCCGCGCGAAATTCAGACCGATCACACACACTAACACCAACACGCTGTCGTAAGGAAAAGTCCAGCAGAACGCGCGTCCGTCGTGTTCAGAGTTTAACCGGCTGAATGAGAATATGCGGCTGCGCGTCAACTCGCTGTCGGTCAGAGAGGAGAGGAGAGGACAGCAGCTGGGATCGATTGTGTAGGCTGAGCAGGCTATCGTATCTTTTCAGATATTTCAGTATCGATTTTTTTGACAACACTAGCTGCACTGTGCCGACCCAGGCTTTTAAAAGTGAAATAAATCCACACTTCAGAGCCGCTTACCGGGCTTCCATGACTAAAAGAACAAGCGGCCGCGCAAGCACCGGAAATCAGGTGGCCATGGAAACCAAAACTTGTGCGCTTGGAACCGAAGATCGGAACCGAAAATAAATGGAATTCCAATGGAATCGTTATTTTTTAAACGGTTCCAAGTTAGAACCGGTTCTCGATGCCCAACCCTAATTGTGATAATGTGATTTTATTTTAGATTTTGGCTTCTTTGGCAAAGATTTTGGCTTTAGATTTTGGCAAAGAATATAATTTTAATATTTTATGTCTAGCGCAACTTAATTCCCTTTGCAGCAGTAGCCTACGCTGTCATTTCTCCCTTTAACTCACACAGAATCAGCACGATCAGTGATTGTTGTAAAATACAGTCTAGCAACTGCTGGTAAATTGTGGGATGTGTTTAATAATAAAAAGAGCGATTGTTCCCAAGTCTGCGCGCGCTGCGAAACAGCCGCAACGAGACGATCAAATTACACTTTCGGTTTCACACTCGCGTCAAAACGATCAAATGAACACAAACATCTGTCAAAATGACCGGCTTGGAGAGTCTCTTAAACACAGTTTGTGTCTAAAATGGACGTTGTTATTATGGATAGTCGGGAGAAAATGTAGTGCATCTGCCTATTATCAGTCGCCTATCTGCACATCTGTCTTTAAGAGGCAGAAGTGTAAATAAACATGCTGACGGATTACTGCGAATTAAACAAACAAATGCAAAGAGAAAATCACTCGCAGCTCTTGAATGAATAACTTCAGCTTTAATAAGCATTAATGTATGCTATCTATGATCAACTATGCAGTGTTATTTTACATTTGATTACTAGAATTCTTCCTGAAATTAAAGCACTGTGTAGGCCTATATAATGTGTATCTTTGTTAATTGTGTGTGTGTGTGTATGGGGTGTATATATATATATAAATCTATATATTTATATATATAATTCTCAAAAAGTACCGATAAGAATACCGTTAAAGTACCGGACCGATAAGCAGTATCGTTAAGAGTAGTAATACCGTTAAAACCTTAACGATACCCATTCCTAATCATGACTGTCATTTGTTGTTGAGTTATCAAGAAGACAGCAACAGCAAGTTTAAATGTCTGCAAACAATATACTACTTTTCATTAACTGTAAAACTTTTTTTTACCCATAAGCAAGCAATAGAAATTCACCGTAAGTATATCAGGACCTATAGTCTGTCTACATTACCTTTTCACAAATGTTTGTATGTGTATTTTTGTTAAGGTTTTAGTGTTTTTTTTTTTTTTCCTCGAAATGTGATTCTCTGTTCGCCTAGACCAGCTAATGACAGCTCGCACTTTTGCTGCTTGGTTGGGACCATTTCAGACAAATGATCACTCAAACAGAAAAAGTTGTGTGTGTAGCTGGTCTGAACATTGCTCAGGTCTCTTTTAGCCTCGGTCTTTTTTTGATGGTCTGCGCTGATACGGCGCAAACAGCCTGGCAACTTCTGCTATTAGGAGGAATATTTATCTCCATTAATATCTCTTTATTAAGAAACGAACAGAAAATATAGGAAATATCTACAGAAAATGTAAAAAAAAACCAAGGGAACAAAATGGCCTCTTAAGTAAAAATATATTTAGGTTATTTTCAGGCCCTTAACATTAAAGTCTCATACATTTTTCCCTAAGGGAATTTACTCACATGTATTGTCCCTTCTTTTACTGCTATACTAATTGAGTTATTATGGCTCTGGGTAAAAATGTCAAGTAACCTAAGACCATATTTATGAATGACCATTTGAATTTTCACATTTGCGGACAAAAAGGCCTACTGATTCAAAGGGTGAATTTCAATTAAAATGGCGAAATTTCGCAGGCGAACCCCCCTCTCTTTAATGCCATGAAAAGTCAATGTACATTATGGTGTCAAACTGTCACGTCAACTAAACAAATTTATCTCACAGCTTTCACTGCCTAAGTTTGAATTCAGAACCGCCTTCGACATGGTTGCGGGTGAAGACTTATTCAGAAGTTATCTATCTTATGCAAACCTTCTACTGGGTCCCTTGGTCGTGTGTCGCTTGATGACTCTCCGCGCTGGTCAGAAGAACGTGGGGCAGGTGAACTGTCCAAACGGTCAGCACATTCACGGAGGAGGTCAGATACAGACTTCGCCATGCTTGCACATAGGTACATAAGTGGTGGTGGTGGGGGTTTGTAACGCGAGTTAAAATGGTCGTTTTGGGGGGTGTGGGGAGGACGCCCTATTTCCAATCAGCTGCGACGCACAATATCGCAGTAACAGTCATATATATTACATTTAAATGTTTTTATAAAAATAAAAATTAACAGCCAAAAATGTGTAGATCTAAACATGCAATTACCTCTATAGCATACTGACCCGATCTTGATTAATAATTGATCCTTGTTTAAAACATTTTTTCTTCTTCTATTGCATCGATAACAGTTATAGTGAATAAAGAATAGACTGAAGTTTTGAACCTACTCAACTTAATAGCTTCACTTTGGATATTTTTTCCGTAAAAAGGGCTCCCATCAGCTTTCAAAAAAAAAAAAAAAAAAAAAAAAAAAAAAAAATATATATATATATATATATATATATATATATATATATATATATATATATATACATCACTTAAGAGTACATCAAAATTGTTTCTTCAGAATAAGAATATCTGCTGAAGTCTGGAAGCCAAAAAAAGAGAAAAAAAAATTCAGATGAGCCCAGAATATGACCGCAACGCGTTTAATTACACATCAAGCGTTTTCCTCTCATAGAAAACCCTTATTAAAAAAAAAAAAGCTTAACGTGGCTTAATGTAGCGTTGCATTCACATTCTGGGCTCATCTGATTTTTTGTACATAGTATACTTTATTAGTAATATGTTTCCTGAGTTTGATCTGTTAATAAACACGGTTTTACTACCTTAAGCCACATTGAGCGTTTTCTTTGAAATGAGAAGCACCATTGCCTTTACGTGATGTCACAACACACACAAAGATCGATTTGTCATGTCTGACGACTCTTTAACTTCAAACCAATCAGCGCCAAGCACCGCCCACTACCTGTTGATTGGCATTTGTGAAATGTCCTCTATTATTATGAAAAAAATCTTTGGGAAAATCGTGCTTTGGAAATGCGTGATTCGTCAAATAGGCCCCATTCGTAAATGCAGCATATTATTATGAAAAACGGCTTTTTGAAAAAACACATTTAATAATGAAAAAATATATATATTTTAAACATAACAGTAGTGTGTGTGAAAGAGGTGATTGTGAAATATATTAAATAATTTCATGTAATTTTACAAAATAAATAGATACATTTATTTATTTAATTATTTAATTAATATTTAAATTATTACATTATTAAATTAATTATTTAAGTAATTGTTTAATTATTTCATAATAAACTGGTGCATTTAATTGTTGTTTTATTGAATTCCTTATTTATTGAATTATTTCATTTTGATTAATTTGGTCCTCCATATATATACACCTCCTATCATTGATTAACTGATTAGTTTAATGTGCTCCTCTTGTGTTCCAATTAGGTTAATTATCTGAGCCTGCTCCACCTGTGTTTAATTAGATTTAATTGTCTGCGCGTGCTTCTCCCGAAATTAGTTTGTGAAACTTCAAATTATATTTTATTTAGACCATATTAATTGTATACACAATTTTTTTTTTAAAGGTAATAAAGGCTATTATAGATATTAATGAGTTGTTAAAAAATAAAAATAAAAATAAGAAGACGGCTAAGTCCTTCAACTGCAGAGCAAGTAATATTTTTTGAATAAAAAATTGATGTAACAACTGTGACCAAAATAAACCTAGTTATTCACAATGAGGAGGCTACACCTTACAAAATCAAGTTAAAAACTATTGTTAAAAACTAATGTTAAAAAGCGTTTTTTTGCTTTTTACATAGATCACTGTCCAGGTTATTTCAGATCAATACACCCAAGTGACCACTAGATGGAGACGGGTGTTGGGTGTTGTTTCGAAGCTTTGGCACATTTGCTTCAGCCGTTTCAAGCCTCGGTCTGCCCATCACAAGTGAGAACCTCAATGATCCACAGAAATTCTGGAAAGTGATTAAATCTCTCAGGCTCTTCTTACATTTGTTTTAAAAGACTCGGTCCCAGTTTATGATAGAACTGAAGTCTTGAATTGCTTTAATGGGCACTTTTTATCATCTGGTTCCTTTTTTGACTCTTCACAAACTGCCTCGATGAATCCCTGCACAGAATACACAATGTTTTCTGGAGACTATTTATTTTACACCTTTTACTGTAGATGAAGTGTGTAAGGAGCTAAAAACATTAGATCACAGAAACCCCCCGGGACCAGATTGTATGGAGCCTTATTTTTTTAAGTTGGCTGCAGATTTTGTAGCAGAGCCACTTTCAATAATTTTCAATCTTTCAATCATAACTAAAGAAAACCCATCAGTTTTGGAAATCAGCTTTTGTATTACCGTTATTAAAGGGAGGAGATCCTAGCCTGACAAGCCAGACCCACATCAAGATGTTTGGTCTGGAAACTCACCATAGACAGGGCTCAATTCGAGGGGCGGGATAAACGGTTGTTTTTCAAACTCCCTCTGCACGCGATAGGATAGCGGTACAACCAACCAGAACAACGAAGGTGAAGCAGAGCTCGCTGACTGATTAAACATTCGCCGTATCCGGTCAGCTAAACTCCGAACACATCTTCCCTTTTTAAGAATGACTTCAGTGCCGCTCTTTCTTTTCTCAGAGAAAAGCTTAACTCCAAGTCTTCCAGAGTCGCGGTCAGAGCTGATTCGAAAGACCGCCGTTCGCCAGTTTCTGTGTTTACTAGAAGCACGCAAACGCAACTCGGCCGTCGTCATTATGGCCCCGCCCACCGACTCTATACATGATGTGATTGGGCCGTCCAGATTTTGAGGAACACAGCTCAGAATGGTATTGAGAGTGCCTAGACGACACTTGCGGGCAAATTAAATTTGCTGCCGCTAGGGTGCGTCTAGATTTCTAGGCTAAGGAGATCCAGCAGTTCTGACTAATTATAGGCCAATATCAAATTTATGTGTACTATCAAAATTTTTGCAATCTCTTGTTTGTGATTAGTTGAAAGAATTATTGTACTCTAATGACATCCTCTCCAAATTTCAATCAGCCTTTAGAAAAAGCACAGTACAATCAATGCTACTATGAAGGTGGTAAATTATATTATTGTGGCACTTGATAGGAAACATCACTGTGCTTCACTTTTTATTGATCTGTCAAAAGCTTTTGACACCAGTGTTGACCATGCTGTTTAAAAAAAAAAGACTACTTAGCCTTAGATTATCAGAGCAGTCTTGATTGACAACTCCCTCACTTTTAAACAACACATAGAAAAACTTGTGACGAAATTAAAAGTTAAACTGGGTTTTTCTTCTGTAATAAATTGTGTTTTTCTTTTGAAGTGAAAATTCACCTTGTCACTGCTACTTTTTTATTTGCACTAGATTATGGTGATCTTTTTTATATAAATGCTTCTTCTTCATGTCTTCAAATGGTGGATTCGGTTTATCATGCTTCTCTGAGGTTCATTACTAACTGAAATTACTAACTGAAATACTCAGACCGGCCTGTCTGGCACCAACAATCATGCCACGCTCAAAATTTCTTAAATCACCATTCTTTCCCATTCTGACATTCAGTTTGGAGTTCAAGAGAATGTCTTAACCAGGACCACACTCCTAAATGCATTGAAGCAACTGCCATGTGATTGGTTGATTAGATAATTGCATTAATGAGAAATTGAACAGGTGTTCCTAATAATCCTTTAGGTGAGTGTGTGTATATATAACAACTCACAGAAGAGACATACTGGGGTAAAACTGAGTTTTATTTTATTTATTTACATTTATGCATTTAGCAGACACTTTTATCTGAGGAGTACAGGAAGCGATCCGTCATGAAGAGGTGAAGAAATGCAAAAAGGGCCTTAAATACAAAGTTTTGGACATTAGTCAGAGTAGCATAAGCAAGAATAGGGAGGGAATAGAAAAAAATAAAAGATTTAGAATTATGTATTTTTTTATAATACATAATTCTAAAGGCTTCTTATGGGGGTGTAGACTCGTTAGCTGAGCAAAGGCTTCTGGGGGGGTGTAGACTTTTTAGCTGAGCGAAGGCTTCTGGTGCGGGTGTGGACTCGTTAGCTGAGTGAAGGCTTCTGGTGGGGGTGTAGACTCGTTAGCTGAGAGAAGGCTTCTGATAGGGGTGTAGTTTTGTTAGCTGAGGGAAGGCTTCTGGTGGGGGCGTGGACTCGTTAGCTGAGCGAAGGCTTCTGGTGGGGGCGTGGACTCGTTAGCTGAGCAAAGGCTTCTGGTGGGGGTGTAGACTCATTAGCCGAGAGAAGGCTTCTGGTGGGGGCATGGACTTGTTAGCTGAGCGAAGGCTTCTGGTGGGGGCGTGGACTCGTTAGCTGAGCAAAGGCTCCTGGTGGGGGTGTGGACTCGTTAGCTGAGTGAAGGCTTCTGGTGGGGGTGTAGACTCGTTAGCTGAGCGAAGGCTTCTGGTGGGGGTGTAGACTCGTTAGCCGAGAGAAGGCTTCTGGTGGGGGCGTAGACTCGTTAGCTGAGGGAAGGCTTCTGGTGGGGGCGTAGACTCGTTAGCTGAGGGAAGGCTTCTGGTGGGGGCATAGACTCGTTAGCCGAACAAAGGCTTCTGGTGGGGGCGTGGACTCGTTAGCTGAGCGAAGGCTTCTGGTGGGGGCGTGGACTCGTTAGCTGAGCAAAGGCTCCTGGTGGGGGTGTGGACTCGTTAGCTGAGTGAAGGCTTCTGGTGGGGGTGTAGACTCGTTAGCTGAGCGAAGGCTTCTGGTGGGGGTGTAGACCCGTTAGCCGAGAGAAGGCTTCTGGTGGGGGCGTAGACTCGTTAGCCGAACGAAGGCTTCTGGTGGGGGTGTGGACTCGTTAGCTGAGCGAAGGCTTCTGGTGGGGGTGTGGACTCGTTAGCTGAGTGAAGGCTTCTGGTGGGGGTGTAGACTCGTTAGCTGAGCGAAGGCTTCTGGTGGGGGTGTATACTCGTTAACCGAGAGAAGGCTTCTGGTGGGGGTGTAGGCTCGTTAGCTGAGGGAAGGCTTCTGGTGGGGGCATGGACTCGTTAGCTGAGCGAAGGCTTCTGGTGGGGGTGTAGACTCGTTAGCTGAGCGAAGGCTTCTGGTGGGGGCGTGGACCCGTTAGCTGAGCGAAGGCTTCTGGTGGGGGTGTAGACTCGTTAGCTGAGCGAAGGCTTCTGGTGGGGGCGTGGACCCGTTAGCTGAGCGAAGGCTTCTGGTGGGGGCGTGGACCCGTTAGCTGAGCGAAGGCTTCTGGTGGGGGTGTAGACTCGTTAGCTGAGCGAAGGCTTCTGGTGGGGGTGTAGACTCGTTAGCCGAGAGAAGGCTTCTGGTGGGGGCGTAGACTCGTTAGCCGAACGAAGGCTTCTGGTGGGGGTGTGGACTCGTTAGCCGAGCGAAGGCTTCTGGTGGAGGTGTAGACTCGTTAGCTGAGAGAAGGCTTCTGGTGGGGGTGTGGACTCATTAGCTGAGCGAAGGCTTCTGGTGGGGGTGTAGACTCGTAGGAGTGAGTCGAAGTATGTGGGTCCTGAGCTTGTGGTGGATCCATAAACAAGAGTCAAAGCCTTGAACTTGATGTGGGCAGCGAGTGGTACCAGTGGTGAGAATATAACTTCAGAATCAGTATATTTATAGGGGCTAGGGTCTAGGGGCAAGTGCTCTGTATGTGCGTTCAATGTCCCAGCCATGTGATGGAGTTAGTATATCTAGTATCTGAGGTAGCTATTATTCCAACAAATATTAAATTATTTAGTCTGTTTCAATTTTGGCCTTCCAAGTGTGGCGATGGGATGGATTGGATCGCAGATCCCTTTGGTTTGCCTCCAAAAATTCAACTCTTACTTTACATTTCTGATTCTTTCCATTAACACTGGCAGTTTCCACAGACATGGTGGCCTTGCGAATGTCTTTCAAGCTTTGCATTTCCTCTGACATTTGTTTTAGTGTGTTAAAGATGCTTGCGATATTCTCTGCGACATTCCCCTTCTGGGGGTTTGTTGGTGTCCATCAGAGAAACTACTATGCTATCATCTCCCTCGACATTTGGGATTGTATTGCCAACTCTCAGGGCCTTTTTTATGCTAGATTGTACTGTTTTCTGCCCACAATCTATTTTTTCCTGTTGATTGAAACACTTTCTAACTTTTCTAACACTTACTTTTTTTTTCTTTAAATTTTTTTTTTTGAGTAAGCGTTTTAGGATTATAAGAAAGGATAAATAAACTGTGCTGCTATAAGTGGTGCTAAACTACTCTGACATCCACCTTGATGTGTTACGTGACTCTTTTTAGCATATTTCTGAGAAGCACACTTGAGCAAACTTGTTTTAATACAAGGCCAAATAAGACTCTGAAAAACAAGATTAGATAACCTCAGGCAACACAAGCAGGAGTCTGAAAGATGTATAGATGGTAATCAGAGCCAGGTAATTACCCTCTTGTTGAGCAATAAACCATCTAACCAGATAGATTTATGTGAAAGTTTGTCTTCCATTGAAAATGCTTTAGGCAAGGCAAGGCAAGTTTACAGTGCCTTGCGAAAGTATTCGGCCCCCTTGAACTT
Organism: Pseudorasbora parva; assembly: GCF_024679245.1. Classification (NCBI taxonomy): domain Eukaryota; kingdom Metazoa; phylum Chordata; class Actinopteri; order Cypriniformes; family Gobionidae; genus Pseudorasbora; species Pseudorasbora parva. Next base: position 3,582,885 of record NC_090191.1, read on the forward strand.
TGCGACCTTTTGCCACATTTCAGGCTTCAAACATTAAGATATATTTGGTTCAGATGAAACCAAAATTGAACTTTTTGGCAACAATGCAAAAAGTTATGTTTGGCGTAAAAGCAACACAGCTCATCACCCTGAACACACCATCCCCACTGTCAAACATGGTGGTGGGAGCATCATCTTCTTCAGCAGGGACAGGAAAGATGGTTAAAATTGGTGGGAAGATAGTTGGAGCCAAATACAGGACCATTCTGCAAGAAAACCTGATGAAGTCTGCAAAAGACCTGAGACTGGGACGGAGATTTGTCTTCCAACAAGACAATGATCCAAAACATAAAGCAAAATCTACACTGCAATGGTTCAAAAATAAACATATCCAGGTGTTAGAATGGCCAAGTCAAAGTCCAGACCTGAATCCAATCGAGAATCTGTGGAAAGAACTGAAAACTGCTGTTCACAAACGCTCTCCATCCAACCTCACTGAGCTTGAGCTGTTCTGCAGGAGGAATGGGCAAAAATTTCAGTCTCTCGATTAGCAAAACTGATAGAGACATACCCCAAGCGACTTACAGCTGCAATCGCAGCTAAAGGTGGCGCAACAAAATATTAACTTAAGGGGGCCGAATAATTTTGCACGCCCAATTTTTCAGTTTTTGATTTGTTAAAATTTTGAAATATTCAATACATTTTGTTCCACTTCATGATTGTGTCCCACTTGTTGTTGATTCTTCACAAAAAAATGACAGTTTTATATCTTCTAAACGGTATAAGATATATTATAAGATAAGATATAGTTTAGATACTTCTAAACTTTATGTTTGAAGCCTGAAATGTGGCAAAAGGTCACAAAGTTCAAGGGGCCCGAATACTTTCGCAAGGCACTGTATATTGCACATTTCATACACAATCTAATACAAAGTGCTTTCCACAGAAAAGGAAAATTATCACAATAGTTAATTAATTTGAATTAAAAATATCATGCATAAGAAATTAAATAACAATCTAAAGGCTAAAATACTGCCTGAATCATGCTAGGATTTTACACTAGACATGCCCCTGCTAGTGTCTCCTTACTCTCGTTGAGGTGTTTGCGCAACGATTCACTGGCTTCCCAATATGGCTTCAGGGTTCCACATTGTTGTCCATCAGAGCGGATCTGCACATAATCACTTAAATTATGATCTTAAAGGGTTAGTTCACCCAAAAATGAAAATTCTGTCATTCATTTCTCACCCTCCCCATACAAAAATATAATAATGTCATACATGTCCATACATCGCAAGTGACAGTCATATACATAGTGCTGCTCTTTTTTTTTTATTTCTCCCTGAATGTCTTTTAAAGAGACAGGCAGAGCGAGCCTCAACGCAGCTTTGTTACCAGAGATACAGTCCATTTTCAATCGCTGTTTACATTGAAAGTAATAATAATAAAACAACTGTGTGTGATGCACATGGAAGCTACAGAGCCTCATAAAAGCCACTTGGTTTACAAGTCAAATATGATCATATTAATATACATGAACATAATTAGTGTGAGTCAGTCATATGTCAAAACAGCCTACTAATAAAATAAGAAACATTCTGCTAATTCTGTTTAATGTCTGGTACATGGGCGTAGATTACGCGGGGGACGCGGGGGACGTGTCCCCCTCACTTTTAATAAAATGTATTTTCGTCCCCCGCACTTTTACTGGGTCTCACCGATCCTAGTCGACCCGCTCCGAGCGGGATCCGAACCGGCGTTACCTGCGCGGGGGCGGGCAAGTTAACAGGGACGCTAAAAACAGCTTTCTTTAATCTGGGTTGATTGCGCGCTTCTTGAGGTCACGGGCAAGTGTATTTACATAGAAACCAATGTGAATACATCAAGATTTAAATTCAGAGACAAAAAATAATCTATGCATGACCTGTCATTTTATCCGCATCTAAATATGAGGAGTTCGCTCTCACAGAATGTCAAACGTGTGGATTCGTAGAGGTAATATCCCGTCACGCTGGAGCTGCAGCTGAAGGAAAACAATCGTTATGATGATGAAACGTGACGACGACAATCAGACGAGTGCGACAATATATGCTTTATGTGTGTTTTTCAAGTCATCTCAATGTAGGCTATTTATTGACAATAAAGTATAGGCCATCATATGAATAATTCAGTTTTTAATGTTAAGTATATTCTGCTCACCAAGGCTGCATTTATGTAATCAAAAATAGTTCAAACAGTAATATTTTGAAATATTATTACAAATTAAAACAGCTTTTTTCTTATGTGAATATATAGTAATTTATTCCTGTGATCAAAGCTGAATTTATCATTACTCCAGTCTTCAGTGCCACATGATCCTTCACTATTCATTCTCATATGATGATTTTATAATCAAGAAACATTTATGATTATTATCTGTGTTGAAAACAGTTGTGCTGCTTAAAAATGTTGTGGAAACCATGATAAGCCATGTAATACATGTTATTTTTCAGGATTCTTTAATGAATAGAAAGTTCAATGGATAGCATTTATTTGCATTCATTAAATAAATTATTATCTTTTGTAATATTAAAAATATCACTTGTGATCAATTTAATGCATGTCTGATCAACAAAAGTATTAATTTCTCTCTTTTTTTAATTTTACCACAAATGTTTAGATGGTTTCCACAAAAATTAAGCAGCACTATGAGCAGCAAAACTGATAATAATCCTAAATGTGTGTTGAGCATCAAATCCTCATCTGAGAATGATTAGTGAAGGATCATGTGACACTGAAGACTGGAGTAATGATGATAAATTCAGCTTTGATCACAGGAATAAATCACACTTTACTATATCTTCACATAGAGAACAGCATGGTTTACATCAGAATATATCTATATTTTTTTACATAAAATATATGGAGTCTTAATGCACAAGTGTTTGTATGGCTAGTTTATAAACCAATCATAAAATTGGCACAAAAAATAGGAGAATAATATTATAAATATTAATTATTGGTTATTGTTCAGCAGTGTATTTGACATCTTGCCCAATTAAAAGCAAGAGATGCGATAAATTATATTGGTCAAAAAAAATACAAATAATTTCTGTCCCCCTCACTTCTGAAAAGATGGCTACGCCCCTGGTCTGGTAATAAATATTTTTGCCCTGTACATTTTCTTAGTTCAACTCTCTTTCTTAGGGAACTCAAATTAATGTTGAAAAACCTCATAAAATCAAAATTTCATGCCATGGGACCTTTAAAGGTTTCTCACTGAAAGCAACGGGTTACGGGCCGTGTCGGCACAGAACAGTATTGGGATTTGGCCATTCTCAGTAGACGCTTGTATCTGAGAGCTAAGCAGCAGTCCAAGTGAACACACACTACGTCTTTCTGTTTGTTTTCCCCAGGCAGGCGATAGTAACATGCAGCTCCTAGAGAGTTTTGAACCTTGTGTTAGGCTACATCAGGGACATGCAGAGAGTTCTTCAGGGGATCAAATGCAAAAACAAACAAAAAATGGGAATAGCTAATGGTGGTGGTTTTAAAATGAGGCAATTTCCTGACATTTAATATTTATTTTTATCAAATTTATCAAATAAAAATATGTCCCTGTTACACTTAATTTTACTAGCTAAATAAAGATTGCGCTAAACAAAAAAAGAAAGACCAAATACAATTCCATTTTCTATTTTTACATGTAATTGTACTATTTATAACATTTCAACAAATTAGTGTTTCACACATTTTTACATCTATTCCAAAATAACTAAAGGCAGTAACAATTTAAACTAAATATTTTATTTGTAAACTAATGTTTAGCTTTTTTTTTTTTAAGTCAACTTATTTACATCAGGCCTGGTAAACAGTGAATGGCAAAGACAGAAACGAAGGTGTATCTTTAATTTCCCCAAGCTGATTGTGAAGTGAAAACTTTTGTTTTCGATACGATACCGATACTTTCAAGGCCAGCGATAGCGATAATGATACTTCTAAACTGAACTTTTTAATTATTACATTATTAAATAACAAGCAGCAACCTCCCCCAGTTTCTGTTGAAGCCGGAAGTGACTTAAACTGCAATTCCTTGACTGGCCACTAGGCACAGGGTCCAGTAGGAGCAGAATCGCATTGAGGCCCATGTTAAAATTCCCAAATTGACAGCAGAAAAAAACATGTTTACAGCCTGGTACAAATTATGGTTTTGGTCTATACAGCTAATTTTGCCCTTCATGACAAATGTGAGGGGGGTGAATTTTTTTTATAACTTTGGTTTACATTATATAGAAAAGAGATCTAATCATCTTCTTCTTTCGGTTTTTTCTTCAGGGGTCGCCACAGCGAATCATCTGCCTACATCTAGTCCCATCCTCTGTATCCTCTTCTCTCAGACCGACTACCCTCATGTCCTCCTTCACTACATCCATAAACCTCCTCTTTGGTCTTCCTCTTGACTTCCTGCCTGGCATCTCTAGCAAAAGAGATCTAATAAAGTAATCAAATATAAAATAACACTATAGTTTTCACTGTTGCAAGTATCTTTCTCTTGGCCTTTTGTTGTTGTATTCACATGGCATAGTCATCAGGGTTAGACGCTGCCCCTTTAAGACCAAATGCAGCTCTCTTCCAACTATTAATGCCCATTTAAGTCATAAACTGTGTTTAAGCCAGGGGTCTCAAACTCGCGGCCCGCAGGATGATATTTTGTGGCCCCCTACTTGACATCAAAGTTTAGTGTTAGTTGCTCTGAAAACAAATTTTGCCGGAGTCTTTGCGTGTGCTGCGCTTGCCACGCTTTATGCCTCACTTCATGTGTGTGAGAGAGTTAGCGCGGCCCTCTCTCATGCAGTATAATTGGTTGACAGGCTGATCAGACAGTCGAAATGAATGTGGTTTAACAGCGCTCAAATGGCCACTCAAATCAAAGTAGGCGGGGCTTACATTCTCTTTTGGCTCGTGCGTCTTCTCCATAGACCGTAAAAAAATATGGACGACTCGACATCATCTGTTTCCGCTTGGCAGAGTTGAAGCTTTCAGGCGGCCTGCACGGCGCTGACATCTTGGGACCGAGTCTGCAGTAGTGATTTCGGGACCGGAGTTGCGCAGTAGAGAGCAGGAAGTAGAGCAGGAAGTACAGTCGCGATATCAAAAGCCCGTCCACACTCTCGCAGATGCAGAACAATTCATTATGTTGGTGTGAAATAAACAGTTATGGAAATGTAGAAATTTCGAGGGATCGAGGCACGAAAGCTTCAGTTTCTGAGAAGGATACCGCAGGCTTGGTCTTCTCTCTCTCTCTCACACACACACACACTCACACACATAACATCACACACACAGACGAGCGCGTCAATCTATCGTGTAATGCGTGTTGCGGAGAGAGACTATTCTTTCAGGTGAAATCACCTGAATGGCATACACACATGTACACAAAATGCAACGTGTCCATTCTCTTAATACACAATCATTGATGAACATTTTAATGAAGAGAACTAAATGAGCGCAGTAGAATGCTGAACATTTGAGATGATTTACTAAAAGTCTGCTATTAGACCACTGAGGAACTTAAATATAAGCAGCGGATCCATCACATTTTCACAAATAACCAACAAGATCAGAGACGTGTGCTGACATGTGCTGCCTCTAACCTGAAAACGTCTCCTTGTTGTGTTTCCACAAAATATGTTCAGAACAGTTTCTGAGAATGAGCCTTTCTGAATAACCAATCAGATCACAGAGATGTGTGCTGACATGTCTGACTGACATTCTTCTCATTCTCACGTCTTACCTGAAAACGTCTCCTTGATCTGTTGAAGTGGCATTTCAGAGACTTCAACACAACAGTTCAGAGCAACGAGCAGAAGCCTCTACAAATAGTATTTGAGGTGAGTGTTTCATCTTTATCTAGTGTTTTCTTGTCGTCTTATGATGTGTCATTGCTGCTTCTGAGACTTTAATACTGTGCTGAAGTCATTTTGATGATTTTATTTAATCCTCTTTATGTCATGATCTGACAGATGACCAAGTGTGTGTTTGTAAGTGAATCACAGAAGGCTGCACAAAACACTGTTTTTTTTTATAATACAAAATATATAAAACTACACAATATACAAAATAGCCAATAGACAATAGGTGTGTCTCAATCAGCTCCGTAGTTTAGTAGAGGACTAATTCCCCTAAAACCCCACGGACTAATTCCCTGATCAGTGCTCTGCCTACCGAACTAGTTAGCTGATTGAGACGCACCCATCATTTTCTAAAATAAATGTCAAAATGTATTCAATAATAAAATACATTTTGACAGTGTCTACAGTGGCATAGCACAAGATCCTGGCCCTATGCACTGGCAGTCCTGATGAGCCTCCATGTTCCCAAAATAAAATAGCTCTAGATACTTTTTACAAAGTGAAATAGCTTTACTGAGTGAAAATAGATTATATTTACACCATATAAAACTTATTTCCAATATGTGTAAATAGTAATAACATGCAATTTATGTTCTTTTTGACAGATACATAATATTTGCACCTCAGTATTGTTGTACATTAACAGGATTCACTACAAATACATGTAAATTATTATATTTATTCAAATTATTAAATGGATGCGGCCTTTAATGGGACAAATATCTCTAATTATGTTTACTGACAAATATTGCAAATCATGTGGTGCATTTCTGTCTTTAAGTATTTGTGTTTAGGTTGTACACTTTGTGTGTACTATTGAGTGAATTATTCTCTAATTTTACATTGAAATTTGTTGCATGTTAAAATCGATACACTGGCCCTTTAAGAATTGCGACTGTAAATAATGCGAAGAGAGTGGAGTCGCACGTTTTCTTTACTGCATCTGTGATATTTAGGAGGATTTAAGATATTTATTTTATTTTATTTGCTTAATTTATTAACAAAATCAAGATTTAAGGAAGATTTTTCATGCACAAGACGGATTATGTGTATTGTTTTTAATGAGCGAGTTGATGGGAAACTTATGCGATGCAAACTCTACTCAATAAATGCTTTGATTATTATTAAACATCTCATCAGACACTTTATTTCCACTTTTAGAACATTTTCTTCATTTATATTCAAAGTAAATAGCCTACCTTTCCGATGTGCTGGGAAAAGCATTGTTTTTGTGTTGTCTGGACTATTGCTCCTCCCAGTGCCTATTAGTATCATATAAATGTGAATATTTGACTGCTAAATTACTAATGTAACTTTACAATAAATAATATTAATCTCCTTTAGCATACAGTATTTTAAGTGATGATAGTAGCTTCCTAGGGATGCTACCGCTAACGTTCACTAGCAGTTCAATACTAATTTAACAAAGAAAAAAAGTAGGCTACAGTATTTACAAATGAAACTGACCCGCAGTTGAATCCCTGAACAGGTCAGTAAGTTTGCAACGTGCTGCTTCTTCTTTGAGTGCTTTCTTTTTTTCTTTGCCCTTTCCCTCTGCTTGACCTGCCGCTTTCTCCATCATCCGGTGCTGCGCGATTGGCTGAGGCAAGTCGATCTAAACTAACAGATTTGTGATTTTTTTTTTTTTATTAGTAGTAATAATTGTATTGAATATCGAATTCGAAAATTATCACTTTAGTAAAGGCAATATTATAAAATAAGAATTATTAAAAAAAAGAAAAGAAAAAAAAACTGAAGGGGAGGGAAGGACAACGCCCCCAGATGAAGAGAGGGAAGGAGGAGTCATGGCCGAGCTGACGGGTTGATGGGCTGAGGAGAAATGTGAGATTGGCCAATTTAATAATAATGATTTATGAGGCATTTACATTCATATTTAATCATTTAGCAGACGCTTTTATCCAAAGGGGAGAGCAATAGAAGCAACGAAACAAACAAGGCCAAAACCTGTAAGAGCTGTAAGAAGTCTCAGTTAATTAGGACAGTACACTTTTTTTTTTTTGAGGCGACACATACTCTGTGCTGTACTCTAAGCTTAGAGACATTTATCTGAAATAAACTAACAATAAAAAATCATCTCTGAGACATCAACAGGCTTTCTGCGAACCTGTCCAGCTGTAAACGCGCGTGTGTGTGCGTGCGTGTTTTTTTTTTTTTAACGGTCCTGTTTAAACTGGTTTTGAAGATGAACGTATTTTTGCAGTTGTTTCAAATTATTTGCTGTAAATAAGAATATCAGAAGCAGTTTTTTCAGAAAGAACATATTCATGCATTCATTCTACACATTTGTTCCATTTTATTGTCCATCGTGTTTCACATACAATGAAAAACCGTTCAAATGCTTTTTCTCTGCAGTACTTCAGTAGTCCACGTTTCATTCAGCCTATGAAATCAGTTCGATTACACTGGACCGTCCTCAGTAGAGAACAGGCGAACACTTGTAAACTACACTTCAGTGTAGTAGTTTTAAACAACAATTATTCCTTGTAAAGTAACTTATAGATTTGTTTTGAATAGTGTTGGCATCTCTGTTCTGTGAACTCTTGAAGTACTACTACCACATGGGGTTTGACTCTGCACTGCCATCTGCTGATGTTATTCAGGTTTATTCTGTCATCGCATCGCTCTATCGTGTGTTTTCCAGTGTTTAGGTTCGTCTTTTGTCAAGATTTATTTATTAGCTCTTTATTCAACAGAGATTGTTTTAAAGCAGATTTAAAGTGATAATTATGCAAAAAGAGTTCATGTTGGCTAGGCAGAATCTCTAGGAGAAAACAGTGTCATTGTTGATTCAGTTCTGTTGAACTAGTTTAATCTATAAAGCATTTCTGCAGAAAACAGTGATGTATCCAGCTCAGTTCAGTTCACATATACTAGTGTCCGTCAGATCAAGACTACTGTTGAACATTAAGTGTCCCAAACTCAGCCAGCCAGAGGCGACAGTGGTAATGAACCCAAAATCCATCAGGTGCCAGAAGAAAACATGTGAGGAGCCCGGCTCCGTTGAGTTCTGCTCTGGCCAATGAACGATTATATTATGAGGATCAGATCTAGTATTATACGGATTATATTTCAGGCTGCATCACAACCCTAGAGGAAAAATAACATACATTTATTTTATGCATATATAGTTAGTATGAAATAAATGTAGGCCTATTTTAAATACATATAGTTGTTTTTTTGCACTTGGACAGAAACCGTCACACTCCGAACTCACTTAAGAAATTTGTGCTGATGTTCATTTGCATATTAACTCATACATAACTCTTTCTGTCATGACTTGAAAACCGCATATCTGCTGAAGCTCAGAGGTGTTTATCTGAGGTAAAGTAACATGATAAGACACGATTCAGAAACATAAAGCTGCTTTCTGGAAACCCCTCCAGCTGTAAACCGACTATCAGCACAAACCATCAGTTTCATATGTTTCCCTGAAATGGCCCTGGTCAATCTGGTTCTGAAGATGAACTCATTTCTGCAGTGGTGTTAAAATCACAGCTAGTAACTATCACAGCAAATCATTCATCTTCCCTCATAAATAAAGTAAATAGAAATAGCAGAATACACAGAACATATTCCTGGATCATTTCTTCTTCTTTTCCCTCTGTTGAGCGGCTGTTCTTCACAATGAAAGGCTGTTAAACTGCAGTCACTGAAGTCTAATGCAGCTGTAGAATCACACAAAAGCAAACACTCGTGTCCACTAAAGGTCCTCCTGTCATGATGTTGTTGCATATAATTATTGACGATGCATATTATTATTACTAGTGCAGGTAATGGTTAATCTGTCAGCAACATGGGATGATGTCTTTGTCAAAGAAACAGATTCTTAAAAAACCGACAAGTGAAAATTTCTTCTGGGAAATAATCAAGAGTCATTTGGTGACTTTAATCCAGCAAGTGACACTCCTCAAACATTTGAATATTCAAACATATTATAAGACATGTTGTGAGAAATGTTTACGGGTCATTCTTACTATTCGGTGACATTTCAGCTTGGTAACTTTCTATTACATTTTTTTTTTTTTTTAATTTCCATGATTTTATAATTTTATTTAAAATTTGTTACAATACAATAAAAATATATTGGTCCAGCTCAGGATATTATTGTTTAATAATTTTGACCAAATTCTTCACACATGCAAAGGCCAAATGTCCTCCCTGTTACCGTAATTCTCATCTCAATTAATATGTTTTAAATGCATAATTATTGTAATATTTATATATTCTAAGAGCTAAAATGTCCCTCACTCTACCCTGCAAATGTTTTAACAAAGTGTTCATAAACAAGCATTATCTTGAGAAAAGTTTTTTTTAAGGCACAATGGTAATTTCAACATATTCCTTTTAGAATAAAAATAAATTTCATTGGAATTTTGTCCCCATCTCAAATAACTGAATTGTGCCATTTCATTTTCTACAAGTAACCACCAAGATATGCATAACATTTGTTGAACTTATTTAATTAACATTAAAAACAGAGGTAACAGGGTGGACAGAGGAGAAACAGGGTGGACAGGAGGTAACAGGGTGGACAGAGGAGAAACAGGGTGGACAGGAGGTAACAGGGTGGACAGAGGAGAAAAAGGGTGGACATGAGGTAACAGGGTGGACAGAGGAGAAACAGGGTGGACAGGAGGTAACAGGGTGGACAGGAGGTAACAGAGTAGGCAGAGGAGAAACAGGGTGGACAGGAGGTAACAGGGTGGACAGAGGAGAAACAGGGTGCACAGAGGAGAAACAGGGTGGACAGGAGGTAACAGGGTGGACAGAGGAGAAACAGGGTGGACAGGGGGTAACAGGGTGGACAGAGGAGAAACAGGGTGGACAGAGGAGAAACAGGGTGGACAGGAGGTAACAGGGTGGACACGGGGTAACAGGGTGGACATGGGGTAACAGGGTGGACAGAGGAGAAACAGGGTGGACAGGAGGTAACAGGGTGGACAGAGGAGAAACAGGGTGGACAGGAGGTAACAGGGTGGACAGGAGGTAACAGGGTGGACAGAGGAGAAACAGGGGGGACAGGAGGTAACAGGATGGACAGAGGAGAAACAGGGTGGACAGAGGAGAAACAGGGTGGACAGAGGAGAAACAGGGTGGACAGGAGGTAACAGGGTGGACAGAGGAGAAACAGGGTGGACAGGAGGTAACAGGGTGGACAGAGGAGAAACAGGGTGGACAGGGGGTAACAGGGTGGACAGAGGAGAAACAGGGTGGACAGAGGAGAAACAGGGTGGACAGGAGGTAACAGGGTGGACACGGGGTAACAGGGTGGACATGGGGTAACAGGGTGGACAGAGGAGAAACAGGGTGGACAGGAGGTAACAGGGTGGACAGAGGAGAAACAGGGTGGACAGGAGGTAACAGGGTGGACAGAGGAGAAACAGGGGGGACAGGAGGTAACAGGATGGACAGAGGAGAAACAGGGTGGACAGAGGAGAAACAGGGTGGACAGAGGAGAAACAGGGTGGACAGGAGGTAACAGGGTGGACAGAGGAGAAACAGGGTGGACAGGAGGTAACAGGGTGGACAGAGGAGAAACAGGGTGGACAGGAGGTAACAGAGTGGACAGAGGAGAAACAGGGTGGACAGGAGGTAACAGGGTGGACAGAGGAGAAACAGGGTGGACAGGAGGTAACAGGGTGGACAGAGGAGAAACAGGGTGGACAGGAGGTAACAGGGTGGACAGGAGGTAACAGGGTGGACATCACGCCACTGAACAACAGGACATCAGACCACAAATCAACTAATTAACCCTGCCATCTCATGAAGAAGAAAGAAACATGAACAACATCAACCATTCAAAATTGTCTAATCTAAAAGAAAACAGTAAAAGGAAGAGTAAACGTAACAGCATCTTACTGTTACTACACTCTTAAAAATAAAGGTTCTTAAATGGTTCTTTGGCAGGGTGTATGGTTCTATGAAGAACCTTTAAAATCCAAAGAACCTTTCCATCGCACAAAAGGTTCTTTGTAGTGCAAAAAGGTTCTTTAGACTATAAAACGGTTAGAAAAAGATGGTTCTTTAAAGAACCTTTCACAAAACGGTTCTTTGGGGAACCAAAAATAGTTCTCCTATGGCATCACTGTGAAAGCCCATGTTTGGTTCTTCCTGGCACCTTTATTTTTAAGGGTGTACTTACTGCAACATACTACTGAACAGACCAACATCCCATGTGTTGTTCTAGGAAATTCCACACTGTCTTCTCAAGCTGGACGGACCTCTTAACAAATAAATTCCATATAAATTGATTATAATTACAAATAAATGCTATAAACACTTATTTATCTAGGTATTATGTCCACTCTGTTACAATATGTCCACCCTGTTACTGTGCAAAAGAGTAACAAGGTGGACAGTAAAAGGAGGGACATTTTATTCTAAAGTTAGCCACTGCTACTTACGTGATGAACAACAAGCTAGTGCGCAGTGATCACTGAGGAAGATTTTTAACATGTTTATTAACCATATTTTCAAAATTACAATCAATTATCAGTTTCCACTATAAATAGGCATAACAGGGTGGACATGTTATGCTTTACCACATCAATAAATTATAAATTAAGGAGAGAGACTTGCCTTGATTCTTGTGGATAGTTTGCTGCCAAAAGTTCTTTAACTTCCTGAGAGGCATGTGATTAGAGGAACAGTTAAGGGGTGTGTTCAGATGGATTTAGCATCAGAGTAACGGGGGACATTCAGTTCAGGGACACAACATATTTTAAAGACTTTAAGCATTAAATATGTTTTAATAACAAAAAATATATATTGGTGAGGAATAGTATAAATAAGAATATACAACAATATTTAAAAATTTGGAATTTGTTTGATTTTTATTACTTATATTTGTGGTTGAAGCTAGGCAAACTTACTTGGGGACATGGCAGTTTAGCATACTTGCACTAAAATCAAAGTAATTATTTTTAATTAATTAATCCTGGGTACATATAATTGTGTTCTATGGTAAAGGGGGATTAACTGTGTAAGATGACCCTTTAAATAGAATTATTAGCCAATTTTTACTCAAAATATACCATTTTATGTCATGAGGACTCAAATGGCACCGAATGCTAGGACCCAGCCAGCAATGACATGTGGGGCCCAGATGAGGGCTTCATGGGCGGCACAAGTGGGCCCCATTATGGGCTTGCACCCGGGATCCACAATGGGGCAAGCCCTTGAAGCCCAGACGTACCAAAAGTGGGACCTGTAAGGATACTGCATGGGTCTTAATTGGGCAATTCATGTCAGACCCATTTGGGCCCCACCTGAACAAAGGGGTTTAAAGTGGGTTTGCACCTGGGATCCACATGGGGGCCAGCCATGGATGCCCAGATGGGTATTAAGTGGGATCTGTAAGGATCTTATGTGGGTCTTAACTGGGCAATTCATGTCAGACCCATTTGGGCCCCACCTGCCCAATGGGGTTTAAAGTGGGTTTGCACCCGGGATCCACATGGGGGCCTGCCGTGGATGCCTAGATAGGTTTTAAGTGGATATGTAAGGGTCTTATGTGGGTCCTAACTGGGCAATTCATGCCAAACCCATTTGGGCCCCACCTGCCCAAAGGGGTTTAAAGTGGGTTTGCACCCGTGATCCACATGGGGACCAGCTGTGGATGCCCAGGTGGGTTTTAAGTGGGATCTGTAAGGGTCTTATGTGGGTCTTAACTAGGCAATTCATGTCAGACCCATTTGGGCCCCACCTGCCCAAAGGGGTTTAAAGTGGGTTTGCACCCGGGATCCACATGGGGGCCAGCCGTGGATGCCCAGGTGGGTTTTAAGTGGGATCTGTAAGAGTCTTATGTGGGTCTTAACTGGGAATTCATGTCAGACCCATTTGGGGCCCACCAGTCTGAAGGGGTTTAAAGTGGGCTTGCACCCGGGATCCACATGGGGGCTAGCCGATGATGCCCAGGTGGTTTTTAAGTGGGATCTGTAAGGGTCTTGTGTGGGTCTTAACCGGGCAATTCATGTCAGACCCATTTGGGGCCCACCAGTCTGAAGGGGTTTAAAGTGGGCTTGCACCAGGATTCAACCGTGAATGCCCATATGGGCTTAAAGTTGGCTCTGTAAGGCACTTATGTGTTTCCTAACTGGGCAATTCATGCAAGGCCTTTCTAAGCCTAACCATGCCAAATGGTTTAAGGAAACATTTACATTTAACCATTTAGCAGACACTTTTATCCAAAGCGACTTACAAAAAAGGGGAGAGTAATAGAAGCAACGAAACAGACAAGCCAACAACCTGTAAGAGCTGTAAGAAATCTCAATTAATTAGCACAGTACACAATTTATTTATTTTTTTAAATATTTTTTTTATAGACATCTACAACAAAAACTCACGTACGTAAAATGCTGAACACTGGATTTTGATAGCTATGATAACAACCCATTAGGACTAAGGCTTTTGCCCCAACTGTTGTCGTTAATGCAGATTCAGATTCAGTGGCCCAATGGGTTGGTTTTGTATTCTAGCTAAACGCGCAGCAATAGCCATCTACAACAAAAACTCACGTACGCAAAATACAGAACACTGGATTTTGATAGTTATGATAACTATGTAACATACCCGCCTGAAGGCACATCCGGATGAGAGACGTAGATATGATCCAGGAGTGTGCGCTCTTTGGTCGTTGCTGTGGTGATCAGTAAGTGCTATTCTGTATTGGTCAAGTGCAATTGGAAAAGATGTGTCTTAAGATGTTTTTTAAAAATGGCTACAGACTCGGCAGCACGAATTGAGATCGGCAGGTCATTCCACCAGGTGGGAACGGTCCAGGAAAATGTCCGGGAGAGCGATTTCATGCCTCTTTGGGATGGAACCACGAGGCGCCGCTCGCTCGCAGAACGCAAGCTTCTGGAGGGTGTGTAAGTCTGAACAAGTGAGTTTAGGTATATTGGTGCAGAGCCAGTGGTTGTTTTGTAGGCGAGAACTAGTGCCTTGAATTTGATGCGAGCAGCCATTGGCAACCAGTGCAGTCTGATGAAGAGAGGCGTAACATGCGCTCTCTTCGGCTCATTAAAGACCACTCTCGCTGCTGCATTCTGGATCAGCTGCAAGGGTTTGATAGTGCATGCTGGAAGCCCAGCCAGAAGAGCATTACAATAGTCTAGTCTGGAGAGAACAAGAGCTTGAACCAGGAGTTGTGCAGCCTGTTCTGATAGGAAGGGTCTAATCTTTCTAATGTTGTTTAAAGCAAATCTGCAGGACCGGGCTGTTGGAGTAATGTGGTCAGTGAAGTTTAACTGGTCATCAATCACAACTCCAAGGTTTCTGGCTGTCCTTGATGGAGATATGGTCGATGAACCAAGCTGAATGGAGAAATTTTGATGAAGTGCTGGGTTGGTTGAGAAAACAAGTAATTCTGTCTTTGCAAGATTGAGTTTAAGATGATGCTCTTTCATCCAGTCAGAAATGTCTGTCAGACAGGCAGCGATACGAACACTGACTGTAGGATCATCTGGTTGAAATGAGAAGTAGAGTTGAGTGTCATCAGCATAGCAGTGATAGGAGAAGCCGTGTTTCTGAATGACAGAACCTAATGATGACATGTAGATGGAGAAGAGAAGTGGTCCAAGCACTTAGCCCTGGGGAACCCCAGTAGCTAGATGATGTGACTTAGACACTACACCTCTCCATGACACCCTGTAGGACCTACCAGAGAGGTAAGACCTGAACCACTGGAGAGCAGTTCCTGAGATCCCCGTCTTCTTAAGTGTCGACAGGAGGATCTGGTGGTTAACTGTGTCAAAAGCAGCAGACAGATCCAGCAGAATGAGCACTGAGGATTTGGAAGCTGCTTTTGCCAGTCTCAGTGCCTCAGTTACCGAGAGCAAGGCAGTCTCAGTCGAATGGCCGCTTTTGAAGCCGGATTGGTTGTTGTCTAGGAGGTTGTCCCGTTCAAGAAACATAGAGAGTTGATTGAACACAACTCGCTCAAGGGTCTTTGCAATGAAAGGCAGAAGGGGCTTCCGGTCTGGCGGGCGTACGAAGGGCAGCATAGATAAACGAGCTCCCGACTACAAAGTTGATTAACCCTATATACCTAACTCGAAATTGGGAAAAACTGAATTCAATGAGAACAGGGTAGCGTTAGACATAAAAGATGCCCAAAAAGTAAAAGTAAAGTACGTTGAATAATACTGAACGTCATGTGGAGGACGAAGACTTATCGTCGCAAGCCAGTAGCAACATGGAGGACGACGTGCAAAAGGACGCTAAAGAGAAAGAATACAATGACAAGTGCGACCAAATACTGAAGGAACTACGTGATTTCAGAAAAGATAATAAAGAACAACTTCATGCAGTGAGAGAAGATTTGAACAGTATTGCTAAAAGAATGGACGAGGCAGAGGAACGGATCGACTCGGTAGAGACCCGATTGCAAACATTGGAGGAACTGCTAATGGAGTTAGCAAAACGTCAAGCTGAAGTTGACTTCAAGTTGATGGATTTAGAAGGGCGCTCACGCTGTGATAATGTCAGAATATACGGGGTGATCGAGGGGGCCGAGGACAGCGCCCCATCGATAATTAGCTTTGTGGAAACTTTACTCGAGAAAGGCCTGGCTCTCCCCTCGCCAACAGCGCTGGGAATTGAAAGGGCGCATCGCGCGCTGGCCGCTAAGCCCCCCGATGGAGCTCCGCCTAGATCTTTCGTGGTCAAGTTCGCAAGTTACCGGACAAAGGAGGATATGCTTAAAAGAGCATGGCAAGCGAAAGGGTTTGAATTTCAAGGAAAAAGGGTTCACTTAGACAACGATTACGCCCCAGAGGTACAGAGGAAACGAAGAGAATACGCAGCAGCAAAGGCAACGTTACGAGAGAATAACATCCGATTCCAGACGCCCTTCCCGGCCAAGTTGAGAGTACACTACAGCGGCGGGACAATGACCTACAACTCGGCACAGGAGGCAACGGAGGATATGGTGAAGAGGGGGATGAAGGTGAATCTGGTTAAAAATCCCGTCTCCATCCTGGAAAGAGTGAAACAACAGACTTGGCGAACAAGCGGCGAAAAGGGGAAAAAAAGACGCTATGCAGAAGCGAAGCTTTAAAGAGAGACTTCAGGCATTCCGACACGGGGACAACTCTGTATGAGCGCTTTTTTCCATATTGATGATGTCCATATAAGACTGGTATACTTGCACTAAATTTACGATACATACGTCCTGCTTATGGTACTCTGATTCAAGGTTAAAAAAAAAATAAATAAATAAAAATAAAAAAAATAAAATACATGGGCATGTTAATGCATCAGTAGTCGGGGCATATCTGCACCAGACAATATTGACCCCACAGATTTTCGTTATTGCCGACAGGCAGAAGAGGGCGACCATCCACAAGGAGACGGAGCGTTCTATCCCCTACCCACGGCCAATAGTAGGGCCTATTGCTTGGAAGCCACTTTGTTCTATTTTTGTTCTTTTTATATTCTTATGCTAGTTAGTAGCTCGGGTGTTGTTCTTATGGGTGTACGGCTTGTGATGTGTAGGATACAGGAGGATATTATACGCTAGAGAATCTATGCAGAGTATTAAACCGATTAAAGCTATGACTTTTAATGTAAATGGCTTGGGCAACCCCATTAAAAGAAGCAAAATCATGACTAAATTGAAAAAAGAGGAAGTAGAAGTAGCACTACTTCAAGAAACTCACTTGTCACAACCGGAACATGATAAACTTAAGAAATGGAGATTTAAGCAATTCTCATCTTCATGCTCCCAATGTTCTAAAAGAGGGGTGATAACATTTATATCTAATAAGTTACATTTTGAGTGTATACAAGAAATAAGAGATCGAGAGGGTAGATTTGTTTTGATTAAAGGATTTTTACGGGGAACCATGGTTACGATTATTAATGTGTATGCTCCACCCGGTTCGGAGTGGAAATTTTACAAACATATCTTTGATTTGATTACGGTGGAGGCAGAAGGCACTTTGATCCTGGGGGGAGACCTGAACATAAGACTTAATCCCTCCTTAGATTCATCTAATCCTCGCATATTTAGGCAAAATAGAACAACAAAAAAAGTGAAGTTAATGATGAAAGAATTGGGGCTTCAGGATGTTTGGCGAGAAGTGAATCCGTCAAAAAGAGACTTTACTTTCTTCTCTCACCCACATTCTTGTTATTCTAGACTTGATTATTTTTTCATGTTTCAGAAAGATTTTCATAGAGTTTTAAATTGTAAAACAGGAGTAATGGACTTATCGGATCATACCCCAGTATATTTAGAAACAATTCTAAGTGAAGAAAAAAGAGACACCTCTTGGAGGCTGAATACAAGTATCTTACATCCTATGAGGGAACAAATTAGAGAGGATATTAAAAATTATTTGGATGAAAATGATAATGAGGAGGTATCTCCTATAATTCTGTGGGATGCGCTAAAAGCGGTTTTAAGGGGAAAGATTATTGGATATAGCGCTAATTTGAAAAAGAAAAGGAATGAACATTTAAAGAGACTACAGGCTCAGTTGAAGGTGCTGGAAGATAGACACACAATTACCTTGAATACAAACTTGAAAATAGAAATGAACAAAAAAAAGAATGAAATTAATCAAATTCTGTCTAGTGAAATAAAGAAAAAAAAAAGACATTTTTAAGGCAGAGTTACTATGAAGCTGGAGGCAAAGCAACCAGACTATTGGCTTATAAACTAAAGAAACAACAATTAGAAAATACCATTCACAAAATAAGAGACCCACAAACAAATAATATAGTTTCTAAACTGGATACTATCCAACAGGCCTTTTTGTTATTTTACAGCCAATTATATGCTCAACCCAAAGTGGATGAAAAATGTATGTCAGATTTTCTCGATAAAATAATTTTGCCCAAAGTAAGTGAAGACCAGAACAAATTTTTGACCTCAGAAATAACAGAATTGGAAATTAAAAAAGCGATTTCGAACTCTAAATCTAATAAAGCACCAGGGCCAGACGGCTTCCCCTCGGAATGGTATAAGGAGATGAAAGATCTTTTGATTCCGATTTTGAAAACCTCTTTTAACTATGTCTTGACAACTGGAATAATGTGCTTTGCTATTTTTATTGAGGCTTTGAGCCAAGGAGTTATTCAGAATAGTAATATCACAGGAGTAAAGATGTTTGGTCAAGAACATAAAATATCACTCTTCGCAGACGACGTTCTAATTTATCTGACAAATCCTGATTCCTCTTTATTTAACCTAATATCTTATTTGGATTCATTTAGCGCTGTTTCTGGATATAAAATCAATATTCCTAAAACTCAGATACTTTGTTTTAATTATAAGCCCAGCCAGACAGTATCATGTAAATTTCAGTTAAATTGGGATATGGATTATATAAAATATCTAGGGGTGAATATACCAAAAGATTTATCAATACTTTATCATGTAAACCTGAAGCCCCTATGCCAGAAAATAAATAAAGATATTAGGAGATGGGACTTACTTCCAATTTTGAATTTTGAATCACGCATTGATACGGTTAAAATGAATATTTTGCCAAGGCTGCTATACTTGTTTCAAACACTTCCAATTGTTATAACAGATAAGCAGTTCAAAGACTGGGACAAATTAATCTTAAAAATTTGTTTGGCAGGGGAAACGATCTAGGTTAAAGCTTCAAACTCTTCAAATAGCGAAGGATAAGGGGGGTCTGTGCCTGCCCTGCTTTAAAGACTATTACACATCAGCCCAGCTGAGGATCCTGATATGTTGGTGCAACATAGATTACCATGCTAGATGGAAAGAAATAGAATTAAACATGTCTAGCGATCGTCCAATTCAATCTGTACTTGGAGATAAAAAATTAATTAAGGAGCAGATCGAAAGAGTCAATCAGTGGATTTCTTTACCCTTGAAACTTTGGTTAAGATTTATAAATAAAAACAACTGGCAAGAAGAGATTAAAGTATTGAGATGGGTTGCTCATGATCCTGATTTTTTACCCAATAAATTAGATGGAACATATAAAGGCTGGCCTGGGCTAGGCATAACGTCCTACAGTGTATTTTTCAGTAAAGGGTCTATAAGAGACTTTCAGTTAATCAAGAGACAATATCAGCTAGAAAACTATGACTTTTTTAGATTTTTGCAAGTCCGTCATCATATTCAGGGTTTCATGACAAGAGAGAAAAATGTCTTTGATTTACCTATCCTTAAGATTTTCATCAAGGCTTATGAATCAGAGCCTGGTTTAAAATTGATTTCGAGGATATACAAGGACCTCCAAGAGGTTAAAAATAAGAATACAGTTTGTATTAAACAAAAATGGGAAAGGGATTCAAATCTTTTAATACCTGAAGACATTTGGTCAAAACATTGTGAATTTCAATGGAAAATTACCAGCTCAAATTCTTGGAGGTGTTTTGGCTGGAAGAGCCTGTGCAGGTATTTTATTACCCCCGCACAAAGCTCTCATTACATGGGCACCTCAAGTTGTTGGAGAAACTGTGGGGTCCAGGGGGTAAGCCATTTTCACTTGTTTTGGTCATGCCCACTGATAAAGAATTTCTGGACCACAATCCAGGCTGAGTTGTGCTCAATCTTCAAAATGCAATTGACACTTAATTGGGACGAACTGGTATTTGGCTTTCTGTACACATTAGACACGAATAAAGAGACCAAACGTCTATTTGGTATGTTGAGTTTAGCAGCACGGAAAGCTATCACAAAGAAATGGTTGATTCCGAATCCCCCAACACTAGATGACTGGCATCATATTGTATATGCAATGTTTAACATGGAGAGGATTACTTTTCAGAAAAGGCTTCGAAAAGTCTATTTTGACAACATGTGGGAGAAATGGAGGGCTTATATTCAGCATAGAAGACCAGATTTTGTGTGATTCAATACTTTTCCTGTAACTGTATCAGTGTAACCCTGTAATATGTACACCCTATGTTTATTGTTAATTTTGTTTGTTATATACATATGTAAAATTCTTCTAAAAAAACAGAATAAAAAAAAAAAAAAAAAAAAAGAAAGGCAGAAGGGATACTGGTCGGTAGTTTTCTAAAAGTGCTGGATTCAGAGAGGGTTTCTTAAGCAGTGGGGTTACCCGAGCCTGCTTAAATGCTGTGGGAAAGGTTCCTGTGTGAAGAGAAGTGTTGACAATGTGAGTGAGTGCAGGAGTGATTGAAGAAGAAATAGCCTGAAGGAGGTGAGTGGGAATAGGATCAAGTGGACAGGTAGTAGGGTGATTGGAAAGGATGAGTTTAGAAATATCTGCCTCGGAGAGTGGAGAGAAGGATGGAAGCGTGTTCGTGTTAGTTGTTGAGATGTGCGTGTCAGTTAGTGATGAGGAGAACTGTTTGCTAATGAGAGCTGTTTTGTTGGTAAAAAATGATGCAAAGTCATCAGCTCTAAGAGTTGATGAAGGAGGGGGAGGAGGTGGACAAAGGAGAGAGGAGAATGTTTTAAAGAGTTGGCGAGAGTCAGAGCAATTGTTGATTTTGTTGTGGTAGTATGTTGTTTTAGCAGTGGAGACATTTGTAGAGAAAGAAGAGAGAAGAGACTGATAAAAGGCAAGGTCAGTATTGTTTTTAGATTTATGCCATTTCCTCTCTGCCGCCCTGAGTCCAGAGCGATGTTCACGGAGAACTTCAGACAGCCAGGGGGCAGATGGGGTGGGGCGGGCTGGTCTGGATGAAAGGGGGCAAAAACTGTCTAAGGAGGATGTTAGAGTGGAGCAAAGAGTGTCGGTAGCACTGTTAGTGTCCAGTGCTGAGAACTGAGCAGGTGGAGGGAGTGTAGATGAAACCATAGTGGATAGGCGAGAGGGAGAGAGTGAGCGTAGATTACGCCGAAAGGTAATCTGTGTAGGAGTACGTGTTGTATCAGGAGTCAGTATGAGGTTAAGAGTGATGAGAAAGTGGTCTGAGGTGTGTAATGGAGTAACTAAAGTGTTGTCCGTGGAGCAGTTGCATGTGTAGACGAGGTCTAATTGGTTACCTGATCTGTGAGTAGCCGTAGTAGATACTAACTTAAGGTCAAATGAAGTCAGTAGAGTGCTGAAGTCTGCAGCTAGGTGTTTATCAAGATGGATGTTGAAGTCACCAAGCAGAATCAGTGGAGTGCCATCCTCAGGGAAGCTAGAAAGTAACACATCCAACTCCTCCACAAAGTTACCGAGGTGACCTGGAGGACGATCAACAATCGTCGAGGAGGAAACAATCTAAGAAAAGCTAAAAACGAAGAATTAATAAAAGTCCAAGATAAATATAAGACACGTGACGGTTTGAACTACAAGAAACGTATTGTTAAATTGAACAGCAAAAATGATCTTTAAAAAAAACAAACAAATTTAAATGTTACAACATACCGGTAAACAAACAAAAAAAAAAACGCTAAAAAAAAAAAAAAAAAAAAAAAACTCTTCAAAAAATACAATAATACAAAATTGTTATAACAAACATAATCTTAAAAAAAAAAAAAAAAAAGTAATTTCACAACATACCGGTAAAGAAATTAAAAATAAATATATTTAAAAACATCTCAACAAAAAAGGGTGGACACTGTGTGGTGGACGCTCTTTTTATCTTTGGGCTCTTGCAGCCCTCTGCTCTCCACGGTCATGTGCCCCGGTAAACAACTTCTCCAGCGCCATTTCCATTTCTTTGTGGTTCACATTTTGAGTCATTGCATTAATCTTCAGCGCACCTAAAAACAAAGGAGCATAAGTCAATTTAGCAATGCTCTTTTTTGCTCCAACTTGCAAGTCTTCAAATCATTCAGTCAAGTAAAACATTTCCACATGTTGTAAGCTAAAATATTTGCATTGCAATCTGCAGTGTTATTTTTCTGGCAACATTTTCAACTTACCTCAATTTGTGAATGTCTGATATGAAGTTCTCCTTGAAGTCACAGCAGCAGTGCTTTCCAAATGGACTGTTAAAGTTTTGAGCGTGAAACAAGGCCTTTGTATAAAGGCCCCTTATATATGTCCTAAGAACTCCGTGACCAAATGTTACGACCCCCTTTTTGTCTAGGGGTTGGTCTGGGGAATTAACAACTAACAGAGATTGAAGGTAACACTCCAATCTCCGGTCCCAGAGTGAAGGAATTCACACGAGTCTGCTTAGTTGCAGGAAAAAGTAGGAATTTAATTAAAAAAAGAAACAATAAGTTTAACAGAGGACAATCTGGAAGCACTGGCTCAGGGGAGAGCAAGCCTTAAAATAACACACAAAAAAACGATCAACAAACTAAATTTTGAAACAACTAACTTACCTCAATTACTCAAAAGAAAAGGGAAAAATAGACAAAAAAACTTTTCTTAACTCCTTAACTGTACCAAAAACAGGGATGAAATGATAGTCAAAGTAAAAGGCACTCTCCCTCTACGCATCCATTTTAAGTTTACACCAATCTTTAACAAGAAACAAAATTAAGAAGAAAAAGGTAAAAATCTTGATCACCACAGCACACTTAGCTAACTCATCACAAGAAAACCTCAAGCTCGCAACCAACAATTGCACCAATGTTCAGTCAGGAGCAGAAGAGAATAGCACACCTCCAAATGGCATTATAAGCTCCACTCTCAGCCGCAAACACACTGACATAACAAACTACAGGTGTATGTCATCCTGCCTGTGAGGAGCAGAGAGAGAGAGAGAGGAGAGAGAGAGAGAGAGACATGACCACAAAGCATTACACAGGTTCATGGCATCTCACCACGCCCACACAGGTATATACACAACTGAATAAAACCAATTTCAGAGCAACCATGGAAAAATAAGTACAAGTACGTAACACCAAGTAACAATTAAATACAGTAAAATTCGTAAATTAAAGGCTATGTGAGAGAATGAACAAACGTTAACTGCTTCGCTGGCTTCATTATGAATGAGCCTAATAGAGGGAATGCACGTGATGTCACCGTCAGCTGGAGTGACTGCGATTATGCCCCACTGAGTGGCAAAAAGACTGAAAGGCAGCACTGGTTTACAGTGTGAATGCAGCGAAAACACACAAAACCAGGCCCGGCGCCAAACGCTGCCCATAACTTGCTTGTCTAGGACAGTGGCTCCCAACCACATTCCTGGAGCCCCCCTAACACTACACATTTTGCATATCTCCTTTGACTGACACACCCATTTCAGGTCTTTGAGACACTACTAATGAGCTGATGACCTGAATCAGGTGTGTTTGATTGAGGAGACATGCAAAATGTGCAGTGTTAGGTGGGCTCCAGGAATGTGGTTGGGAACCACTGGTCTAGGATATATAATCCTCCATTAGGAAGGAATTCGTAATAAAAGCATATTATTAGCAAAAAGGAGCTAGCAAATGATCCAGTGTGTATCTGTATTTGCACTCGTTTAATGATTACATTTCCAACGTGTTTTCGCTTAGGGGAGTAATGTAGCCAATCACAGACATATTTGTAGATATCTACAACGCAGTTGGCCAATCACAGGTTTTGAACTTGGAATCTGATCACTGCTCGAGTGTTTGTCCAGACGCTGAGTTCAGTTAATAAGCCATTATTAACTGTTCTCTGTAAGTGCAGACATCGTGAAAATAAGAGATTAATTGTATCCCAGCTTCACTGCGGAAATCTGTGAGATTGCGTTTATTGAATGAGTGACAGCTTTTAGTGAATATAAAGGGAGCACTCTTAGCGCGCTGTCTGGGCAATATAATTATTATTTATTTTTTATTAATGGATCTATAATACATTCAGAATTTGAATAAAACTTTTGTTTTCCATTCGTGACAAGCAGCCACATACACGCTTCAATACACTGACCCATATACATGCAGGATTCACTCAAAAATGTGATGACTGACAGTTATAAATAATCGTGTCGAAATCAGGCTCATAAAAATGTCAGGAAAACACGATTCCTGGCTGCATGTCATTATACATGGACCACTGAATCTGTGGTAAGTTGTATGGACCACTATATCGAACCCAACCTTTAGTTTAAACTGATAATCGTTTGCTCTATTCATGTTTTCCTCTATTAACTGCAGTCATGCAGAAGCTCTTCTGCCACTCAGTCGCGGCTGAGGGGCGTGTTCCGGCGGGAAAGTGACGTCGATGCATTCCCTCTCTTAGCTGTTGTGTGGATAACAGGCAGTGGTGGAAAGAGTACTGAAAATCTGTACTCAAGTACAAGTACTGTTACATTGCTAAAATATTACTCTATTACAAGTAAAAGTACTTTTACTTGAGTATTTCTCTAACACCAGTACATTTTAAAAAATTAAACATTAAAAAACTTAAAAAACAGAGTATTAGTTACTAGGGATGCACCGAATCCAGGATTCAGGTTCGGATTCGGCCGAATATTAGGCTTTTAGACTGGGTTCGGTTTCTGCCGAACCTTAGAATTTTTTTCCACCGAACCGAACACGCTTGCACTACGCAATACTGGTCGAACATGATGCCGCGGTTGATTATGGCAACGTGTTTACTAGGTGGACCGTTCGAATGCAGTAGGCTGTGAGAGAGTGAAAATGGAACTTGTGAACAGAAAATGTTGTTTGGCAGTACTTTCAGTCACAAGAAGGCAATTCAAGGCGAGCTACGTTTAATTTGCAATGCCGATTTGTCTCGTGGTGGCATGAAACCCTAAACAGTATGTCCAGTTCGCGAATGAATCATTCTTTTTAACCGGATCTTTTTAGTGATCCGGTCGAACCAGTTCACCAAATCGGACTGAATCGTTCTAAACGGTTCGCGTCTCAAATCAGCGCTGATCCCAAAAGTTTATATAGTTACTCACTTTCT
The DNA here is from genome assembly GCF_024679245.1 of Pseudorasbora parva. Lineage (NCBI taxonomy): Eukaryota > Metazoa > Chordata > Actinopteri > Cypriniformes > Gobionidae > Pseudorasbora > Pseudorasbora parva. The sequence continues at coordinate 3,608,509 of NC_090191.1, forward strand.
GACAAGAGTGACAGTCCCTCTGACTAGAAATAAACTAATATCTTGAAGTATATGTTGTAACTCCAACAGTTCACTGAACTGAGACATGTTTTGCTGTGAGAACCGGTGAGCTGAGATACTGCATGCGTGATAGCGTCGTCTTGAACAGAACTGTTTCTCTCAGAGTGGGACAGCTGCTGTTTCTCTCGGAAAACGGATGCTGATAATATATGAGCACGGGTGAACCAAGGATTTGTGTAAATCTATGTTATGTCAATGTAAGTTTATTTAATCTGTGTAAAACATCAGTGTTTGCACGACAGTGGCTGTATTGAGTGCTTTTGCAAAATATGAATTAAAAAACGTATCCAAGATGATGATGATTACAATAATAATTATTACTTTACTAAGTTTTAATTACAAACACTTTACATGAATGTGTTTTAATGTATTTTCATCCGCCGGTATGATAGAAATGACGTCATTACGGAAGGACGTAAAAGAAGCGGTGATCCGGTTTTTTTTGTGCATGAAGGAATCTATAGACAGCAATACGGCACAGTCATCCTGGCATAATGTTCCCTTTTTGTAAATTAAATTAAATTAAAAATACACTGCTGTGGACGTTGTTTGTGTCATTAATGTGTATACTGTGATAATGGACTTAGAATGGGAGTTGGATTCGGTATTCGGTTTCGGATTCGGCAGAATCTTAACCAGTGGATTCGGTATTCGGCCGAACCTCAAAAATCTGGATTCGGTGCATCCCTATTAGTTACTTTTAACCTCTGATGTCACCGTCACTTCTCCAAACTGGGGCTGGATGTGTGTTTTCCTTTACCAAAAGTTAAATGCCAACAATCTATTAATCATTAATAATTGATAAGATACAAAACAAGTGTTTTTCCCTAATTTTTTTCTCAAACTGTACCTGTACTACTGTACCTTTTACAGCCAACACATCAGTTTTGGTGTGAGCTACACCTTAATAGAAACACATGCTACTCCTTGGTCCAAGGACATCTAACAACACAGGAGTGGAAGACAGACTGATGATGATACTTTACTCATTTTAAACCATTTCAAAAACCGATACCGATATTACAGATATTGAATTGTAAAGCCAATATCGACCGATCATATCGAGCATCCCTATAGTTATTTGTCTAAATATGTGTTTCTGCCCCAAGGGACAGGGGTCTGGTTTTTTGATGTTTTGACCCTTGACCCATGCCCAATCGGCACGTAAATATGTCATGCAAGACCCATATATGTGTTCCCAGATCAAACCCATGCCCACTTGGCCCATAAATATGCCATGCAAGACCCATATATGTGTTCCCAGATCAAACCCATGCCCACTTGGCCCATAAATATGCCATGCAAGACCCATATATGTGTTCCCAGATCAAACCCATGCCCACTTGGCCAATTAATATGTCATGCAAGACCCATGTATGTGTTCCCAGTTCAAACCCATGCCCACTTGGCCCATACAAATTCTATGCAGGACCCATATGTGCATTTCCAGTTCAAACCCATGCCCATTTGGCCCATAAATATGTCATGCAAGACCCATACATGTGTTCCCAGTTCAAACCCATGCCCACTTGGCCCATAAATAAACCATACAGGACCCATATATGTGTTCCCAGATCAAACCCATGCCCACTTGGCCCATGCCTGGCCCATACAAATTCTATGCAGGACCCATATGTGCATTTCCAGTTCAAACCCATGCCCACTTGGCCCATAAATATGTCATGCAAGACCCATATCAAACCAATGCCCACTTGGCCCATGCCTGTCCCTTATGTGGCCCATGTAATCAGCTCATTTGGGCTTCCTATGTGGGACTCGTACTACAAAACCTACATGGGACCCGCTGGTTTCACCCAGCCAAAGCCCATGCCCACACAGTACCCATGGAACCCGTAGTTAACCCATCTGAGCCCCACGTGTCATTGCTGGCTGGGGCATGACCCTTATGGTGTTTTAACTGGTTTTGAGAATGGCACATTGCTTGAATTGGCATTGCTTGAGAATCTCATCGCTTGAGTGTCATGTTTGATGAGAGTAGCGAAAGGAAAGGTTATGCATGAGACTACATGAGACCTTTTGATATAGTACATCTATACAGAAACATCAAAGGTGTCATGAACTGGCTTTTAATTTTTTTTTATTGCCGGGTCGCCTTCTGTGTGAAAGCAACCACGTCCCGGAATTGATTACCGAATTGAACCCGGGTCGGGGACCTAGTAACATTGCGGGGTTCAATCCGGGACGAGCGCTGTATGAACAAAATCCAAAACTAATGCCGCAACGTGTACATAGTTATCGTGCGACTCCTAGAGCTTGTTTTTTCAGTAATACAACCCTGCAGTGCCAGAAGAGCTAGTCGGTGTTTTAAACGCAGAGAGTGTTCGTATACAAAAGAAACTAAAATTAAAATAACAGAAATGTGCGCAAACTGGACACAAGTCGAGACCACGGAGCTCCTTACTATCCGCGCTGAAGCTGAGATCGCTCTCCATTATACGTCACAGCCGGATGTCACGTGTCAACTCGACCCGGGACCGTTACGGGTTGTGTGTGAAAGCGTACATATTACGGTATTTCGCTGGCAGTGTGAATGGACCAAATCTAGCAGCCCGGGAACAAATGCCGGGTCGCATTATCCGTGTATTTGCCGGAACCGCAGTGTGAAAGGGGCTTGTGACACAAGCATTTCGACAGCGTAGCATTATGTGTGTGTGTGTGTGTGTGTGTGTGTGTGTGTGTGTGTGATAAAGGCATATCCGCAGTGTTAGTATCTCGTTCTCAGATTTTTTGTTTCTATATTGTTTCTATATAAAAATGTTGACACAATGTAAAGTATTTGCTCTGGCTCTTATTTTCAATAATTTTGCTCAGTTTTTATGCTTCTTGTTGTAAACTGTTGACATTGTACAAGCAAAATGGTCAATGTGTTGTGATTAGATGTTTAAAGTCACTCCACCATTTCTGTGTTCTGCATTGAAGCTGATTTTTGACAATTTTTGTAACAAAAAGTCGATTTTATACTCTCCCATTGATTGAAATTATATAAATAGAAATGCTGAAATCCAATCAAATGTAAAACATGTTAGTAAAACATGATTTAACGGAGTAATATTAGCTACATTTAGTCTATTTTCTTTTCTTTTTCCAGTAATTTCATTTGGGGTCAAAAAGACCCATATAGCTTACATAAATAACATTTTAAGCCAATTAAGCCAAAAATATAACTTAAATTGAAGATAAAACGTCTCGGTTACATATGTAACCCTCGTTCCCTGAAGAAGGGAACGGAGACGTACGTCGGAACTGAACCGACGAATTGGGATCTGACTTCAGAGACCTATCCACTTCGAGTCTATAAAAACGAGCCAATCGGAGATTGGCATGTGATCTGCACATTTCACGCTCCGCCCCGCAGCGCGGGTATAAATAGGAAGTGGAATGGCAGATCAATGCTTTTTTCAGCTGAGGAGCCGAATACGTGACTGGGCTCCTAGCAGAAGCACAACGCCTGGACGGGACGCATAAATCCGTTCCCTTCTTCAGGGAACAAGGGTTACATACGTAACCGAGACATTCCCTTTCAGTCGGTCACGTTCGACATACGTCGGAACTAAACCGACGAATTGGGATCCCTTTGGAAAACGCCAGGATGCTGGCCCTTCCAGCGTCCTGCTTGAGCGCACTGGACCGCCTAGTATGGTACGGAAGTCAGGGTTCCAGCAGGGAGGTCAGTCACTGCTGTTCTGCAAGACCCACTTAGAGTTACCATAGACCGCTGGGAAGCGTGCCCTCTCGGAAGAGGTACGCTGCGGGGCCACGTCCTTCAGGAAAGAAGAGGTGGCGGAATACACATAAGGAATAACCTGGCAGGGTAGTGCAACATATGGCAGTCTCTGGGGTGGTTCCAACCTAACTGTAGGGGGGAAAGAACACGCCCAGAGACGACAGAGCGGGCTCTGTCAAGGGAAAGACACGGGGCTAGCCCGAAGGGTAGCTGGTACCGTTGAAGAATACACATATGGGGTTGCCGTGAGGGAACCGCTACATATGGAACCCAGCCTACAACCACGTTCCACAAGCATACGGGTGCAGGCCTAGCGTCAGATGGTCCGCAGCGTCTGACACCGCATGGGGTGACGGAGGAGCTCGACAGGGTTATCCGGTTTTCCGGGGAACACAACTGGAGAAAATAAACGCACGTATCCGGCCCAGAGGGCGGGAGTGGCTTTGCAAGCCGACACTTAGAACGAGCACTTAGCGCTCCTGGCCACCAGGGGCGAGGATGCGGGAAGATCCCGGCTCTACACGGAGGCTATAGAATCTAGCGGATGTGTTAGGTGTCGCCCGGCACCCTGTTTGGCCGGTGGAGGCTGCTGCTTTGGCTTGGCAGGGGCGGAGGCGGAGGCGGAGAAAATGTCAGCAGCAGGTCGCCGGGGCAGTATGTTTTTGATGGCCTCCGTCTGCTTCTGGGCCACCGAGAACTCCTGGGCAAAGTCCTCGATGGCGTCGCCGAAGAGGCCGGCCTGGCAGATAGGGGCGTTCAGGAATCGCACCTTGTCCGCATCACGCATATCTGCCAGGTTCAGCCACAGGTTCAGCCACAGATTCGGATCGCCAATGTCACGTGATTTTAGCAGTTTGACACGCGATCCAAATCATGAATCAATACACTGATTCATTACCGTTCAAATCTTTATTTGAGGATTGAAAACAAACAGGGAAGAGAAGACAATGCTGAATAAAGTCGTAGTTTTTGTTATTTTTGGACCAAAATGTATTTTTGATGCTTCAAGAGATTCTAATTAACCCACTGATGTCTCATATGGACTACTTTGATGATGTTTTTATTCCCTTTCTGGACATGGACAGTATAGTGTGCATACACTTACATACGCTGTAAGACTAAATATAAAATATCTTAAAAGATGAAGATGAACGGGGGTGAGACGGTGAATCATTAATGACATACATTTCATTTTTGGGTGAACTAACCTTTAAATACTCAGCTGTATGTGGACACCTTTTTTGGGTAGAAATGCATATTGCATTTTTTTTTTGCTGCAAATAAAACTCCCAAAGTCCATATAACTACTGTAGATGTAGCTAATTTTAATATATAAATTCAGTTAAATCATCGAACATTTGTATGACTTGCCAGTGACTTGCTTGACATAAAGAGTGACTTGACTTGACTTGACTTGATTGTCACAACAAATGACTTGGAATGACTTGCGACTTGAAGGTTAAGACTTGAGACTTGCTTGTGACTTGCTCATGTGTGACTTACTCCCACCTCTGCTAATAAGTAATAGGCTATTTTCTACACTGGTTTTGAGGCTCTCTCCTGAACGCTGGGTTTTGATGGGCGTGCCACACTGGAGCCTTGGAAGTAAACATCCACGGCTAGGATTGGAGAAGATTTGCATATTTAATGAGCTTCAGCTCCACTGTCAGTTCACACGAGGGATTGTTTTGAAAGCGGCAACCGGAATAATTCTGATAGGGCTCGCAAAACATCTGAGCTGGAACTTCATAAAGTAAAATAACTGAGCTGGAACTTCATAAAGAAAATAAAGTTCAACCACTCATTCCTAATATTAGGATCGGAAGGAAGCTTATGCAGCGACTGCGTTCTTCCACAATATCTTGCTATCTTCTTCAGCTTGTTTATTGCTGCTGGCTAGCTTGATCCAATGAGTCGGTGGGCAGAGCTAATGAACTACACGTGCTTATTATTCTGGAGAGGCGGTGTTTCGTCGTGCACTGACGTCAGTACCACAATTGTTTTCTGGGCCTGGTGTCTATAAAAGCTTTTCTTTTATTAACAAGGAAGTTTTCAGCTCTGAAACTTACAGGATATTCTTATATTACCATGACCTTTTATATATCAAAAGCTCAAGGAAAGTTGATTTCACAATTCATCACCCCTTTAAATAACTCGTCATTTAGTTTATAATGGCCGCTTGTGACTATATTTTATTAACTTTTTTTTAAAAACATTTATTTTTATAAAGTGCCTGATAACAGCTAAACCGTTTTCTTCATGTCCAGCAGCGGTGAGTCAGTGAAGGACGATGGCATCTGCAGATCAGCATCGTGACACACTAGATGAGCCGGAGGAAGACAAGAAAGGTAATGAAGGAAAGAATAGCAGTAATGTTAAAGTTGTCCTTTAGGAAATGTGATTAATCTCTGACTCTGTTCCAGTAGAGATGAGCAGCAGCGCTCACACTGGAGTCTGTGTTGATCTGAAAGCTCAGACAGGAGCAGCTATAAATGCTCCAGTACTCGCTGGAAACAACATCACAACTGTGAACTTCTACAGCACTGCAGGAAAAGGTACTGTCACTATAGCTGTGCTTCAGTGGTGTAATGTATCACAGTAAAAATACTCTGTTACAGTACTTGAGTATTTTTTTTTTTTGCAGAATCTATTTGAGGTTACAAGATTTCAGGTTTCAAGGCATAAATATTTATTCTGATTTCAAAAGGCATGCTTTGACATTTGTGATACATACAATGGCGTCTCTTGTCCGCCTGCCGAGCTGATGAACATAAGTTTTTAATCAGCACGAGAAATTTTCTGACTTTAAACGAATAACAATTTACATGCTTAGGACATTTGCGCTGTAAGAATGTACAGATATAAAAAGATATAATCTTCAGAAAAACAGTGTCTCCTTTAGGTAGTGCTTTCTCAGTAGAAGCTGTACTTTACATGAGTTTTATATTGCTGTTAACTTTTACTTTTACTCACCTACATTTCCTAAATATAATGTATACTTTAACGCTGATACATTTTCTCAAAGCATATCCATTACTGACTACAAAATAAAGTCGGCAGAACACAGACTACAAGCAAGCATGTGCTTGCTCGATGATTTCATTGTCCGTTACTGCACTGTAAAAAAAAGAAAAAAGAAAAAAGTTACCTGGTTGCCTTAAAATGTTGAGTTCATTGAAATATAAAATTTGAGTTAATACAACGTAAATTTTTGAGAATCGACAACCTTTATTCAAATATTATTGTTAACGCTTTAGATTATAGCCCGGAAAGTACCGGTACTGCATATTTTTAGTGAATTTACAGCATTATTTCCAGTAATTATAGTGTAACTATAAAGTAAGTATGTGTAGGTATATGGGAACAAGTAAGTGATAATGTCCACCCAGCCGGTTGTTATCTCAGAATAAACCCCGCCAGAGTGATCAGGACCCCGACGCGAAGCGGAGCATCACTCTGAAGGGGTTTATTCTGCGATAACAACCGGCTGGGTGGACATTATCCCGCTTATTACACGGCTACTAGTCTCAAATAAATTAGTCACAAAATATTGTCTTGAGATTAAATAATTTCTTAGCTCTTCCGCAAAGCTTCCACGAAGAAAAACAGTTCCAACCTGCTTTAAGCCTTTATCTATTGCTGAAGATTTGTTTTTACCATATGCTAAATGTTGAGAATGAATGCTTAAAGGGTTAGTTCACCCATTAATAAACCAAGCCCATGATTTACTCACCCTCAAGTCATTATAGGTGTTTATGACATTCTTCTGTCAGACAAATACAATCAGAGTTATATTTAATAAGTCCAGGCTAACGTTAATCCCAGCAGTAGTTGTAGTTGTGTTTGAAGTCCATAAAAAATGCAGCTTTCCCGTCAAATAACGTGCTCCACACGACTCAGATGGGTTAATAGATCCTTCTGATTTGAATCAATGCGTTTGTGTAAGAAAAATATCTATATTTAAAACTTTATAAAGGAAACCTGCCTTGAAGTCTTCCATTGTAACTCATGGCTGTTACAAGATGGCGCCAGCGTTAAGCATAGAAGTAGTACCGGTCAAGATAACTCGTAGTACCCGGATGAGCGGTTGTTAGCTGGGAATAACATACCACTGGAATGCGCGATTAACCAATCAGAATCAAGTATTTCACAAAGCCAAGTAATTATATGTAATATTGGAGGGAATAAAGGGGTAACAATCAGGAAAATTAACAAACTATTTATTGTAATGAGTTCCACTGAGGCAGCGAGGTTGAGAACCCATGTTCACTTTATTGAAAACTTAACATAAATCATAATATAAAACAAAGACTTGAACCAACTTGACTAGACATAAACAGACTTAGCTTAGACTCAACACCCATGGGTTACAACATACAATAACAGACAAAGACTATGGCAAACATGAGGGCTTAAATACACAAGGGCTAATGACAAGACAAGGGACACCAGTGAACAATGATCAACTCATAAACCAATGACAACATGACACAGGAAGGTCATAGAGTCACATGACAATAGAACACAAGTTCTCCAACATCCAATCATAGCGTGACTTTGGCAGGTGTGTTAATTGTATGGGCTCAGGAAACTCGCTAACTTCACCTGATTGTTGAGTGGGGCACTTTTGATTAATTTTCAAAAAGGGCAGAGGCTTGAACCCACAAAGCCTCCCCTCTGCAGTTCCCTGTTGTGCGTAACGTTATGTGTCCTGTCACAAAATGCGGCGAAATCTCCGACACGACATTAATAGTTAGATTAAGGTGTGTACATGTCTCCGATAATGCGACTAAAATATTCATACTCCACATGTCTTAATCCGATTCATGTTTAGTTAGATTATGACTTTAATCAGATTAAGGTCATTAGAAATCGCTGTCTACATTAGGGTTGTGCCGATAGACGATTGTATCGTGTATCGACGATAGGCAGAGAGATCGCCGAAAGCTGAAGCTGTTGGCGATTTCAAGGCGATATTTGGCTCGCTCCCCATGAATATAATAATTTAAAAAAAATCATTATTAAATGAAAATATTATGACCATAGTTATTTTTATTATCATCATCATTACATTAATTGTACTTATTCTGCTTAGCCTTACTATTCACATCAACATCAAAGCGCGTGGTGTTGCACTCACAGGTTATGTGCCGCATATATAGGCTACTGCGAGTGCAACACCACACGCTTTTAAAATGTAAAAATGAGTTACTCTTCAGTGAAAAAAAAAAGTTTTTTTAAAGACTAAAAAACTACGTAGTTTCAGAATTTAATTGCAAGGTGATCAACCTAGCCCTATATTCACAAATTCACATAAGCCACGGCGAAAACGGCATCATCATCATCAGGCTAAAGCATTTTTTTTTCTTTTCATAAATGTACATTTATTTTATACTTATAATAATACAATAACAAATTGCTATATTATAATTATAGGCTATAGCCTATAAATGTGAACAGAGCAATCAGTCAAAAAGTAAAAGCAGCTTTATTTCAAACGACTTAACGACGGAACAACAATGAACAAAAAATATTGCACTGGCCGTTAAGCTAAGATTTCTTGTTAAAGTGCAGTGAAATACTTAAATGTCAGCAGACAATGTATTTTCTAATAATGTGTTTTAGCCCTTGCCCGCTGTATGGGCTACAGAAATAAATAGTCCATTAAAATAGACAGGCTGCGACACCAGGTTGACGGTAGCCTAAAAATAATAAATAACGAAATAGGCTTTAATAAATAAAAAAACACAATGAAAGAACTCAAATAAAACGGCAAAACAATTAAATCACCTCAAATGTATAGGCTACTCGAATGAACTTATTGCTAAAACAAACACAAGGCCAGAAGCAATTAAGACGACAATTATTGTAAGGCAATTCAGGTATCTATTCCCAAAAATGTTTTGTATAAAGAAAACCAGCTAGTTTACTCGCTCAGGTTATGTTGCCAGCTGCACTGAACACGCGTTCCGATGGAGCCCGTTTCACACACACTCCGTCTGCAGTGCGTGTGCGGCGCGTATTTTTTTCCGTACCCATGTTAACGGATGACAGCTTTCACACTGCACGCGGATGCAGTCCGTCAGTCCGTTCCAGGAGCGTTGCGTCTGCAGCAGTGCACGGATCGTTTTCGTACCGAGTCTATTCTTTGCTGCGCTGCGTTGCTGTATTAAAGTGACAGAACTTTGTTTGCATTAAAATAAACAGGTACTGACGCGAAAATCTAGTAATTTAACCACAGATGCATATAATTTAAAATATAGGCCTACTCTTGTTTCAAAGTCAACACATGGCTTTTTTTCTCAAGTTAAGCAAGGAAACGAGACTGCAGGATTTCCTTTAAAAGGTTTAAAAAAGAAAGAAAAGACGAGAGTCGGCTGTTTTTGAATAGACTATTGTAAGTTTCTAATTTAAAATGTGTGTGATTTAGGCTATAACCTATGTTTAAATGTTTTGCCACTTGTGTGAGCTAAATCTAAATATGAATAAATTAATTGAATAAATGCTGTTTATGTAGGCTAGTACGTTAACCTGACTTAGAAGAGTAAACAAAGAGAATTGCAATTCTGACGAGCCATGTTCAGTAAAAACTTTTGGATTTTAAATAAAAAATAATGAATAAATGCTGTGTTTGTGGTATGCAACAGCGGACCAGTTGCACACGGATTGCTTCACGGATGAACCTAGCTAATACAAACACAACACATCTGGTTAACTAGAAGAGCATCATTTCGATTGTTAAATAAGAGGCGATCTGGCGCTCGTTGCCACTGTTTTCAGTGGTGCAGATTTCTCTCGTGGCTCGTGCATGTGCAGAGCACTTTAATCTAACTTTTGTATTCGTTCCGGTAAAATCACGAAAACAAAATGCACAAAAACTGTCCCTGCTCTTCATGCACTGATGATATTCGGTTTTAATGAGAAAAAAATACGAGGATTTAAAGTGTGCAAATCTATGCCTTTATTCACGTGAAAAATCTGGACACTAACGCTATATTGTGTTTAGATGCATCCCCTTATAACACGCCATAAAGTGTGTATCATATGCACACAAAAAACTGCGTAGCCTACCATTTTTAAGCCAAAGCTCATTTTGACGTATACATTCCACGAGATTGCACACTCGTACTATTTATACTCATTTTCGTGAGACTGTCCCACCCACTTTTTAAAACAAAGTTACGCCACTGAATGCTCCGCCCCGACGCGATAAGATCGTGTATCGGCGATCTCACAGGCTGACGATATGACGATTGGAAAAGTAGGCATATCGCCCAACACTAGTCTACATGGTAGCCTCTTAATCAGAGTCTTAATCAGATTAATATCGGAGTATTGTTGTCCATGTAAACATAGTCAATGTCTTCTGAAGTTAAAAAATAAGTGTTTATAAGAAAAATAACAATATTTAAAAAAAATGTAACTATAGACTATATCGACCAGCAGTCATCTGCGTGTGTATGCGAGGGTTGATTTCACGCTTGACGTAACTTGAAGCGTGACGTGTGTGCGCCGAAAAACTCTGGTCATGCGGATGTCTGATGCTGTAGTTTTTTTTTGTTTTTTTTTAATGCTCACAACAGTATACAAACAATAACATAATACATGATGATAACAATTAGAAACAAACAAGACTAAAAGACAAGACGCCAGTTCGCGTGTGCTTTAGATGAAACGTGCATGAGACGCTTCAAGCTTTCATGACGTTCTCATGCGCGTTTCATCTAAAACACACGCAAACACATAATTTAACAATTACTAAATTATGACAGCCTTTCTTGGTGTAATACTTTTTCTTTTAATAAATAATACTGCTAAATTTCAAAAGACATGGGAATCCTCTTAAAGCTACACTGTGTAACTTTTAGTTTATTGTTAGCTAAAAACAGTTATTTCAAAAATATATGTACTCATTAATGTATATTTACTTCTTTCAAGTAATAAAGTATTCTGGTAAGTTTATAATATGCCATTGAAAATACATACGGGTGAGGGGTTCGAATGCCGGTCGCCATGTTGCTCCTCCATCTTGAAAGTACAGTAGCCAAAGAGGGACATACCCGTAAATTCAAGCTTTGCCTTTCGCGTTTTAACACTCGATGGCACCGTGTCGAATGTGAAGAGGGGGATTGCCACGTTAATCTTGGACTAAATCGGCCACCGTAGGAGTTCAAACGAAATCAGAATTGAGAGGAACAGAAACTATTATTCACTATTCATATACCATTTCAACCGCTAGATGGGGGGAAATATCACACAGTGTAGCTTTAAGATCCATCAATGGAAATAACGAAAAAGAAGAAGAGGAACAAGAAAAGAAAGAGAAAGGGACAAAACATGCCTCTTTCTGTCAGGATGTTATCTTTTGAAATTAAAAGTTTATTTTTTTTTAAAAAAAGAAGAAGAAGAAGAAGAAGAAGTGTCTCTAAGTTGCTTTTCAAATAAATAAGTCTGAGTGATATCAGATTGTATTTGTGTTTTTATTGTACTTACCCTGTAATTACATGAAACGAGGGGAACAAGAGCCACTTTAACTTACAGCCCGCACATTCATACTTACCCTGTAACTACACGGATAATTACCCCTTAATTAAAAATAATTTATTAAACCAATTTCCTTCATTGTATCAACTTTTTAGTTTATGAAAATGTTTAATTTCAATAAACTAAAAATTAAGGCAACCAGGTTACTTACTTTTTTAAGTTAAACCAACAAAACATTTTCACAGCGTGTAGTGTCTGACACTTGAGGCTTTGCTTTGTGCTGCACAGAGCAGACACTTCAAAATCAGATTTAAATTATAGACAACAAACCAGTGTGTTATAAACTACAGTACATGTTTTTGTGACAATTCTGTTCTGTTTTTGTTTTTTTTCGTTTCTGTCATATCTATATTAGATCTCATTAGTTGCTATGTTGTCTGATTAGTTAATGAAGGCGCGCGTTTGCTCTATTGTTAGAGTCTTGGTTTTGGGTGTGTTTCTTGAACGGATTTAAAAACTAAAGGCAATGTCCATTAATTTCAATATAAAGTTGGATATTCCAGTCCATTTATTGTGTGTTCTTTCCAAACCAAACAAAAGCACACAAAAAAACATTTCATCAGCCTATCCATTCAGGTACATCACATACAGTCAAAAAGTTTGTTTGACCTTCTTTGCGCACACTTCTGTGCTGTATTGACAACATAAATACATTGTGCACTCTCTAGTGGTGTGAAAGAAAATGACATAGACTTATTAATGGCTCTAACAGTTAATGTCTGCCCAGCTGTTCCTGTTTAGTGTCCTCGGTTACTGTGTGTATTCATACACCTCATTCTGTTCAGTTCTCGTCGGTTATTGTTTGTCTGAACGTGGTTGTGAACCTTCTGAGTTTGTTATATTGATTAAATTCTTTGCATCTATCAATGTCTCCTTTATCATGTGCTTTCTAAGCCATCAACCGTGACAGTTTTCCTATCACTGTAAAGTAATTCATCTGTTGACTAGATGCTTCATTAATGCTGTCGAGGCTGAGAGGATGCCAACATTAGTTCCTCAAGCTGTTAAAACAATGTGACAAAAACACAAGCAAGCCAGATCTAAATGTTTATGGTCATGGCTTTTTTTTACATCTTTTTGCATTAGTTTATATCCAGCTGGATATTTAAAGCTTGTGACATGAGAACGAAAACTGTTTTGTCATGCAGCCGACAGAAACGTACATCAGAAACGCATTTGATTAAAGTCCCTTTATATATAAAGTCGTTGATTCGATTTCAGTTTTATCGTCACTGTAACATATTTTGATTAGATAATTGTCAAGTGTTCTAAAATAAAAGTATACATATATTGTGTCTAATTTCAATGCTGTCTATGGTCTGCATCTACGTAGCTGTGGGAAAAATCGCCACTAACTAACGTGAATGTGACTGAATTATTTCACAGTTGGAAATAACAAATTTGGAATATAACCTTGAACAAAGAAAAACAGGAACAAGCTGGCTAGAAATAAGAGGAAAAGAAACATACTAGGAGTTGTTTTCACTGTACTTATGGAAAAATACAAAAGAGGCTACGTGATATTTTCTCTATAGTGGCTGAACATAATGAAGTGAATGGTGACTTATATAACACTCAAGAGAATAAAGGGAGGACTGTATTAGGCCGCTAAATCTCACTATTCGTTTTATGGTAACGTTTTTCATAGGCAAACATGCTTTAGCTTCAGTAATTTCTTTTGTGTATCTGTATATTGCTCTCATTTGTTTCTCTCTCCTCTCTCCCAGAGAAACACGCAGAGAAACTGACAGAAGAGCAAGGTACAGTCTCAACAGTGTTCACACTAATAGACATGAGTGCCAGGTTTTCAGCTTTTATTCTGTTACACATCTGTTACTGTTAGTCTGTTTATTTTCACCCGTTATCTTCATTAACTGTTTGTCAGGAACGTGATCTGGTTATTGCTCAGTGTCAGTCTGTACTAGTCTGTTTAAAGTGTTTCAGAAGTGATTTAAACAGGTTGGAAGTATTTTGAATTTGGACACCAGTCCAGGGGCCTAATGTACAGAATTAATGGGCATTAATGTAAGAACAGAGGTTAACTGTGAGCAGTAAACCTTACATACAAGAACTAGAGCATTCACTGCCAGTTGTTCCTCCAACCATGTCTTCTGTACTGAGTTTACAAATTAGGCATAAAAAATATATGATGATTGGATGACAATTCTGATTTTAATGCCTAAGGGTATTCCCTTCCACATGTATAATATATTTATCAAGATGAATTATAGTGAATTATATGGAAGATCTGAGGCCTTGGGCTGTAATACTTTCAACAATAATTTAATTACAATATGCTGAATCAATATTCTGATCATCAGATGATGCTGATGTCAAAGCTTTGTCATTTATTTTCTTACACTAATCTTTTATAACAGAGGATTTGATTCTGAAAAAATTCTTGGAAACTCACAAAACCAACATGAAGAAGAAAGCAGAGCGTATTTTTGAGTGCAAGAAAGAAAAAGAAGTGAATCTCAAGGCTGTTTACACAGAACTGTTCATCACAGAGGGGGATATGGAAGATGTCAATCAGGAACATGAGATTATGAAGATTGATGATGCTTTCAATAACAAACAAAAAACAACACATGACAAACCAATCCAATGCAAGGATATAGTTACATTATTAAAGGAAAACAATGAGGAAAAGATTGTGCTGACTAAGGGAGTTGCTGGCATAGGAAAAACTGTCTCTGTGCAGAAATTCATCCTGGACTGGGCAGAAGGAACAGCCAATCAGGATATAGACTGTGTGTTCCTGCTTCCATTCCGAGAGATTAACAGAATCAAAGACAAAGAGTTCAATCTCCATGAGTTTCTGCTGAAATTTTACCCTCAATTGAAGGACCTGGAAAAATCAAATTTATATAAGAAAAGCAAGCTAGCATTTATATTTGATGGACTAGATGAGAGTCACCTGCCTTTGAATTTTCACAGCGAGATATTGAACAATGTTGAGGAAAGATCATCTGTAGACATGCTTTTCACAAGTCTGGTCAAAGGGGAGCTGCTTCCATCAGCCTTTGTCTGGGTGACCTCACGACCAGCAGCAGCCAATCAGATCCCTCCTGAGTATGTGGGTTTGTTCACAGAGGTGCGAGGATTCAATGACCAACAGAAGGAGGAGTACTTCAAAAAGAGATTCACAGATGAGACTCAGGCCTCCAGAATCATCTCACACATTAAGACGTCTCGTAGTCTCTACATCATGTGCCACATTCCCGTGTTCTGCTGGATCACGGCCACAGTACTTCAGAATATTCTCAAGGATATCACAAACAAAACAGAGAACATCAGCACAACACTCACTGAAATGTACATCCACTTCCTGCGGATACAGATGGACATAAAGAGCCAGAAATATGATGGAAAAGCAGAAAGAGAACAAAAAAAGCTCTTGAAGTCAAACAGAGAAATGATATTAAAGTTAGCCAAGCTAGCTTTTGAACAGCTGAAGAAGGAAAACATTGTGTTCTATGAGAAAGACCTGAAAGCATGTGGTATTGATGTGAGTGAGGACACTGAGCTCACAGGAATGATTGCTGAGATCTTTAAGAAGGAAGATGGACTTTATGAAGAAAAGGTCTTCTGCTTTGTGCATCTGAGTGTTCAAGAGTTCCTCGCTGCAGTGTATGTGTTCCTCTGCTACCTGAACAAGAACATGGAGGAGCTTCAGTTTTTCTTTGAAAAAACTACAGTTACACAAAAGTTTCAGTTCTTCTTTAGAAATGTCAAATTTCATGACTTAACAAGGAGGGCCACTGACAAAGCAATGCAGAGTCAGAGAGGACATCTGGACCTGTTCCTGCGGTTTCTGATGGGAATTTCATTGGAATCCAGTCAAAACCTGCTCCAATGGCTGCTCACACACACTCAAGACACCAGAGAGAGCATCACAAAAACAACTGAATACATTAAACAAGAACTACACAAGGACATCTCAGATGAAGCTTCAGTCAACCTATTCTACTGCTTACTTGAGCTCAAGGATCATTCATTATATGAGGAAATCCAGGGATACCTCGGTTCAGATGCACATCCAGAAAGGAAACTCTCATCTTCAATGTGCACAGTGCTGGCCTATGTACTGCTGATGTCAGAGAAGGTGCTGGACGAGTTCAACCCAAAGAGGTTCACGTCATCACAAGCTGACTACACAAAACTCCTTCCAGCTGTAAGATGCTGCAGAAAAGCCCTGTGAGTAATTTCACTGATCACTGTTTAATCAAGTTTAACTCTACATGGCTAAACAACTGAATGTCAAAATATTGTGTGAAATATCTGGCTGATTTTGCAAAACACTGAACATCAGAAAATAATTTGGGTTAATGTTCTGTTTCGGCAGATTTGACGGCTGTGTTCTTGATGAAACATGCTGTGAAACTGTATCTTCAGCTCTACAATCATCAGACTCCCATCTGAAAGAGTTAGACCTGAGTAGCAATGACCTGAAGGATTCAGGAGTAAAGCTGCTCTCTGATGGACTAAAGAGTTCACACACACTGAACACACTGAGGTTTGGCATTCACTCTTTTACTATGTTCAAATATGTGGATGAATAGCCTTTTCATATCTGACTAGCAGATATTTTCCTTGCAGAGGTTAGTATGAATACATCAGTGGTGATTTCTACAAGAACACAAAGCAGACAAGCTGGTTTCAATTTTCACAAAAAGACCATGCATGAATGAGTAAAGTGTGGGACATCCTTGCTTTTAAAGAGAGTTATTAAGCACAATAAACCACAGAAAAGATCTCAATACATTACTTGTGCTGACTGACACAAAGCCGAAAAGCTTGCACAGAAAGATGCCTCGCAGACACCATGAAATCCGAAATATTATATTTTACAATTAAAAACTGAAAGTGTCTGTTTAGTGCATTTTGAATCAGATTTGACCTCGCTTTGCCCATTTCACCTTCACTCTTGACTAAACGATGGTGGAAGATCTGGTTTTAAAGCAACATGTAAAATCCACCTATTCCGCAATATTTTGGATGCTTACCCAATGCTAATAGGGAACATGCAGAGGATTCATTTTGTTTTTCTAGTCGTTGTTAAGAATTATTATTAACCCACCATTCAAGCAATTGCTGCTTATTTAAAATCGAAAGTAAAGTGTTTCACAAATTTACAAATTTATTAAATATATATATATATTAAATCACACACACACACACACACACACACACACACACACAGTCGTGTTTCCATGTTTTATGGGGACTTTCCATAGGCGTAATGGATTTCATACTGTACAAACTGTACATCCTATCGCCTTACACTGCCCCTGCCCCTAAACCTACCCATCACAGGAAACATTCTGCATTTTTACTTTCTCAAAAAAAACTCCCTATGTATGATTTATAAGATGTTTTCCTCATGGGGACCTAAAAATGTCCCCACAAGGACAAGGATTTCGGATATTGCCATCTTTGTGGGGACATTTTGTCCCCATAACGTAGGGATTACCAGGTCACACACACACACACACACACACACACACACACACACACACAAAAATCACATATCAAAATCACAGCCTTTGCTTGATACTAGGGGTGTCCCCGACTAAGGATTTAGACAATCGAATCAGAATTTTCGAATCTCTCTATGGTCGACTGATAGTCGAGTCATCTGTGTGTGTGTGAATGGGTTGGGAGGGGCACGAGACACTAGTCAGCAGGAGGGTAAAACTATTTTTATTTTCCTTTGCTCTAGGGGTGGGCGGATTGACCAAAAATTCATTTCACGGAATAAGATATTTTATTTCACGGTAGCGGTATATATCACAGAATAATAATTTTTCAGGTAAATCAACAAAAGGGACTTGCTTAATATATTAAATACAATATGGTTCGATCCCCGGTTCCACCTGACCAAGTGTCGAAGTGTCCATGAGCAAGACACCTAACCCCAGCTGCTCCCGACGAGCTGGATGGTGCATTACATGGCTGACATCGCTGTAGGTGTATGAATGGGTGAATGTGAGGCAAGATGTAAAGCGCTTTGGATGGCAATAGGGTCTGTTAAAAGCGCTATATAAAATGCAGTCCATTAAATACCACTTTTAAATAGCACATTTAGAGCATTAGTAGTGAATGAGTGAACTTTTAGATCAACCTCACCATAACAATAAATAGGCCACATGTGTGTAGTTTAAAGAGATCAGAACAGATTATTAATACTTTCTCGGAGCATTGAAATAAATAAATAAATAAATAAATAAATAAAACTTCAGCAACATAAAACAGATTTTGCAGAAAGTAAAAAAAAATTAAACATTTGGGGAAAATGTCAGAATCTAAACACTCCATTGTAATGGCTTGCGTTATTTCTTTACATCTGCGTGAGGTTTTGTCATATGGAGTGCCTCTGGTAAATGATTCGGCCAAACTAGTGTTTGTTTTTTGCTTTTAGCACCAGAGTAACGGATGCGGAGCGCATCTGTTGGCTTTCATTGTATTCTTTGACATGCTTCATCTTTAGATGATAAAACAAGTTACTCGTGCTACCGTAGCTAACGGTTACATTCGCGTGACAGTTTGCAAATCACATTTTTCTGCTCTTTGTCAGCCTTTGTAAACCCAAACCACGTCCATACCACTGATGTCGTACCTCGTTTCACAACAATTTCCTCCTCCTGCTGCTCGGGATTGGTTTGTGGGATTTCTTTATCAGCATGCTTATCTTTCTCCATGTTTTTCTTCTTATATACGCTTATGTGCAGCTTCTCAGCCGTTCTCACGTCCCGGCGTGCTACACGTGAGGTTAACCACGCCCACTAATTTAAACTTCACGGTATACACGGAATAGAAAAATCTCTAACGGTAGACATTTATTCTGTGGTCACGGAATATACCGTCATACCGCCCAGCCCTACTTTACACACTGCACACAGCAACAACCTTTAATAAAGTGACCAAAACTGCCTGCCAACTGACAGACGAACTGACAATGGCTTTCTTATTTAGGTTTAAATAAAAGGCAATGTGGTGGATAAGCATTCGTAAACCGTTCTCTCATAACATTTTAAAGCTGTGATCGAAATACAGAATATCACACAATATATAAAAGAACATTTTGATAAATAAACAAAAAAAAATACCTGCCTAGAGAGGAAAAGAACACTTTGAGTGCGATTACATGCACGTTCTTAAGCCGATTGTGCCTAAAGGGGGTGAATGACGCGAAGGACACCGGACGCAAAGCTCAGCGCCGCGTCTCAGGATCTCACACCGGACGCGCACATTATATACATGCAAGCTCAATTTTGAATCGACTTCTGACAGAAGAGCTGCACGATGAGTGTATCTTGTAGCACCAGGTGAAATCAGTTTGTACATTCACGATTTGAGGGAAAAATAATATACATTTAATCGCCGTGAATAGGAATGACACATGCGTCGGTGTACAAAGTCGCCGCTGTGTTATCGAATTTTAAATTTTGCATAGCTCACAGATCGCTCAACACCACGTCTTTATAACACTAATATTGAGCACTCCCATATTGCCAAAATGGTATGATCCTCCTTCATAACACCCGCGAAGATTCGACTGTGAGATCGGTGGTCTCGGCGCTGTTGTTATTTTCCCGGCGGGATAAATGGCTCTTGCGCCTGGCGCAAATCTAAAATGGGTTGGTCTGAAGTAGCTTCATTATTCATAGGTGTGGTTTGGGTGTAACGTGAATAAACCAATCAGAGCGTCATCCAACATTCCCTTTAAAAGCAGGTGCGCAAGTTCCATTATGGATCGCTATTATTATGGTGTATTTACCAGGCGCACGCCAGGAGCGGTTTGTCAGATGTCCTTATATACCTATATGTCTTGCCACTATTGGGCAAACAGGTCTGATCCTTAATTGCTACAATTAGCCTGAATAATTTGTAAGCTAGATTTATGCCTATTTTTTCACATCTTCGTGGCACACCACAATGATTTCCGTCATCTCATGTGTTAATATTTTTTTAATATAACAGTTTATGATTTGCAAAAATAACTGTTGCATCTGTGTAGATTACATGAGCAAAGTGTATGCGCATTCTGCATGCTATACATTATGGTCAGTGGCGGACCTAGAACATTTTACATGGGGGGGGGGCAAAGAGGTGGCAAGAGGTCTTGGCACGGTGGCAGGGTAGACATAGGAAATCCCTATATGTGAATTGCTTTAACAAAACAAACACAAAACCACTTTTAAACTACAATACTTATTGTTTAATCATGCCCTTACACACTACAAAGGTTTTTAATTCACAACAGTAATAAGCCCAGCGTTCGAACAAAACAGTATAAAAAGCAAAATTAAAATATAAAAAAGTACAAGAATTGTGGGAATTGAAGGTCTACTCTCTTCCTTTCTGTCATCTTCCTCCTCCTTATCCCTCGATCTGAATCTGGAGCCTCCTCTTCATCTCTCACTGATTCTTCTTTTTCCTCGTCTCCTTCACTTATTTCCTTGTCTCCTTCACTTATTTCATTGTCTCCTTCTGTCTTCTCCTGCTCTGACCCTCCTGGTCTCTCCAGTTTACTGCCTTCTCCTTCATTTCAATATCAAAGCTCAAAAGTAAGTTAACCTGCTCTGTCTAGTCTGTCGGTCTCCGGCGCTAATTTTGGCTAACATAGACTCGCTGTTTTTGCTGATGCTGAATCGTCTTTAGCACACAATACATTCATTACAAATGTAATTTTAAGTTAAACGTGTGTTTAAACTACACTTGGGGAAACTTACTTCACCTTCAGGGGCTCTGGGGCAGCTCAGTCTCTTCAGTGGGTTTGTTGGGCTTTGCACCGCTGCAGACTCGCTGCAGTGTGTGTGTGTGTGTGAGCCAGAGCGAACGAACGCCGCTCTGCACGTTTGAATCAGGGACGTATTTGAGGGGCATTTTATGTATTTTAATGTGAATACATTTAAAATTAAAAATGAAATGGTTTACTTTTGGTAAATGCATTGGACATACTGGCAGTTCGGGTTGTTTTTACAAGTAGGACTACAGTTTTTGGAACATCAAAGTTAGGGCGGCAGCTGGGGGGGCAAGGCTCTGGATGCCCCCCTGTAGATCCGCCCCTGATTATGGTCAAGCATGCGCCCTTAAAATAGCATAATGAACAATGCGCACTGCGCCACTGATTTTAGACTAGGTTTTTTCTGGTCAGTGGCGCAATTGTTTAATGGAACAGCAAAATAGCACCAGGGATTGTTTGCGCCGGAACACGCCTCCTTTTTTTGCGCTGAACCGCCCAGGGAGCGCAAGTTCATTCACTAGTTTAGCGACGTGCTTCTGTGGAGGGAAAAGCGCGCTTTGCGTGGGTGCAAAATAGGAATGACACATACGTCGGTGTACAAAGTCAATTGCGCTTGGTGCAAGATAGGGCCCTTAATCTAAATGTGTATATCAGATGCAAAACAGAGTTTAAATCATTCTGTTTACTTCATTAGTTCACTCACGCCAGTAAAAGAGTGTATACACTGTTTAGAGGTGAGGTCTCCAAATTCAGTCCTGGAGAGCCGCTGTCCAGCAGAGTTCATTTCCAACCCCTAATAAACACACCTGAACCAGCTCATCAGTGACTTAAGGCGGGCATACACTGTGCGATTTCAACTCACACTGTACAAATAGCCAAAGCTCACATTTATATTTACAAGAACTGCAAGCAGTTGTACGGGGCTTTCGCCGAACGCAGAGCAACCTTTAAAAGGCCGCCCCCCACGGGACTCGAACCCATAACCTCCGGGTGCGGCGTCCATCGCTCATCTCGTTGCGCCACCGGCCAGGCTTGTGTTCAAACACCTGCTGAAGTTCCATAGTTCTAATGAGAGTCGACTCAAAATGAAGATTTTTTTCAAATAAATGCACAGCATTTAATATTTAAAAAGTTCTGTTTAGATCAATCTCAGAATGACTCAACGTCTGGAACAGAAGCACATTTTGCAAATAACCAATTGACATGCTAAGCTAACTAGCATAAAAACACAAACACAGGAAGGGTCAACTTCAGTAACAAATATCTCAGCGACTGCAATTGTGCAATCCTCCACAGATCAACGCTCTGCAGTGATGATTTTAATTCCATGCTTCCGCGTTAGGTCATCCAAACTTTGAGACGCTGCCATATCAGCCAGCGTCTCTACTTGCTCAATATTACACTTGCCAAATAAACGATTTACACAACCAAGCCGCAATAAAAGAGAAAGTTAGAAAAACTCACTCATTCAACGCCACACACTCTTCCGCTCACACGCTTCCCACAGACACTCCACACATACGCACGAGAGAGAGAGAGAGAGAGAGAGAGAGAGAGAGAGAGAGAGAGAGAGAGAGAGAGAGAGAACGAACAGGTAGGCTACCTCGGTCATTTAGCATGCGTGTCGGTCTCGTTCAGCAGTCAGTAGAAAGCGGATGCAAAGCACAGTTATAGACAAACCTCATGTTTATAACCATGTTTACCATAATCCCAGATGAATGTCTGACCAAACAATTAAATGTTAATCATGCAAGAAAACATGCTTTGGTCACCCAAACCACTTATTTAGACTTATTTTATTTAATGAGTAGATTCCGCACATTTTAATATAACCAAATCAGTTTTTTTGTAAGTAAATACGTTCGTTGACTTAAGACATTACACATAAAACACTCTTTTTCGTCAATGTTTTTTTTAATGTTACTAAACGAATTAATGAACAAATCTGAACGAATCCTTTTGGTGAACGAACTGAAAATGAATGACTCTCTTAAAAGAATCAAAATTTCCACCACTATGGGGTATCCTTGATTGGTTTTATGATCGGTTCAGGTTTCGGAGAGGGGATGCTTTGTTGTGTCAACTCACTGCTGGAAAATACATATTCCTACACAGCTTTATTTCAAAAACAACTTGTTAAACACGAAATAGGCCTAGGTCAGAAATATTATAAGAAATATAAATAAAAGAAAATAAATAAAGACAGTTTAACATTTTTAGCATATGTTGGAGTAGTTTATCTCTCTCTCTCTCTCTCTCTCTCTCTCTCTCTCTCTCTCTCTCTCTCTCTCTCTCTCTCTCTCTCTCTGAGAATATGTGCCGAAAGCTTGTCAGATTTTACTTTCACTTTCTGTAGTGAATCCACTGACTCGCCTTCATGATTTAAAATGGAAAAATTAATTTCAATATTAAGATGTGACATTACTAATTGTCAAATGATGGACAACGATTCAATGATGGACAAACAATGCACGACAATGCTGAAAATTGCCCCAATCTAAAAAAGAGTTGCATTAATCAGAATTCAGCTCGAAATCAGACAAAATCTGTGTATGCCCAGCTTTACAAGGCCCTAACAATGACAGCAGCCCTCCATGACTGAGTTTGGAGACCCCTGGTATAGAGTGTCCATACAGTGCACACAGATTTACGCCTAGTTTATTTTTTATAAATCCCAATACATTTTGTATGTATGCAATGTTCATACATCAGGCCCGATACTATAAACCCTACCTTTGTTTTGTTCTCTGCACAGGCTATGTGGATGCAATCTCACTGCTCAGTCCTGTGAGAGTTTGTCTTCAGTTCTACAATCATCAAACTGTGTCCTGAGAGAGCTGGACCTGAGTAGCAATGACCTGCAGGATTCAGGAGTGAAGCTTCTTTCTGATGGACTGAAGAGCTGTAAGCTGGAGATATTAAGGTTTGAGTTTCAAATACTTTCAATGATTTTTCCCATTAAGCTAATTACTAAAAATCACTCTGCTGATTTTATTCAGTATGCAATTACTGTTTTTCTTGTTCAGATTGTCCATATGTAATCTCACTGTTCAGTGTTGTGAGAGTTTGTCATCAGTTTTACAATCCACAAACTCTGTCCTGAGAGAGCTGGACCTGAGTAACAATGACCTGCAGGATTCTGGAGTGAAGATTATTTTTGATGGACTGAAGAGCTGGAAGCTGGAGATACTGAGGTAATTATTTTTCCTTTTTTGGCAGTGTCTGTAAAGTCACTGCTTCTCAACTGCACTCAGATTGGCCATACTTAACTAATATGGAATTAGATTTGTGCCAAATGTTTTGAATGTAACTTTTCAATAAACTAATACAAATTAAACATTTAAATTAAACACTAAAGAAATTAAACACTAAAGAAAAAACTCTGAAACTGAAAAAATAAGTCTGTGCCATTCTGGCTCAAATCCCTTGTGTGGGCGAGGCTGATGATTCTAATTGGCTAGTAAGTTTTTGATTGACAACTTCTTGACCTGGAAGTGAGGATTTCAGTGTAGTGTTTACAATTGTGAGAATCTGCAAGCAGCTTCCTATTTTATTTTAGTAACAAAGTTTGACATTTTGACATGTTCGATTTATATTCTTTCTTTCACTAAGACTTCAGGGGAAGTATTGCACCACTGTTGTCTGTGTGGGATCAAATCCATTATTTACTTTTCATTTAAGAACAAGATATAATGTGAAATTTTTTGAAGGGGAATACTTATTTCTTCCAGGTAATGATAATTTACCATAAAAAAAATATTTTATGAAAATGACAGTGCGCTCAATTAAAAATGGCACTTCAAATTTTGACCTCTGGTGTTTACTGACAATGTAGAAATACTTTGTTCCTGTTCTTAACTACATTACTGACTATACTGGAGTATAAATGTTTCTGTTGACTTTTGTTACTTTTGAGACTGAAACTACAGAAAATAACAGCTACCACCCGAATGACTGTGTTATTGACGTCTGACTGCCAAACTAATGTGTTGCTCTGTGTATTTTTAGGGTGTCGGGCTGTATGGTGACAGAGGAAGGCTGTGGTTATGTGTCTTCAGCTCTGAGGTCAAACCCCTCACACCTGAGAGAACTGGATCTGAGCTACAATCATCCAGGAGATTCAGGAGTGAAGCTACTCTCTGATACACGCAACCACCCAAACTGCAGGCTGGAAAAACTCAAGTATGTTGAGCAGGAAGAGTGTTTAATAAGTTCTACTATGTTGTAGTGCACTTCCATAACTCACTGAAATTGAATTAACATTTATGCAGTATATAATAATAATAATAATAATAATAATAAATAAATGAGTAAAGTGCACAGCTGTAAAAGAGCACAGTAAAAGTATCAGTGTTAAATTAACACAGTCCAATCTACAGAGTAAAAAAAAGTAATACTACAACAGTGTTGAAGCTAATTAGATAATTAAATGATGAAGTAATAATTAATCCTCATATGCTCCTAGTTTCCTGTGCACTATTAGCCTGACAAGCCAGACCCACATCAAGATGTTTGGTCTGGAAACTCACCGTTGACAGGGCTCAATCTGAGGGGTGGGATAAACGGTTGTCTTTCAAACTCCCTCTGCACGGCGTGCACACAATTAGATAGCGCTACAACCAACCAGAGCAACGAAGGTGAAGCAGAGCTAGCTGACAGATTAAACTTTTGCTGTATCCGGTCTGGAAAACTCTGAACACATCTTCCCGTTTTAAGAATGACTTCAGTGCCGTTCTTTGTTTTTTTCTCAGAGAAAAGCTTAACACCAAGTCTTCCAGAGTCGCAGTCAAAGCTGATTCGAAAGACCGCCGTTCGCCAGTTCCTGTGTTTACTAGAAGCATGCAAGCGCAACTCGGCCGTCATTATGTTAAGCGCCACCCACCGACTCTATACACGATGCGATTGGCCTGACCAGAGTTTGGTTTTTACAGCTCAGATGTGTATAGGACAGAAGTTGCTAGACGATACTCGTGGCAGATTAGATTTGCTGCCGCTAGGGTGCATCTAGATTTCTAGGCTAGTGCACTATGACACTGAACCAATTAAATAGGACTGTCAATTGATTCAAATATTTAATTGCGATTAATCGCACAATTGTCATGAGTTGCCTCACGATTAATCACAACTTAATCGCACATTTTTATCAGTTGTAAATTGATCTTAAAGGAATGTTTCAAGTTTTTAATACTCTAATCAACATGGGTATGGACAAATATGCATGCTTTATGCAAATGTCCGTTTATTATTAACAGGTAAATAAACCCTTAGCCAACTTTTTTTTAGTTAATTATCTGCAAGACTGGGGCTTTATCAATGCTCTTTATTGATTCGAGTAAATGTTTTAACATTTGGGTATAAAGTGTTTTAATTCTATAATAATGGTCTCATTCTCTCTTGCGCTGCTGCTTTGCTAGCATGAATGAATGAATGAATGAATGAATGAATGAATGAATGAATGAATGAGCATCGTCGGCATCGGGAGTTAACGCAGTTTGAGCCTGTGGCTCGATTGATAAGGCTCTGTGTCTACAGACATTTCACCCTCCTCCCCTTCAGGTGAAGGTGGGGGAGAAAAGTCCTCTACTTAAGATGACCACTCTGTTGCAATGCTACTGGCGTCACTCCAGTCACTATCCATCTTTGCGAGTCAGACAGCTGTCAAAGGTGCCCTAGAATGAGTTGAAACAATATGTTAAATTGTTCTCTGATATCAACATAGAGGTTATGTGGCTTATTTAAGGGCAAACATTGTCCAGATACAGTTTTACAGGTCCATTTAAAACCCTAGAAATTGTCCCTAGGATGTAATGCTCTGTTTTTTTTCTTATTTGCAAGGGTCATGAATATTAATGTTGAGCTCTGCTCTGATTGGCTTATTTCAGCAGCTCACACAAGTTCAGTTGTTCTGCAAAGTGGCTTGTGAGTCCTGACAGAACACAGACGGACTGAATGAATCTTTAAGCAGACCATCTCAAATGGAGAAAATGCAGCTTACTTTGGTGTTTTCAGTTCATCCGGGTGCATGCGAGAGAGAGCTTGCATTCATATGGATGCCAGATTGCACATGTCTAGGTAAAACACCATATAGTATACGTGTTCTTTTTACAGAAAAGCTTTGATTGGGGGATTTAATTTACTGAAATCTGGCAACCGCAAGCACGAAGGCTGGAAGTCTCTTCCTTCCCCCCGACAAAACCAAAACCAGTGCTTTTTGTTCAAGTTTTTATTTTTTAAACTACGTTTTAGACTTTAGACATTTTAGACATTTAGTCAACAATATTGCATGTTTATATAATGTTAGTCACAATGTAGTCTATGCAGTGACTGGGATGTACTCTGAAATACAAGCATGAAAAAACATACTTCAGTTCTCAAAAATATAAATATATGTTTTTTAAAACATGAATTGTAGCCTTGTCAAATGATTATCGTTTTAACTTATATGGTGGAGAAGTTGACGTTAGCTAGGATTGAGTGAGCGATCTGTAAGCAACTAAACTAATGTAGTATGACATACGCATCTACAGTTGTATTTTGTAATACAAAATAATATTAACCTTTGTCATTAGACACACTATTTACTTTTGTATGGTTCTTGGAGTTTCCTATTGTTACTGTACTAGCATTGTGCATTATATAGACACTGCTGTCTCTAAGAAACTTTCAATTTAATCAGAAATTGTTTAAACAGTCAATAAGTGGATAAATCACTACTTACTGCTTGCAGGAATATAGTTGGAATCTGCCCTTTTTTCAGTTTAAGACGCTGAACGAAGCTTGCTTGAAATGGGCCGAACAAACGATTTTGAATTAAATTGTTGCGGTGTTCAATATAATAAACATCAACCATGACTAGGGCTGCACGTTTTCAAGTTTTTCATTAACCGTTAACCGACGCCCTTAGCGGTTAATACTCGGTTAACCATAGTGTGCGTCAGGGTTATTATTTTTAGTTTATTAAGTTGACAACCGCCATCTCCGTAGTGAGCGCGCCTATAGAGAGAAATGCACATCGTGGATTACATAATCAGAGAGTAGCCTATTTCTTTTCATTTTAAATTGTTAAAAGACATTTCAAGCTTTCTTAAGATATATTTCATGTCTGTGAGGCCTACGCTGAGTTTCGTTAAATTAGGATGAGATGCGCTCCAGTTCACGAGCAATGCAAGTGCAACGCCTCTCTAATGATGCTCGGGTGTTGGCTGTAGAGATGGGACTATAAGTCACACTTTTTTCATAGTTTGGCTGGTTCTGCGACTTATAGTGAGGTGCGACTTACACATCAAATTTAATTCATACAAGAATAAACATATAGCCGCGAGAGAGGGCTCTATGATGCTCCTGTAGCCTACCCTTGAAAAAGAAAATAACTGAAAACAGAAATAAAGCTCTTGTGACCGAGCGTTCGTGCAGTGTTCGCCTAAAATACTTTGTCATAAGAAAAACAATAAACGACAGCCGTCTGAACATTCCTTCCTTTATTCTCCGTCACACATGTAAATCACCAACCTGAAAAACCCCAAAACCCGCGACACTCCAGTACCAAAAAAGTGCGCATGCTCCACCCTATCTACGGCAAGCCCAGAGGGGAAAAATACATTGCACACATACATAACGAGCGCCAGTGCGTACCAAACGAATACATTATGTGAGATCAAATAAAGTCTGTTACACTCTTAACTGAAATATTAACTTAAAGACAACAACTTAGAAAGACTGAACACAAACAAAATGCCCCCATAAAGAAAATCAAATTCTGCAAATTACAAACTGCATTTAGTAAAATATGCAGCCGAGAAAAATTCACACAGCGTTTGACTCGTGCGGCTGAGCCTCTCCCGGCATCTGTTCATCTGGGAACTCGTTCCTTCAGGTCTGGCCATCTTGCTTTCAGTCCGCAATTAGCTTTTTTTTCTTTCTTCATTACAGTTAAAGTAACCTCTGCTTTTCGCTAGTCCCTCACAAGTTTCTCACTTCAAACTTTCTTTCTTTCTTCTGCTCAGTTATGCACAGCGAGGGCACGAGCGGATGCGTGCCTGCGCGCGCAGCCCCCGCTCTGCTTCTGCCCTAATGCGATTATTAATGCTAATTATTTATAGTCCAGTGCGACTTATAGGCCTATATGTTATTTTCCTCTTCATGACGCATTTTTTGACTGATGCGACTTATACTCCAGAGCGACTTATAGCCTGAAAAATACGGTAAGCACTGCATTGCAATACTTGCATTTTGCCCCGTCACTCTCAATTTTAAAGTGCTCCCACACTGTACTTTTCTTTGACCGCTTCATGTTAGAAAACTGGTCATGACTTCTTGTGGATATTACAAATGTCTGGGAGCGCTCTGGCGGTCTCTAGTGGTGCAAAAATATATTACAACTAAATTCAAATCACGCCATTGACGCCACTTAACCGAGCAAAATGTTTTACTCGGATACGCAATTTTTAACGGTTAATCGGTTAATCGGTTAACCATGGACACCCATAACCATGACTGTTGACATTTTTTATCTGTGGGAAGGGTAGGAAAAGTCCTCACTTCCCCTGCACAGCCTGGAACATAACATTTGTGCAACATGTCCTCCAATCAATATGCCTATATAGGTCGTTTGTCACTTCCTTGAAATACGACCCATATGAGCGTTTACTAAAGTTGCGCCCCTATCGACAATATTTTAATTAATTAAGTATGACGCACAGGAGCGTTTTCTAAAGTTTTCCTTCTATTGACAGCAGGACACTTTCATTTAAAAGCATTTTTCCCTTTTATCTGCTTAATATTTCCGGTTTTGCATAGCTAAATTGGTAAATCATTGCACTATACAAGAACAACATGTGATCATGCGATCGTGAGTTCGCTCCCAGGGAACACATGTGCTCATAAAGTGTGCATGCACTATAAATCACTGGGTAAGTTTAGGGATGGGGTGGGTGTAGTTGTTAATTAAAAACAATATTTTTGCTAAATGGAAATAGGACAAATGGTGGTAAAAAGTCCACACATTGCATTAAAATGAACACACATTTTGATTGGTAACGATAGTCAGACGTCATTTCATGATGTCAGACGTAATGCGACATTGTCATTATTTTTACGCCAGCTAGAGGGCGCATGACTTTAAAACGTAAAAATTTAGGTCGTAATAAGCTCCTTGAAAAACGACCTATAGAGTCATATTTTTTTGGAGGACAGGTTGCATTTGTCTCCATGGGCTGCCGTTTTTGCTATTCTTGCATGACACTTGTTTACCTGTAGTCCCGCAGATTTGTCTGCGCAGTTCCGCCTGACATGAACATGTTCGGACATATGCACATGTTGGGGCGTACATATTAATGATCCCAGCAATTGCGTCACAGTTGCCGTTATGTTGAGAATCACTTATTTCACGCTTTCGTGTTTGTGTTTTTTATGCATGAGATTTAAATAAGAAGTAGGAGAGACTCACAGTATGTGATGAACTTTTATTATTTCACTATGGCAAGGTTAATTCAATTTTTCATTCTAGGGCACCTTCAATCAATCTGTCACTGCAGGTGCTCGCCCCCCGCTCAGCCCCGCCCTTGGTTTGTCCCCTCTGTCTCAGCTGGGCTCTGCCCACTTTGCGAGCATTTTTCAAATATTGCCAGTGGGTGGAGTTAGGCTCTGAACAGGGGCTGAGTAACCCTTTAATGAAACTTAAATCAACAGAGCATGAAGACTAGACATGCATCAAAGGTCATAGAGGTTAGAAGAATTAGTTCATGTCTCTTAAGCCTGAGCTTAAAAATGTTGAATAAGCAGTGATTTTTCTCATTTTAACAATATAAATTAAACTCATGGATGGTATTGTGTCTAAGGGCTCTTCGGATCACTGAAATGAATCTTAGACATCTGTGATAATTAGTTTGCAGGATTAAAAAGAAAAGTAGTTAAGAAGGATGTTCCACATTATTAAGCAGGCCACAGGTTTCAAGCAATATGGGAAAGAAAAAGGAACTTTCTGTTGCTGAAAAGAGTCAAATAGTGCAATGTCTTGGACAAGGTATGAAAACAATAGATATTTCATGAACTTAAGAGTGATCATCGTACTGTGAAGAGATTTGTGGCTGATTCAGAGCACACACGGGTTTGTGCAGATAAAGGCAGAATGAGGAAGGTTTCTGCCAGACAAGTTCATCGGATTAAGAGAGCAGCTGCTGAAATGCCATTACAAAGCAGCAAACAGGTATTTGAAGCTGCTGGTGCCTCTGGAGTCCCGTGA
Organism: Pseudorasbora parva; assembly: GCF_024679245.1. NCBI lineage: Eukaryota > Metazoa > Chordata > Actinopteri > Cypriniformes > Gobionidae > Pseudorasbora > Pseudorasbora parva. The sequence continues at coordinate 3,639,850 of NC_090191.1, forward strand.
ACCTCAAGGAGTAGGATCCTCCAGAGGCTTGCAGTTGTGCGTAAACCTACTATTCGGCCACCCCTGACCAATGCTCACAAGCAGAAACGGTTGCAGTGGGACCAGACATACATGAAGACTAATTTTCATGTCTTGTTTAATGATGAGTGTCGTGCAACCCTGGATGGTCCAGATGGATAGAGTAGTGGATGGTTGGCCACCATGTCCCAACAAGGCTGTGACGTCAACAAGGAGGTGGTGGAGTCATGTTTTGGACCGGAATCATGGGGAGAGAGCTGGTAGGCCCCTTTAGGGTCCCTGAAGGTGTGAAAATGACCTCAACAAAGTATATAGAGTTTCTGACTTACCACTTTCTTCCATGATACAAAAAGAAGAACCGTGCCTTCCGTAGCAAAATCATCTTCATGCATGACAATGCATCTCATGCTGCAAAGAATACTTCTGTGTCATTGGCTGCTATGGGCATAAAAGATGAGAAACTCATGGTGTGGCCACCGTCTTCCCCCTGACCTCAACCCTATTGAGAACCTTTGGAGCATCCTCAAGCAAAAGATCTATGAGGGTGGGATTCTGACATCCTGCAAACTAATTCAAGCAGAAACTCTCCAAAAATTCTCAAGTTCAATGGGTGCAAGTATTCACAAGTATTGTGAAGGTGATATCAAAGAAGGGGTCCTATGTTAAGATGTAACTTGTCCTGTTAGGATGTTTTTGACTGAAATAGCTTTTGATTTCAGTAAACATCACCACCTAATACTACAAATTCAGCAAATGCCTGTTTTCAGTTCTTTACAACCTATAAAATGTTTTAAATCTGTTGTGCATTATAATTTGGAACAGTACATTTTCAGTTTTTTTTATTTTTGAAATAAATACTATTATCATTAGGAGATTTGTTGAATAAAATTTGAATTATGCCCTAATGGTTGATGATTTGAAAACTATACTGACTGTCATTTGCATTGACTAATCATGAAAATCATAGAAGGATATCATTTGCATAATAATTTGGAACGTGGTTTATGACCCAAGACCAGTAGTGAGAAATGAAGACCAAGAGTCAGGAGTGCAAATAATTAAAGAAAAATTTACTGAAGAATAGTTTGCAGTTTCATCAGCAGAAGCCAGCTTCAAGGAGTTTGTAGGCTGCGCTCCCTCTCTCACCATCTTGTCCCGCCCTCGTCGTACCGTACATACAATTGTCCCAACAGTTATACCGTTTTCATGGTCTAGCCACGTCATTACTGCAATGTGGATGATTCTGATTATCTTAGAAAAACTTGCACAGTCGTGGTAAATTTCCACACATTGTCAGTAAATCTGATGCACGTCTCCATAGACGTGTCACTTGTTGACACTTTTGCCCCGGAATTAGGCCCGTAGTGACCTTCCAGATCGGGAGCAGGCGCCAGCTTGCCCTGAACAACAAGTCACCCATCTCTTGTGTTGTCCATTCTCAACTCTGATCTGTAACACAGAATATTGCGCACATACATAGATACTCTCCAAGGTTGGAGCTGAGTAGGCTCCAGTTCTAACTAAAATGTTCCCAAAAACATGCTGATAACATCTGCTTTCTCTCAGTGAGAGATACAGACAACAGTACAGGCAATATTAATCTTGCCTCTTTAATGTTTCAGTAAAAGGACATAGAAAATGAATAAAACAATAAATTAAATGAAAGACAAATCCATATTTAATATTTGGAAGCCGGGCTAAGTGAGAAAACACGGTTACTGCACTCCTGGCATGTTAGGGGTGTGTTATACCTCCAAAATTTGGTAACACTTTATAATAAATTTCAGTTGTAAGTGTAATGGCAAAATAATTAACTCCGTCGCTTCACTGAATAAGAGACAAAAATTAACCAATTATAATTATAAAGGTTTATTTAATTAAAAAAAGTTTCTTGCAAGAATGGTTGATGCAACCATGCCATGTCATGTCCTGCATATCTCACACCATGGGAAGGTAAACATATGGCTATACCAAGATTTGCATTTTGCCACAACACTCCCCCCTTTTTATCACATGTTGATTAACAAAGATTAAAAATGTAAATCATGGTAAACACTTTAAAAGTTAAATGTTAAAAATCAAACTAAATCCAAACTTAAAGATTAATGCTAAATGTTATAAATGTAAAACCAGACTTGAGCAAATGCTCTTATATTATTAAATTAATACTGATTAAATTAATTAAACTAAAAAAGTTAAATATTAAATGGTATTTAAAATCAAACTAATATTAAACTTAAAAGTTAAAGATTAAATGTTATAAAAAAATCAAACTATTAAACTTAAAAGTTAAAGATTAAATCTTATTTAACTAAAATCAACCTAATTCAAAACTAAAGATTAAACATGATAATAAAACGACAAAAAAATGACAATAAAATATAAAAATTGAAATAAAATACAATCAATAATACAAGCAAATTCAAGTCACATCACACTTATACCCTTCATCTCTGATTTTTACATAAGTGGTCACCCTCTCGAATTTGTGAAGGAAGTTAGAAAATATGCAAAAGGCTGTTTTTGCGAGATATAGTCTCTATTTTCATAGCAAGCATAGTATAGTCTAAAGTCAAAAGAAAAAATGTATCCAAGTAATTCCCTAATCCTTAGGGTTCTCGTCATTAGGCCTATCTAAGTCGTCAGTCATATCATAAAATTCGTGCATCCATTTTTCATATTCCTCATTTACCGTCACTTTAGCCATTTGAGGTGATACTATTGATGTCACCAGTCTTCTCACCAGTCCTACTACACATTGAAAAACACATGGTAAACACATCAATATCAAACAATTACAGCCATGATTGGCAATACAGTGTATCCTAACATCCCTCTAGGCCTGCTATCCACCCAAACCATGTGTCATCAGCTTCCACAGGTTCCTTCACTGCCATTCTCATGTGATCAATGATGCTTGCTACATTGCTGCTGTAATCTGGAATGTGAAAACAACATGACATTTTTTCAACATTTTTCAAACTCCCCCTTTTTCTGCTGTTCACATCTAAACTGTTTCACTTCCCCATTCACCATTGTTAAAACATATTTAGTGCTGTTAGCTATTGCTAGTACAGTCCACGCCAACCCATTCCTTTGTTTATAGTCACTGCTGTTCCCGTTTGGAGTGTGTGGGCTACTTTTGAGCACACATCAAGGATGCTCGGATCTCGTATCACTAGCTCTTGAAATTGTCTCTGGTTTTCGACTTTTCACAGAAACAGTTGCTTGATATCTTTCAATGGGCTCTAACTTGAATGTTGGCTCTCTCAATTCCACACTTGGCAGATGTTCCTGCTCCTGTATCGATCATGGCAGGTGATGTTTATGTTTGACCTCTGCCAGCACCGACATGTGCTTCCTGTTGTCCTCCTCTCGGCTCCTCCTCCTCGGTCACCGCTGGGACCTTTCTGCAATGGCTTGCATGTACCCACGTCGCTCTCTCTGCGACCTTGACGCCGGTGTGTGTCGTCAACAGCACCACGAAAGGTCCTAGCCACCTTTTCACCTTCCAGCTCCTCCTCAGGGTCGAATCACCACAAAATCACTCAGTTCGATATTGTATAGAGGAATTTCTGCTGGCTTTCCCTGAGTCGCCTTTACCTGCACACAGATGTTAGATAACACAGACACAACACATTTCCTTTCAATAGTTCAACAAACACACTCTCACACAGATATATATGGATGGAAGCTGTGGTTTACCCCTTTTCATGCCCATAAAAAGTGGTTCTCCAAAGACTATTTCAAACGGACTTAAATTTGCTTTGGGTCTTTTTCTCATTCTCATGTACATAAACACAATTGGTAGGGCCTTTACCCATGTGAGTCCAGTGTCCTCACAGAATTTTGCCAATTTGTTCTTTATTGTTGCGCTTTCTCACTCTATGGCTCCTCCTGAGGCCGCATGGTAACTGCAGTGTGTTCTCATGTCTATTCCTAAGAACTGACCCACTTGTTTGACTGCCTCATTCACGAAATCTGTTCCATTATCTGAACTGAACCTTTTTTGGAATTCTCCATCTGGGAATGATTTCAGTCAGCAAGGCCTTTGCCACTGCTGCTGCATCTTGTTTGGAGGTTGGGAATACCTCTACCCATTTTGACCACATGTCAACCATCACCAGGCAGTATTTCTTACCATCACACGGACTCAACTCAATGAAATCCATCATGAGGTAGTCGAATGGCTCTTCTACCGGTGGGTATGATGCCAAAGGCATTTTTTTCTCCCCTTGCCACATTGTGTTTGTTACAAATCACGCATCTGTTACAAAAATTTGCAGCGTACGTTGTAAACCCCTTTGTGAACCACATGTCTTTCATTTGCAGTATCATCCCCCCTTTGGCTGCATGGTCTTTCCCATGTAGCCACTTCGCATAATGATGAAAGAAATGTCGAGGTAAACAAGGCTTGCCATCTTCACTCAACCACACATCATTTTGTTGTTTTTCCGCTGTCGTGGTGAAAATCTCCATACTCTGTAAGGAAGACAAAGCATTTATGTTTATTTCAGATACCAAAAGACACCCTGGTTCTTTTGGCTTCGTTGCCGCCGCGGCCTTCGCGGCATCTGCTCTCACATTGCCTGTTGAGATAAAATCTTTGTTGTTAGTATGTGCTGCGCATTTACAGATAGCAAGTTGTTTTGGCAATAGGATAGCGTCTAGAAGAGAAGAGACAAGAGAAGCATTTAGAATTGGACGTCCATCAGATTTCAGAAATTTCCAGTTCCCTTTCGTTCAGTCACTCCGACGTAACGTCAGTGACTGACGAATGGGGGTTTCGCTTAGAAGCCTATCATCTCCGAGACTAGAAAGCGCCCAATGGCAGTGCCAATGCCATGGGCATGCGAGATTTGCATGCGTAACTCCGCCTACCCACGTGGGTATATAAGGAAGTAGCTGGCATAACCGCATTATGTTTTAATGCTTCGGAGCCAAGGGTTACATACCTTTCACTCCTATAAGCCTTCTGAGTTAAGTCAGTTCTTCGAGACGATCAGGATCTTCCAGTCGGTGTTGGTGTTCGGTGCGTTCCAGCGGTCACATACTTCCTGCCTGCTGGTCAGACGATTGGTTTCCAGTTGGTGTGTGGTCCCCTGGGCGCTTCGGCATCGATTGCGAGGTTAATCCTCTCACAAAAAGAGCTCACACGTGGCACGTCCTTTTCAGGATGTCTCGCCCGTGTGCTTCTGGGTGTGGCCGGTCTCTACACTCTTCTGATGGGCACTCGCACTGTCTGGCATGCTTGGGCTTCCAGCATGTTCAGGCGGCGCTTGTGGATGAGTCATGTTCCCACTGCAGGAACATGGCCATCTCCATGTTGCGGTCGAGACTCAATGATCTCCGTGCGGCCGAGCTGCCGGGACTGTCCCGCTGGGTCGCACGGACCATCCGGCTCGGCTACGCGATTCAGTTCGCGCGAGCTCCTCCCCGCTTCCGGGGTGTCCGGTACACCATGGTGGGGTCCAATGCCCCAGTCATGCGTGCGGAGATCGCAACCCTACTGGCGAAGGGCGCGGTCAAGCTCGTCCCTCCAGCCGAGATGAAGTCCGGCTTTTACAGCCCTTACTTCATTGTAACGAAGAAATCCGGTGGGTTACGACCGACCCTGGACCTTCGCGTCCTGAACCGATCCCTGTACAGGCTTCCGTTCAGGATGTTGACTGCGAAACGCCTTTTCGAATGCGTTCGTCCATGCGATTGGTTTGCAGCGATCGACCTGAAGGACGCGTACTTCCATGTGTCCATCCTTCCGCGACACAGACCGTTCCTACGGTTTGCGTTCGAAGGGCGGGCATATCAGTATGCCGTACTACCATTCGGGCTAGCTCTGTCCCCTCGTGTCTTCACGAAGATTGTCGAGGCAGCCCTTGCGCCACTCAGGCAACAAGGGGTTCGCATCCTGAACTATCTCGACGACTGGCTCATACTGGGCCACTCTCGGGACCGGGTGTGCGAACACAGAGATCTGGTTCTCCACCACTTAGCTCGTCTTGGCCTTCGGGTCAACTGGGAGAAGAGCAAACTCTGCCCAGTTCAGAGGATCTCTTTTCTCAGTATGGAGATCGACTCGGTCGCCATGTGTGCGCAGCTCAGAGTCCTGCAACGGGTCGGGTACCCACGGGTATCCGCGGGTACCCGCATAAAAGTGGCTAAAACGGGTGGATTGTGTCATTTATAAAATTCACGGGCGGGGATGCGGGCGGATAGTTAACTCTGTGCGGGCGGGTAGTAGCGCGGATGAGCGGATGAAAAATATGTGCAATAATTCTGTGGCAAAGTGCGAGAGAGAGAGCGAGACCAGGGCGTGATTGTGAATGAGCGTCACCTGCGAGCCACACCGGTCTCGAGTCCTCTGAGGGAGCTCGGAAGCATATAAGGACGAGAGATCACCAGACCTGGATTTGACGTTGAGTTGTGTTTGCTTTTTATTATGTGTGTGCGCTTGGCAGTTGTCCATGAGGGGCTGCCCACGTTACTTTCGTTTTGTTTGGTTAAAATCTTTTAAATGTTCGCTGGTTCCCGCCTCCTTCTTCCCCCATCGAACATATTGTAGGCTATTACAATTTCTATGTCCAAATTACCATTACACACACACGCAACAACGATGCCATTTGACCCATCACGTCACCACTGCGACATTGAAACTTTTGTTGATGCCTCTCGTAGCGCAGATGGAGTAGCAATGGATGAAGTAAAAGTAAAGTTGGTGAGTGGAGTATATGAAATTGTTGACAATGAGTCTTTAAGGGCACTTTTGCCTGTTTCATTAGCCCATTCATGACGCTGTTGATGTTGAGAGAGGTGCAGGATAAAAAATAAAGCATTTTAATTTGAATGTTTTAGCGTGTGTGATTTATCACGGGCACGGGTCGGGTAACGGGCCAGATATTAACGGGTCTGGGCGGGTACGGATTTAATTTAGAAATTTTCACGGGTCGGATCTGGTGCTAAACCTTGCGGGTACGGGCGGGGGCGGGTCTCCAAAAATGGACCCGTGCAGGACTCTGGCGCAGCTTACCGGCGTGCACGCGCAGTCACTGCTGACTTGCCTCCATCAGATAGAGAGCAAGAGTGCGGTTCCACTGAAACTGTTTCAGAGGCTCCTGGGGCATATGGCATCTGCAGCCGCGGTGACGCCGCTCGGATTGCTTCATATGAGACCGCTTCAGCACTGGCTTCGCGATCGAGTCCCGAGATGGGCAAGGCAGTCTGGCACGCTCCGGGCCCCCGTGACTCGGGCCTGCAGACAGACACTCACCCAGTGGTCGAACCTCAGCTTTCTACAGGCAGGTGTGCCCTTAGAACGAGTTTCCCGGCATGTTGTTGTGTCAACAGATGCGTCCACCACGGGTTGGGGTGCCATGTGCAATGGACATGCAGCCGCCAGCTCTTGGTCAGAGAGCCAGAGCCGCCTGCATATCAATTGCCTCGAGTTGCTGGCAGTACGGTTCGCCCTGCACCGCTTCCTAGCGTTGCTGAAGGGTCAACACGTACTAGTCAGATCGGACAACACGGCCGTAGTAGCGTACATCAACCACCAGGGCAGTCTACGCTCCCGCCGCATGTCTCAACTCGCCTGCCATCTCGTTCTATGGAGTCAGAAGCGCCTGAGGTCCCTTCGTGCTGTCCATATCCCGGAGATCCTGAACCGTGGAGCCGACGAGCTCTCACGGGTTCAGCCAATCCCTGGGGAGCGGAGACTCCATCCCCAATCGGTCCAGCTGATCTGGGATCAGTTCGGGGACGCACAGGTAGATCTGTTTGCCTCCCACGACTCGTCCCATTGCAGCCTGTACTATTCCCTGACCGAGGGCACGCTCAGCACGGATGCACTGGCGCACAGCTGGCCGCAGGGCCTACGCAAGTATGCGTTTCCCCCAGTGAGCCTTCTTGCACGTGTTCTGTGCAAGGTCAGGGAGGACAAGGAGCAGGTCATTTTGGTCGTCCCGTTCTGGCACGGCCGGACCTGGTTCCCAGAACTAGTTCTCCTTGCGACAGCCCCTCCCTGGCCGATTCCTCTGAGACAGGATCTACTCTCTCAGAGACGGGGCACCCTGTGGCACCCGCGTCCCGATCTTTGGAACCTCCACGTGTGGCTCCTGGACGGGACGCGGCAGGATTGAGTACCCTACCACCTACGGTGGTGGCTACCATCACTTCCGCTCAGACCGAGTCCACGAGACAGGCCTATGCGTTGAAGTGGAACCTCTTCGTCAATTGGTGCTCTTCTCGCCAAAAAGACCCCTGGAAATGCCCGATCGGGTCTGTGCTCTCTTTCCTCCAAGAAGGGTTGGATTGAAGGCTGTCTCCATCCACCCTGAAGGTTTATGTGGCCGCTATCGCCGCCTATCATGACCTCTTGGACGGTAAAACGGTAAGTAAGCATGACCTGGTCATCAGGTTCCTGAGGGGTGCGAGGAGACTACATAATAATAATAATAATAATAATAATAAATTTTATTTATAATGCACTTTATATTAAACAAAATCTCAAAGTGCTACAGAATTTAAAAACAAAAACAAAACAATCAACAACAATAAATAAATAAAACCGAAAAATAAAATAAAATAAATTAAACAAGTAGCAAGTCAATTAAAAGTCAATTAAAAGCTCTGCTGAAAAGGTGGGTTTTAAGACCACGCTTAAAAGTATCTATAGTCTGTGGAGTCCGCAGGTGGTCAGGGAGAGCATTCCACAGACTGGGGGCTGAAGAGCAGAATGCCCGATCCCCCATAGTACGGAGATTGGCTGTGGGAGTTTTGAGGCGATACAGCGAAACAGAGCGGAGGTTACGAGTGGCTGTTTGTGTGGTGAGGAGTTCCTTGAGATAGGAGGGAGCATCACCATGGATGCACTGGTGGGTAAGGAGAGAGATCTTGTACTCGATCCTGAATGACACAGGAAGCCAGTGGAGTGATTTTAGAATGGGGGTGATGTGGTCGTATTTGCGCACCCTCATGAGAATCCTAGAAGCGCTGTTCTGAATACACTGCAGCCTCTGGAGATTTTTGCTAGGGATGCCAATAAGGAGCGCATTGCAGTAGTCCAGCCTGGAGGAGATAAAGGCATGGACAAGCTTACATCCTCCTCGTGCTCCTCTCGTACCCTCATGGGACCTCTCAGTAGTTCTAAGTGCTCTGCAGAGGGCCCCATTTGAGCCGTTGCGGTCAGTAGATGTTAAGTTCTTGTCTATGAAGACAGCGCTCCTGACCGCATTGGCCTCCATCAAGAGGGTAGGGGACCTGCAGGCATTTTCGGTTGACAAAGCGTCCCTGGAATTCGGGCCGGCCGACTCTCACGTGATCCGGAGACCCCAGCCTGGATATGTGCCCAAGGTTCCCACCACTCCGTTCAGAGATCAGGTGGTGAACCTGCAAGCGTTGCCTTTGGAGGAGGCAGACCCAGCCTTGGCATTGCTCTGTCCAGTACGCGCCCTTCGCGCTTACGTAGACAGGACGCAGTGTTTCTGGACCTCAGACCAGCTCTTTGTCTGTTATGGTGGGAAGCTGAAAGGGAAGGCTCTCTCAAAGCAAAGGCTGTCTCACTGGATAGTGGACACCATTGTTTTGGCTTATCAGCAGCAGGGACGTCCATGTCCCCTTGGGGTCAGGGCCCACTCCACTCGGAGTGTGGCCTCCTCTTGGGCTTTAGCACATGGCGCTCCGCTGACAGACATCTGCAGAGCTGCAGGCTGGGCGACACCAAACACATTCGCCAGGTTTTATAACCTCAGAGTGGAGCCTGTATCCGACTATGTACTCGCCTCTACAAGTGGCCGGTAATGGATTGGCTCAGGTGTCTTCGCTTGCTCCACGGACTGGATACGTGCGATATTCTTCTCTGGTGAGCTCCCCGAGAGCCCTGAGCTCCTCCAGCATTGACGACGCCGATGCCAGTAAGTCTGCCCTTAGCCCAGACACTCGTGTCCGGCCAGGTGCCCCATGTGCATGGTTCCCCTCCGGCGACCCCCTCATGTATATTTCCACCGTAAGCCTCCCTGAGCGGGTGTATTCCCTTGGCAACCTTGCCACCCCCTGGGGTTAAAAATCCACCTGTGGCTGGTACCCCAGTGATCTTCCGTATGCAGCCCCCCGGGGTCATACGTGTATTCTTAATTCCTCCCTATGGGTAGGCATCTTGGCGCATATCTCCTCCTGGAATATGCCTCCCAGTGTACCTTGGTATTCCCGCGTTAAGTAGAGGCCTTTGACCGTCCTAACTTGCATCAGGGCTCTCACGCTTGCTCAGGGCACTGGAAGACAGCCGAGTGGCATTATTTTATTGGGACCCCCATTCGTCAGTCATGACGAACGAAAGGGAACGTCTCGGTTACGTATGTAACCCTCGTTCCCTGAGGAGGGAACGGAGACGTAACGTCCCGTTGCCACATCCGCTGTACCGCTGGAACGGAGTTCAACTTGGCTCCTCAGCAGGTAAAACATAATGCGGTTATGCCAGGTACTTCCTTATATACCCACGTGGGTAGGCGGAGTTACGCATGCAAATCTTGCATGCCCATGGCATTGGCACTGCCATTGGGCGCTTTCTAGTCTCGGAGATGATAGGCTTCTAAGCGAAACCCCCATTCGTCAGTCACTGACGTTACGTCTCCGTTCCCTCTTCAGGGAACGAGGGTTACATATGTAACCGAGACGTTTCCACAGCGCCCCAAAATCATGCGCTAACCCAAAAGCGAATCTGTGTAAATCATTACACATTTATCTTCCATTAGTTTCCATTAGTTTCAAAAGGTCTTTTTCTACCTCAAACCATTTGTTTTCATAAAATTGATCCCTCTCTGTTACGATATGTGAAGTGCAATGTAAATCATCAGGCATCATCTCATCAGACTGCATTTTATTTTTCCCCAATTCACAAATAGTTTTAGCCCACTCAGGTTCAGTTATGTGCCATTTGTAAACCCATTTTGGTTCTGTTTTCAGAAAAAATTGTTCACCCTCTCTTACCAGCACACCAGAAGGGTCTGCTATTATTTCCAAATTTAATTTGCACTTGATATACATCCTCAATCATTTATGATCTAAATTTGTTAATGTTGAAAAACTTTTCATCAAAACTATGTCATTATCCATTCATTCCATTCAATCAGCTCTTTACCCAATTATTTTTCAAATCACTTTTCAACCCCATGTCATTAGCAAAACGTTCAAAATCTATTAATTTAGATTTCCTTTAAAGTACCCTTTATCTTTCAACGGCTCATCCATTAAACCTCTTTAGGCGTATGCTCCAAATTACCAAAACCTTAAACCTCTTGATTCCTGTCATCTGACTGTTTTACTTATCATTAAATCCTCAATAGACCAACTTAGCACTTACACCAACATTTGTTATAATTTTACCAAGAACTTACACATTTCTATGGTCTTTATAAAGTATTCAAATTTGTCATTATCAATCTTTGCGGCTATTTCTCTTGTCCCATTATTCCTCTATCAAATACTTAGTCTGTGACTGCAGCTTGTGATCATTCTTGTTTAGGTATCACTTATCTCTTCTGCTCTGCACAAACCAAAATATTATTGTCCTCATATTAAAATCCCAGTCACACAGAAAGCCTAACAGCCCTATTTTCTTTTACATTAATTGTAATTCTCTATATTAATCAAATGTCTTTCTTCCCTTCTGAGGAAGCATACAAATAAAACTTTTGAGCGGTTCTATTCTCTCGTTCGCCCTTCAGTATTTCATAATTGTGATGAGGTCTCTGGATGATTTCAATAGTGACTTCAGCCAATCTGTCACTTTGTCTGCTTCAAGTCTATAACTTTTACTAATCCAGGATATATTTAACATCATAAATAACAAAAGTAGTCATAACTACCCTTAACAGACAGAGCTGGATATCAATCCACTAAAAGCTCGTCCCAATGTTCATCTGGATCATCTTTTTATCCGACTCACTCGGAATAATTAGTGTCTTTTAAAGTTTTTTCATTTAACTTAATTATCTGTAGTGCTAAAACACTACACCTAATCAGGACACATAATTATGAACTGCTCACTCTCAAAATTTGCTTTTACTTGGTCTCTTAACCAGTTTCAAATTCACTATTAAGTTGTCTTTAGAAAGCTCAGCTGATGCCATTGTTTTTGTTTTGTCTCAGGTTTTAACAGTCACTGTGCCATCTCTGCCTCCACAACCAGCCTCTCTCTCTCTCACTCTCTGTCTCTTAAGCCGGGTGCACACTGTGCGATTTTGGCCACGACAAATTTAGCAAATCCTAAAAGATTCCTCAGATCCTAGGGTAAAATCTGACGTCTTTGGTCATTAGTTTGACATGTTCACCGGCAGCCGATTAATGAGCGCTGCGATCAAATTTTACCTCTGCGATCCCCGAAGAAGATTTGGCATACAATCCTGCAGTGTGACTTCTCCTACGACGACAGTCAAATATCTCCGTTTTTCAAGACAAACTATGACCAAAACGAGTACTAGAGATTTCTTTGTAGCCAGCATTTCAGTCCCGCGTGTAATGCAGCTCACTGTCACCAAACGCGTCATATATCATTCATTGATGATATAAAACTCCGGGTGAGTTTTCTTGCGCGTGTCCGTTTTTAGCGCGTCTTCACTATCGTGCAGTCTGACAAGGGATATTCGCAAAGGATTTTGAAAAATCGCACAGTGTGAAGGACCCATTACACAGATAATCTTTTCAACAGCCTCTGAGACTTTTACTCAGAACAAACTATAACATTAAATTCTATGAAATTTTCTTTCAAGTTATCTTTAGTTTAAATACCTTTTGTTTTCCAGACCTTCTCTCTAAACTTCAAAAGCCGTCCTCATCTCAAAGCCATCACCATGTCTCCAAATTATCCTCTGCATATCTAATGACCTGCAGGATTTAAAACTATGATAGAGACATATTAGTTCAATATCACACATTTTACTGATTCAATTAATACATTTTGTTCTGATCTCCAGAAAAGTTAATGGCAGTCACCTCATGGTCTCAGTTGGCTCTTGAATGACCTTTACCATCATAACTTTCACTCAGGGTCTTCCCTGGCATTCACAAACAGTGCGGTACTTCAGTAAGTGGTATGGAGGAGCCATTATTATGACAGGCCCTGCTGTGTCCTGTCTGGACTCTCGGCCCCTACAACCACAGCTTCCCCCCTTACTGATGCTGCTGGCCTCACAGACATCGGTTCAACTCTGATACACACATCACATAAAACACCTCCCTTATTGGAAGTGCCCAATGCCGGTGACCCCCATGTCTTAGGTCGTCCCCCTGCTGGCCAAAAGAGGATCTTACCCGTCCTAGGCGAATCACCGTCATTCACATTGGTCATCGCTTGAGATCTTTGACCCTTAAAATGGATCAGATGTTTTTCTGGAGCCTTGGGGAAAGTGCATTCAAGAGTCACCAGAGCCATTTAGTCTGCTTACTATAGGTAGAACATGGAGACAGGTTAATCATAACACTACTTAATCACTGATACCATTTTACATCCTTCAAACTGCAACATAGCAGTGCTTAGAATCACGCTCAGTGCATCTAGCCATAACAATTTAATATTCAACTACATCTGTGACCGAGGCCATCAGTTCTGTACATGGTGGTGGCTAAGAGTAGACACAGAAGTTACTAGTCATATAACACATCAGTCTCAAATTTCAGTTCATTTAAAAGTCTATATTTGAAAAACATCACATTGTTTCATCATGAATATTCATCATTGCTTTCTCAATGGCAATCGTTCATTTTTACCAAATCATTGTCTTTATGATTTTTTTAACTGCTGCCCTGTGCCTTTATCTTGTGACACTGGCCCAGATATCAGCTTTGAGCTGATTTGGAATAAGAGAGAGAGACTCTGAGGCCTTCAGGGCTGGCACACTGCATTCTCATAAACGTTTCACTCTTCACACTAGCTCAGTGTAAGATCTGGCTAGGAATTAAAAATTGTTTTCAAATTAAAACATCCTTTTCCTTTTAATTCTATCCTTAGACTAAAATCTAATTTTCAAATAATTATAATTTTTATTTTTACATGAATCTATCAATTTCCACTCCAGATTGAGTCTCTGTTCCTCCAGTTAGGCCACAGCACCAGTCAGAAATGAAATGGTGGGGGCAGATTCAGATAAGAGAATTGTTTTATTAGCTCAGCACAAGCTTATCTTTTGAAACCAAAACTTCAGCTTCTCTGGTTTCCAACATATTACTATAGTTATTTCAACAACAACCAGTATTCCAATAAGCATTATCAGAGTTTTGCAAAAGTGAGAAGACCAAGAACATATTTATTATAATTTTTTTGTTTGTCATTTAAACTCTCTACAAAATCTTATTTTGGTCCAATAAAACATACAATGCCTTGCAATTAATTGTATCTTACATCTGCTTTTTCCAAAAACAAATATCACGTTTGGTTTCCAATTATACAATCCCTTAGTTACTGGGATTTTCCCTCCAGGGTTAAATGACACCCCAGCCATTTTAAAATCCACGAATAAGCTTTAACATCTAGAAATTTGAATTTCTCCTGCTCTCAATTTTTTATAGCCTGTTAGGTTGCTGTTTACTTTTCTTAAAACAGAATTAAAACATTGCTGCCCATTTCCTTAATACGTTCTGCTTATTTCTTTAAACTGTAGGCTTCAGAGCAGAGCTGCTTACAGCATTTGCTCTCTATAGTCTCAATCTTTTACTGGACTGATCACATTACTGATTTACTGATCATGTCATTCAAATTGTTTGCTTTAATTTAGTTAACACAAATTGTTATCCATAGCTTAATCAAAGTTCATACTCACCAGCGATCTTTAAACAGCCGTGGCTTCTGTGTGACGAGACAACGCTTTCACTTTCCCTGTTATCTGCTTCACATAGCACATTTCACGTTTCTCACACACATTTCCCACAACAGCTCTTCGATTTATCTCCCCTCTTCAACAGACTCTCAGTCTGATGACACACAACATTCCCTCTTCTGGGAATCATAATCAAATTATTTTACTTCCTTATACCTTGCATGCATTTTTTCCCATATCATTTCTCATTTGTCAAAATACCGGTGTATATTCTGCTAGCTTGCTTTGAGATTTCCCCATATTGATAGTCTGTCTCTGTGATCTTTCACGTGAACGCTATTAATCTGTAGAACGTCTCTCACAGATCTGATCCTTCACCCAGGACAGACGGGTCGGACGCTTTTCCAAGCGCCCTCTATGTGATCTCAATTTCTTCCGGACGTCTTAACCCCTTAGAATCTAAAGTTTAAATCCTCAAATATCAATCCTCCCCAACTAACGTAGTCTCAATCCTCATGGAAATATCATAACCACTAGCATGATTTGAATTTCTCCCGAATTTCTTAACCACTTGCGTGGTCTCAATTCTCCCAGAATATTTTAATCACCCACGTAACCTCAATTCTCCCAAAACTTCTTGATCACATTCCATGATCTCAGTTTTCCCAGAATATCTTAGTCACGATGATCACAGAGTTAGGCTCTCACTATGGTTGTCTTCAGATGTTTTCTTCAGATTGCAGTGTTAAGTTAAACCCTTTCAGCAGTCAGCATTTACATTAAAGTACACAATACATCACCTGTTAGAGATGATGTTGTAAACGCATGAATAAATCATTTACAAATCTTTATCACCTGTTACAAATGATCTGTTCACATATACAAAGCGTTTACAACTCTTTCTGCATCCCCTAATCTAAAGTGTAGACTATTCATCACTTGTAAATGTTTTACACATCATTTGTAGATATTTCTCACCCGTTACAAATGATCTGTACACGTATACAAGGCATTTACAATGCTTTTAGCGTCCCCTAATCTAAAGTGTAGACTATTCATCACTTGTAAATGTTTTACACATCATTTGTAGATATTTCTCACTCGTTATTGCTACAACAATTGTAATGTTAAATGTGAAAATTATATTCTGCTATTCCTCACCTGTTGCAATAGAAATGTGTAGGTAATTCATCGTATTACTGTAAGCATTTAACTTCTATTTGTCACATAATAACATATATATATATATATGTGTGTGTTTTATATATTAAAAAAACAGGCAGATATGACTGCAGGAACAACTTATTCAAAAAGTACAAATATTCCAAGTGTTCCGAGGCCAAACGATTGGTTTGTGTGAAGTAAATCCCCAGAAGCGATCAGCAGCGTCGAGTCCATCAACCGGCCGATGATTAATGATTAACACATTTCAAAATTTACCTCCCGGAAGAAACGTCACGTCAGCTTTGACAGCATTGGCTGTCGTGTGTCTCGTGACCAATTGCTTCATTACATCAGCTTTGATTGTAAAATGCCATTGGCTCTCATGTGTCATGTGACCGATTGCGTCCTGCTAAAGAGTCAGGATAGGAGCATTATTTGAATTATAAATATAAGAAATATGCGTTCATAAAGGGATCATAATTTCAATGATTAAAGAGCATATTGCAGGTTAGAGACTCCAGTGAGTCAGTGTATAGAAAAATAATGTAGGACCTAGATTTTCTTTAAAATATACTTGTAAATATGCTAATTAGGCTTTTTGAGTCGTTTTTGTGAGAAAATGTTACTTCCGCATCTAAAAATGCGCAAACAGGATGTGACATAACGAGAGGAAGTGCGGTGACTTTCAACCATAGGAAAACAATGGATCACAATGGCAATTCGGACGCTGTGGAAATTATAAATGTTTATTAATACTCATATGGCAGACTACAGCCATGCAATTATGACACACAATAAGGGACAGGCCAGGATTAGACAGAACAACGATAAGAGGAGATGAATGGAGTTGTTGTGTGAGGAGAAACAGTGGAAAACAGAGCAGGTGAGAGAGTTGGCTCATAACATTATACCCTAACACTGTGCTCAGATTACAATATTTTGCAGATAATTATCATGTATTAGGCAATCGCAAAGCTGGTATTGGTCATCTAGGAGTATTGATACAAATAACAGACACTAATAATAAGTTCAGACCATCTGGCTTAGGCAAGGCAAGGCAAAGCAAGGCAAGGCAAATTTATTTATATAGCACATTTCATACACAGTGGTAATTCAAAGTGCTTTACATAGAAAGGAATTAAAATAGGGATAAAAAATGCATAAGAAAAAGAATACAATGTAAAGAGAATTAAAAATAATAAAATGATGATAACCAAAGAAAAGAACAAAGGTAAACTAAAACAGTTATAAAAAGAATTTAAAAAGATGATGCATAGGTAAGGTGCGATCAGTCGGACATACAGTGCTCAGAGCTCATTCAGTAAATGCTCAGCTGAACAGATGTGTTTTGAGTCTGGATTTGAATGTGGCTACTGTTGGAGCACATCTGATCTGTTCAGGAAGCTGGTTACAACTTCGGCTGGCATAATAGCTAAAGGCAGACTCTCCTTGCTTTGAGTGAACTCTTGGTATATTTAACTGACTTGATCCTGCTGATCTGAGTGATCTGTTGGGTTTGTATTTAATCAGCATATCTGCGATGTATTGAGGTCCTAGCTCATTGAGAGATTTATAAACAAGTAGTAGTACTTTAAAATCGATCCTAGATGTAACTGGAAGCCAGTGTAAAGACCTGAGGACTGGTGTGATATGGTCATATTTTCTGGTTCTGCTCACAATCCTGGCAGCAGCGTTCTGTATGAGCTGCAGCTGTCTAATGGTCTTTTTGGGAAGGCCGGTGAGAAGGCCATTACAATAGTCCACCCTACTGGTGATGAAAGCGTGAACCAGTTTCTCTAAGTCTTGCCTGGAGACAAAACATCTAATCCTTGCAATATTTTTCAGATGATAGTATGCTGATTTAGTTATTGCTTTGACATGACTACTGAAACTCAGGTCTGACTCCCAAATCACACCAAGATTCCTGACTTGATTTTTTGTTATCAGGCCTTTAGCCTCAAGATATGCGTTCACCTTGAGAATTTCATCTTTGTTTCCAAATGTAGTGATTTCAGTTTTGTCTTTGTTTAACTGAAGATAGTTTTGGCACATCCAGTTGTTAACTTCATCAATGCATTTGCACAGGGAGTCAATGGGGCTGTAGTCATTAGGTGATAGTGCTAAGTAGAGCTGGGTGTCATCAGCATAGCTGTGGTAAGCAATATTGTTCTTTTTCATTATTTGGCTCAGTGGCAGCATATACAGGTTGAATAGAAGTGGTGCAAGAATTGGCCCTTGTGGGACTCCGCATGTCATGGATGTCCACTCAGACTTATGGTCTCCTATACTCACATAATAACCTCTCCCTTCTAAGTATGGCCTGAACCATTTGAGGAAAATCCCAGAAAGCCCGACCTATTTTTCCAGCCTGTCTAGAAGTATGTTGTGGTCAACAGTGTCGAATGCAGCACTGAGGTCGAGTAAAAACAGAATTGATGTTTTACCTGTATCAGTATTTAAGCGAATATCATTTATAATCTTTATGAGTGCTGTCTCTGTGCTGTGATGCGGTCGGAAACCAGATTGAAAATTGTCAAAGAATCCATTTGAGTTTAATAATTTGTTTCGTTGATTGAAAACAACTTTTTCAATGATCTTGCCTATGAAGGGGAGATTTGAGATTGGTCTGTAGTTGCTCAGTATGGAGTTATCCAGATTTCTCTTTTTCAGAAAAGGCTTAACTATTGCAGTTTTAAGGGGGGTTGGAAAAGTCCCATAGAGAAGTGAGGAGTTCACCACTTCTAGGAGATCTGCTTCTAAACAGTTAAACACACTTTTGAAAAAAGAAGTGGGGAGTGCATCAAGGGCACAGGTTGATGTTTTAAGATGCTGTACTGTGTCTTCTAAAATTTTACTGTCAATTGTTTTGAAATCAAACATAGTAATTTTCTGAGGTTTTGGTCTGATCTGTCTGACCCCAGAGCAACTCAAGGATGTGCTGATCGTCTTTCTGATATTTTTGATTTTCTCTGAGAAGAAGGAAGCAAACTCGCTGCATTTGCTGTCTGTGAGCATTTCTCTTGGAATGTAACTCGGGGGGTTTGTTAGTCTGTCTACAGTAGCAAAAAGAGTGCGCGTGTTGTTTATGTTTCTGTTTATAATATTTGAGAAGAAGGTCTGTCTAGCTTTGCCTAGTTCAACATTGAAAGCATGAAGGCTGTCTTTATAGATGTTATAATGGACTACAAGTTTTGTCTTCCGCCACTTTTGTTCAGATTTTCTGCATTGTCTTTTCATTATTTGAACTTCTGTTGAGTTTCTCCATGGTGCCTTTTGTTTTCCACTCTTTTCCTGACATTTAGAGGAGCAATATGCCTTTTGAGTTAAAGGAGTCAAGGAGAAAATCAACACAGTCTGCAGATATGCTTGGTGTTAGAGATAAAGCCTTCATAAACAGTACATTAGTGTTCTCATTTAAGCATCTCTTTTTGACAGGGACAGATCTAGCTTCAATGGCAGGAGAGATTGATATATTAAAGAAAATACAGAAATGATCAGACAGTGCCACATCCTTAATAACAATTGATGAAATGTTTAGACCCTTGCTGATAAGTAAATCTAGAGTGTGTCCACGATTGTGTGTGGGTCCATTTACATGCTGTGTCAAATCAAAAGTGTTAAGAACAGTCATGAGCTCTTTTGTTGAACTGGATTCAATATTATCTATGTGAATGTTAAAATCCCCAGCAATAGCAAAACAGTGAAACTGAGGAAATTGTTGATAACAGTTCTGTAAATTCCTCAATAAAGGCTGGAGAGTATTTCGGAGGCCTGTAAATAATGATAACTAGGATGTGTAGAACACCTTTTATAACTTAACAGCAATAATATATTTTTTCTCCACATTAATCCTATTTTGACAAGTAACAGGCAGCAGATTATATTGGTTTGTTAAACGGCCTGACAAGGCCTTAGGCTTTCTTTCACGTAACAGAACAGAGATAGAGAAAGAGAAAGGGACAGGCACACTGGGTTCTTCCTTGTTTTGTAAACATTTGATAAAGTTACTGTTATCATAGCGGGGACCCAAAACACATCACTGAGAGCTGGAATCAGTTGTTTTTGGTTCACCTACAACAGATGGAGGAGGGTGTGGGCCCTGGCTTTGTGACCGAAGAAATCTTACAGGGCGAGGGCGAGCTGGTCCCACAGGCTTTGGTGGTTGTGGGGCTCAACAATTATTGGTCGATATTTGGGGGCTCACAGCGATCGAGTGTGATAGTCTGATTCCAGCATGAACCAAGTCCTCCATTTTCTCTGAGAAGCTCAGATGCGGGGATGCTGGAGAGAGGAATGACATGTCCGGTGAGAGGGGCTGTTGCTCTGGTGTTATCGGAAGCTGAAATATGTTGTCCTTATTTTCTTGTCCATTTTCCAGAAAATCATCCTTGGGTGCTGAATCTTGGAGCAGATCTAATCCTTCACAGTCAGTCTGTGGTGAGCTCTGTGGGCAGGGCTTAGCTGGGAGTGTGTCCGTGAGGAATTGTTGTGGCGGCGTGGTTTTATCATTGTCCTTGTGGGATGTGTCAGCCACATGTCCATTCAGCTGCTGAAAAGAAGTCCTGTGGTAGTCCATACTCTGTATCAGGTTGAGTGGGTTAAAACACACAGCTGAAGGATGATAAAGGGAAAAATAAATATTGTCCTTTAACACTCTTGCACCAAGTTTGTTTGGGTGGTGGCCATTTGATGTAAACAATTGTCTCTGGCTCCAGAAGGGATTAAAGTTGTCGATGAAATTCCCTCCCTTCATCATGCAGGTTTCTTGCAGCTATGTATTAAGCCCAAGCAACCGTGAGAATCCATTTGTCCCTCTTGCTGGCAGTGGTCCACTGATGAACGGCTGAACTTTCAGTTTGCTAAGCGTTTCAAAAAGTTCTTTGAAATCCCTTTTAATGAGTTCTGACTGCTCTCTCTGAATATCGTTCTTCCCCACATGAATGATAAGTCGATTTGCGGTCTTATCAGGATGTTCTGAATTTCCCTGTTTACATCAGAAATGGTTGCTTGTGGAAGGCAGCATGTAGTGGTATCTCTGCTGCGAATGTTTCTGACTGTAGAGTCACCCACTATCAGAGTCCTTGGCTCGGCTGCGCTCTGAGCTGAGGGCCGCTGTCTGGTCGACCTTGAGCGCCTGTTAGCATTAGTGTTCGCTGTGGGCTGATTTAATCTGTGTTCGATCACATTCATCACGTTTGTGGATTCATCACCCTCATTCATTAATACTTCAAATCTGTTTTCGAGATGTATCGATGGTGGTCGGAAACTAGTGTTTGCAATCCTTGTGTCTGGGGTAGAGCATGCTACTGCAGCAATATATGAAGCTCGTGACAATCTGATGTCTCGAGTGTGTTTGGGTCTTGCCCCCTGTTTGTGCCATTGATTAGTGTGTTGATCAGTTTCTTGTTTCTCTATCTATTGAGTAGCACTAAATTTATGGGACTCACCAGCTGTGTGCAGAGGACGTTCATGATGAAGCTCTGCTGTGTGATTCGTCCGGTTTGGTAGTACCACCTTTGTTTCAAGAACTGCAATCCGTTGTGAAAGTCTGTGGCAGTTTGGGCAGCAAGTAGATTCTTGAACTAAAATAGGCATTTTCTTATCCTTTCGATAGTAGGCAGCTGTGTTTTCCCTACTGGAATGTAAGCTGATGGCAGGGAGAGGCTGGTTGGAGGAAATGTTCACTTTTTTTGTAGTAATCCAGTCTCCAAAGTTTCAAGTTTTATCATTAAAGGCAAGCTTTGTTGTTTGAGCGCTGTGATTGATTTGCTGAAGTTGAAGTTATGAGATAAAATATAGAAGCGATTGAGCAAAGCGCGGAGCAGTAAGCAAGAGCGTCCTAACAGTAGCGAAGCAGGAAGTAGGCTTAAGTCACACTCACTGTCCACATTAGACGTTAAAGCCGGGCGCGAGGCGTAACGTTACACAGTGCTGTTTTTGCTGTCATACGAGTTCACAGACGATGTTTTTCTCTCACGTGGACATTGTGGATGCTCGTATGGTTGTGGCTCGCAGCATGTGAGGAAAAACATGACCAGCAGAGCACGTTTCTCGCACCTCCCGATCTTACGATATTTTTTAAACATACAAAATCAAAAAATTCGGGAGTCGGCTCGATATATAATAGTCCCCTATTGCCAAATCATGCACAACCATGTCACAGGCTAGATCTAAAACTATTAGTATGCTATAGCTCAGTTGCTGCAACCATACAGTGCCTTTTTTACACACACACATACGCACACTCACTCCCTGGTTGTTTCTGTTGAAAGGGCTGCTGTTCTATGCTTTTCAACAAATCATTTGCACACAAGCAATGTTTTCTATCTAAAGCTAGCAGCAACATTGAGTCTCTGTTTTGAGTCTCCAGTCTCTGTTTAACGCAAACGCTCGTGTGTATGTGTTCGCCCGGATCGCCTCAGTTACGGTGCTCAGTTCACGCAGTTTCTCTGAGCTGATCGTCTGACGGATCCATGACCGACCGTCACACTGCGCCGCGGCCGAGCCACACACAGTATAACGTGTAATTGCGGGGAATTAAGTGCGAGCTGTTAAATGTCAATGCCTCGGTTTTTGGATTAACTCCAGTTAAGTGAGCTATCCCTGTTTTTTTTCATCCAGTCACAATGCTTTACAGTCTATGGATACAAGGTGCTCTGAGTTTGGTTGCCCTCGAACTGTGCCGCAATTCATGTGACATGAATTCAATTCACGGACTCGGTAAGGCTAACCGATTGTAATGTATTTATGTCAATAAAACACATGTACTATAAGTGGTGATGTTGTTAATGATTTTCCTCAGATATGAACGAGTAAGCTTGCAGTGTATTCACCCATCGCGCTTGCACTTGAACTGCAGAGAATGTGCTCAGTGTAAAAACGCACTTTTCTTTTGACCTGGAGTCTACACTTGTTTCAGAATAGTGATGTTAACGTTAACCATTACTCCAACTACAGGCAACTACGGATCAAACATAAAATGTGCGCTGCGCTAGTTGCGCATTTATAAAATGAATGCTGTTAAAATGAATTTGCGTTAACACGTTATTAATGCGATAATTTTGACAGCCCTAAATTTTAATAATACAAATAATATATATATATATATTTTTTTTTACCTCATATGATAATGCTGTGCTTTGGGGGATACAAATGACCTTTTTACCTACACCATTAGCTTGCATATTAAATATTTTTTATGAAAAAAATGATGATCAGAATTAAATATCAGGGTTTTTCCTGGGTCAAAAATGTCTTCGGTGGTGGTTTACGGACATGGTCATTCACACACTCAATAAAAAGTACCTTAGCCACAGAATCTGCGACCACAATACGGACAAAACATTTAAAAACTGCAAAGAAACTGTTTGTAATTTTTTCTCATATTATGTATGATCTCTTTCCTTGATGTTTATTTATTTTGTTCCTCATTTTTACACTATTTAGATATTGTTTTGGTATATAATCAAATCAATATCAAAAAAAGCATTACAAATTAACAAATAGCCTAATTTTCTACCATATACAATTTAATAAAATGATCAGCTAGCTAACAACAACAACAACTTTGTTCTGTTTTCACCTCACTCCAGTCTAAACTAAATTATTTTATGCTATTTATTTTACTACACATTGTCAACATAAATAAGCTGAAATTCTGTGGATAATTAAAACTAATTCTTACTCTTGCTAAATTGGGTGAATACACTTGTGTTCTCATTTATAGGTGTTCTGAGTAAATGATTAAACTGATTTGTGAGTTTAGAGTTGGACAGATCAGTCGTTAAAATGATTCGCTGATTCATGATTCAAAGTCGTTCAGTCGCAAATCGGACATTAGCGGACGCGTTGTGTGCGAACCCCGTCTATTAGAACATCGCAGAAGATTTGTCAACAAAGAAAACACTTCATAACTGCATAGGATTTGTTTCCTGTTTATTGAAAGTATGATTTATGTCAGCTGGTCAGAGAAGAATCAACGTTTTTTGAGCGCAATTAACACCCAGCGGTGATTCAAGGAAAAAATTGTCCGAATGCACCACGTTAAACATGGATTCGGTCTTTTGACCATTTGATTAATATGTGAAATATGAGAAAGACAGTGCTTATTTTGAAGACAGAGAGCGAGTGCACGGGTGAGAGATCCGCTGTAGGTTTAGTAAACCTCGGGATAAAATATTGCTGAGAGGAGCAATTAATTGACTGATAGACAACTACTCTGTAAGTGTTTGTAACTTTTCTCATTTGATTGTTTGTTCATTTGTTGTTGAATAAGTGTCTGTGTAGTGCAGTGGTGTGTATTACTAGTTTTGGTGTGTGTGGGAGTTAGCATTTGTTGAGTTAGCATTTGTTTGGTCATTGCCACGTTGGGAGTGAGTTTGTTGGGGGCGTGGCCAGCGAGGTATTAAAAGCCTCGTGTGTTTAACATTTGGCTAGAGAGGAGCAATTAATTGACTGATAGACAACTACTCTGTAAGTGTTTGTAACTTTTCTCATTTGATTGTTTGTTCATTTGTTGTTGAATAAGTGTGTCTGTGTAGTGCAGTAGTGTGTATTACTAGTTTTGGTGTGTGTGGGAGTTAGCATTTGTTGAGTTAGCATTTGTTTGGTCATTGCCACGTTGGGAGTGAGTTTGTTGGGGGCGTTCCCAGCTGCTTTCAATAACGATACTCAAGTGAGTATAAATAGCGTGATAGTCCGCGTCAGCGGAAGTGGCAGTGTGAAGCCCTCCTCGTGTGAAGACCAACGAGTGTAAAGACTTCAACTCTTCCCTGTGCAAGACCAACGAGTGTAAAGACTTCAACTCTTCCCTGTGCAAGACCAACGAGTGTAAAGACTTCAACTCTTCCCTGTACAAGACCAACGAGTGTAAAGACTTCAACTCTTCCCAGCGCAACTCCGCCCGAGCAAGGACCCCAGCAAGCCACTTGAGTATCCTCTTTCTTTTCATTATTTGTGTTCGGTTCTTTTCTAATTTCTATTTGGCCTTTTCTCTGATCTGTATTCACCATGTGCTTTCAAATCTCAACTATTACTACTAGCACTCGTAAATCACGCTCTGTACGCACGAGACGCCGTAATCCTAATAATTTGCGCTATATCCTAACATCCTCTGCTACTTTACTCTCTATTCCAATTGGTCTCTGGAATTGCCAGTTGGCTGTAAACAAAGCAGACTTTATTTCATCTATTGGGACTCATTCTCAGCTCAGCCTCATGGCCCTAACTGAGACCTGGATCAAACCAGAGGACACTGCCACTCCTGCAGCCCTCTCAACCAATTTAACTTTTTCACACACTCCTCGGCCTATTGGGAGGGGTGGGGGTACTGGTTTGCTTATCTCAAATGATTGGAAATTTGATCCATTACTGTCTCTACCGGCCAATTCATTTGAATCGCACTCCATCTCTATTACTCACCCTGTTAAAATCCATGTGGTAGTGGTCTATCGTCCTCCAAGTCACCTCGGTAACTTTGTGGAGGAGTTGGATGTGTTACTTTCTAGCTTCCCTGAGGATGGCACTCCTCTGATTCTGCTTGGTGACTTCAACATCCATCTTGATAAACACCTAGCTGCAGACTTCAGCACTCTACTGACTTCATTTGACCTTAAGTTAGCATCTACTAAGGCTACTCACAGATCAGGTAACCAATTAGACCTTGTCTACACACGCAACTGCTCCACGGACAACACTTTAGTTACTCCATTACACACCTCAGACCACTTTCTCATCACTCTTAACCTCATACTGACTCCTGATACAACACGTACTCCTACACAGATTACCTTTCGGCGTAATCTACGCTCACTCTCTCCCTCTCGCCTATCCACTATGGTATCATCTACACTCCCTCCACCTGCTCAGTTCTCAGCACTGGACACTAACAGTGCTACTGACACTCTTTGCTCCACTCTAACATCCTCCTTAGACAGTTTTTGCCCCCTTTCATCCAGACCTGCCCGCCCCACCCCATCTGCCCCCTGGCTGTCTGATGTTCTCCGTGAACATCGCTCTGGACTCAGGGCGGCAGAGAGGAAATGGCAGAAATCTAAAAACTATACTGACCTTACCTTGTATCAGTCTCTTCTCTCTTCTTTCTCTACAAATGTCTCCACTGCTAAAACAACATACTACCACAACAAAATCAACAATTGCTCTGACTCTCGCAAACTCTTTAAAACATTCTCCTCTCTCCTTTGTCCTCCTCCTCCCCCTCCTTCATCAACTCTTACAGCTGATGACTTTGCATCATTTTTCACAAACAAAACATTTCTCATTAGCAACCAGTTCTCCTCACCACAAACTGACCCGCACATCTCAACCACAAACACGAACACGCTTCCATCCTTCTCTCCGCTCTCCGAGGCAGATATTTCTAAACTCATCCTTTCCAATCACCCTACTACCTGTCCACTTGACCCTATACCCACTCACCTCCTTCAGGCTATTTCTTCTTCAATCACTCCTGCACTCACTCACATTGTCAACACTTCTCTTCACACGGAAACCTTTCCCACAGCATTTAAGCAGGCTCGGGTAACCCCACTGCTTAAGAAACCCTCTCTGAATCCAGCACTTTTAGAAAACTACCGACCGGTATCCCTTCTGCCTTTCATTGCAAAGACCCTTGAGCGAGTTGTTCAATCAACTCTCTATGATTCTTGAATGGGACAACCTCCTAGACAACAACCAATCCCGCTTCAAAAGCGGCCATTCGACTGAGACTGCCTTGCTCTCGGTAACTGAAGCACTGAGACTGGCAAAAGCAGCTTCCAAATCCTCAGTACTCATTCTGCTGGATCTGTCTGCTGCTTTTGACACAGTTAACCACCAGATCCTCCTGTCAACACTTAAGAAGGCGGGGATCTCAGGAACTGCTCTCCAGTGGTTCAGGTCTTACCTCTCTGGTAGGTCCTACAGGGTGTCATGGAGATGTGTAGTGTCTAAGTCACATCATCTAGCTACTGGGGTTCCCCAGGGCTAAGTGCTTGGACCACTTCTCTTCTCCATCTACATGTCATCATTAGGTTCTGTCATTCAGAAACACGGCTTCTCCTATCACTGCTATGCTGATGACACTCAACTCTACTTCTCATTTCAACCAGATGATCCTACAGTCAGTGTTCGTATCGCTGCCTGTCTGACAGACATTTCTGACTGGATGAAAGAGCATCATCTTAAACTCAATCTTGAAAAGACAGAATTACTTGTTTTCTCAACCAACCCAGCACTTCATCAAAATTTCTCCATTCAGCTTGGTTCATCGACCATATCTCCATCAAGGACAGCCAGAAACCTTGGAGTTGTGATTGATGACCAGTTAAACTTCACTGACCACATTACTGCAACAGCCCGGTCCTGCAGATTTGCTTTATAAAACATTAGAAAGATTAGACCCTTCCTATCAGAACAGGCTGCACAACTCCTGGTTCAAGCTCTTGTTCTCTCCAGACTGGACTATTGTAATGCTCTTCTGGCTGGGCTTCCAGCATGCACTATCAAACCCTTGCAGCTGATCCAGAATGCAGCAGCGAGAGTGGTCTTTAATGAGCCGAAGAGAGCGCATGTTACGCCTCTCTTCATCAAACTGCACTGGTTGCCAATGGCTGCTCGCATCAAATTCAAGGCTCTAGTTCTCGCCTACAAAACAACCACTGGCTCTGCACCAATATACCTAAATTCACTTGCTCAGACTTACACACCCTCCAGAAGCTTGCGTTCTGCAAGCGAGCGGCGCCTCGTGGTTCCATCCCAAAGAGGCATGAAATCGCTCTCACGGACATTTTCCTGGACCGTTCCCACCTGGTGGAATGACCTGCCGATCTCAATTCGTGCTGCCGAGTCTGTAGCCATTTAAAAAAAAAACATCTTAAGACACATCTTTTCCAATTGCACTTGACCAATACAGAATAGCACTTACTGATCACCACAGCAACGACCAAAAAGCGCACACTCCTGGATCATATCTACGTCTCTCATCCGGATTTGTGCCTTCAGGCGGGTATGTTACATAGTTATCATAACTATCAGAATCCAGTGTTCTGTATTTTGCGTACGTGAGTTTTTGTTGTAGATGGCTATTGCTGCGCGTTTAGCTAGAATACAAAACCAACCCATTGGGCCACTGAATCTGCATTAACGACAACAGCTGGGGCAACAGCCTTAGTCCTAATGGGTTGTAGCTATCTTAGCTATCAAAATCCAGTGTTCGGCATTTTGCGTACGTGAGTTTTTGTTGTAGATGTCTTAAAAAAAAAAAAATTGTTGTGTATTGTGCTAATTAATTGAGATTTCTTACAGCTCTTACAGGTTTTTGGCCTTGTCTGTTCCGTTGCTTCTATTACTCTCCCCTTTTTTGTAAGTCGCTTTGGATAAAAGCGTCTGCCAAATGATTAAATGTAAATGTAAATGTTGTCTGAGTGTAAAAGTGAATGTGTGTGTGTGTGTGTGTGTGTTAGTGTTTGTGTGAGTTAGTGTGTGTCAAAGAATGTTGTGAGAGTGAGTGGACAGTGTGTATGTGTGTGTGTGTGAGTGTATGAGTGATTGTGTTTTGCGAGTGTGTGTGTGTGTGTGTGTGAGATTTATTGTTTGTGTGTGTCAGAGAAAGTGTGTGTTTGGAGAGTGAGAGGGTATTTGTTGTGTGTGTGTGTGTGTGTGTGTGTGTGTGTGTGTGTGTGTGTGTGTGTGTGTGTGTGTGTACTTGTCTACCTATCTAAAGCCCCGTTTCCACCAAAATTTTGTACCAGGAACTTTTTTACAGGAACTTTTCTCCCCCCCAGACCTGCAGCTGTCTGTGTTTCGACCGCGATCTAAAGTTCCGAGAAGATTAGGCAGATTAGTCCGGTGATGTAGGACTGCGCGCGACTGAGACGTTATCTAAACCGATCTGGTGTTTACATGTGATGACTTTCAATCGCAATCATTTTGTCACATGCAGTTTGT